>NC_143068.1:31556875-31872500 GCF_052426305.1 Pelodiscus sinensis
TAAATTGCCCAGGGAGGTTGTGGAATCCCCATCTCTGGAGATATTTAAGGGTAGGTTAGATAAATGTCTATCAGGGATGGTCTAGACAGTACTTGGTCCTGCCATGAGGGCAGGGGACTGGACTCGATGACCTCTCGAGGTCCCTTCCAGTCCTCGTATTCTATGATTCTAACAAACCAGAGAGGGAGGCTGATTCTGCAGCTGATCCCCGTGGTGGGCGCAGAAGGATCGCAGGGCAGCGAGCCCTGGAACAGCTGGGCCTGGGAGCTCCTTGCTATTTACATTGCTGGTGAAGGAAGTTGAGGAAGGAGCGGTTCCCTCCCAGCGTGATGCGCGACAGCATTGAGGGCAGGTGGAGGCAGGGAGAAGAAAGAAGCAAGTGCTTTCTGGCCAGTGCATTGGTGCAAAGAACGCTCCGGGCGGAGGTGCAATTGAATTCCTAACTAGCCAGGTCGCGGCAGGCTGGGGCCCCTTTACAGAACGCTTCCCTGGATTGTCACATACTCTTCTGCAAAAGGGAAGGAAACGGCCCGTGACAACCCCCCTCCAGCCGCCTGCTGCCCACCAAGCTCCGGCGCAGCCCCAGTTTTATAATAATGACGGGGGAACGCAAAGCGGGAGTGTTCTCCCATGGAGCCGGGGGAAATGCCGCAGCTGCACCAGCATTAAATCGCACTCAGCAGGGCAGGGGGTGGCTCAGGCATTGGCCATTGCAGAGCGTACCTGTCGGCCCTGGGTTGCTGGTTCTAGCCCACCTGATGGGGAGCTGTTTGTAGCCTGTGTGAGGAGTTGGGCCAGTCTCAGCCCCACTCCTCTGTGGACAGGGGCTTGTATGAAACAATCCTCCCAGCTGATCCTGACTGACAGCCTGCAGGGCAAGGCGCTGGGACTCATGGGCAGTGGGTATGTCAGGCCATCGGTTCCCAGCCGCTGGGCCACAGACTGGCACTGGCTGCCAGGCTGTGGCACACTGCCAGGCCACACCCGTTCCGGCTGCTCCGCGATTGGGGCTGAGGTATATCCCGGGCACGTGACAGGCGGCTGTCAGAGCTGAAGCCAGCTGTTTGTGGGGGCTGGGGCACATTTTTGGTGGACCAGCAACATTTTATTTGCATATTTGTACTTTGCATAATGAATATGTGCATACGCAAATAGAATATTACTGGTTCTCCAAAAGTTTGTGAATGGGTTTGCCGGTCCGCTGTGCTAGGCAGGGGAAACTGCCAGCCAGGCCCCCTTTCCAAACTGCCAGCCAGGCCCCCCCCCAGACTCTGCCCCCAGAACATTTAATGTGTGCATGCTGAGAGCAGAATGTTGCTGCCTCCGAGCGCCCGCCTTCCCTCCCCATGCTGGGGCGGGGCCTGGGCAGAAGGGATGGGGCTGGGGGCGGGGTGGGGTGCTTGTCTCCCCCAGCCCTACCTTCACCCGCCGCCCATGCTGGGACTGGTGGGTATGGAGGGGAGACAGGCGACGGAGTTATTTGTTTGGGAGAGATCAGACTTAGATTCTTGTGGAACCCAGCTCTCTGTTACCCTTGGGAACGGCCTATGCTGTTTTCTGCGGGCAGATGCCCACGTGCCAGAAATGCTCCTGCAAACGACCCTCCATAACTCTAGGTGCAGATCGGACAAGTGCCTCTCCGAGGGCGCGCTGGGTGGAGTCGCGCCTCCCTCGCCCCGTGCTGGTACATTCACCCTGGTGGCCCGTGCAGCACCAAGCAGGCTGCCGGCGCCCGCTTGTGAAGCCTTTTTGTAATAGAGATGCAGCTGGGCCCCCGAGCTTGGAAAACCAGTGGTGAGCTGTGGTGGGGGTCTGCAGCCAGGCACACGCGCTGGTCGCCTCTGCACCTTCCCCCAGCAGAGCCTGGTTTGCATTGCTCCTGGCACAGCCCAGACAGCACCATGCGTAACAAAGCTCCTGCAACACACGCCGTTGCATCACATGCTGTATTATTATTCATCTGCCTGCCTGCATCCTTGGAGCCCCACTCTGCACCCCTTTGGGCCAGGCGCTGGGTGTACCCAGCAGGAAAGACCGTTCCTGTCCCGAACGGCTGGCAGTCTGCCCTCCGGAGGAGATTGCTGGTGGCGAGAGTGGCTGGGGAGGAGGGACAGGCTGGCAGGGGGGTTGCCGGGTGGGTACAGCACGCTACAGTTATAGCGCCCTTGTGACGCAGCATCCTTCCCCCGGGCGGGAACATGCAGCGGGGGTGAGACCAACAAGCATGCTGTGGATCTGGATTCTTGTCCCTCTTCTCTCTCCCTCCTGCCGTGGGTCTGTGAGCTCCCATCCACGTACAGGGCCTGGTTTTGCGGCTGCTTCTGGGCAAAATGATAAGGAAAAGGCCCGTAGGAATGTGGGGCCGATCTCACAAAGCAGCTGGGGCAACATTACACGGGCGCTGCTGCTACCGACAGTAGGGCTCCCCCTTCCAGACCGGCCACCCGCCTCTCTTCCCTCTGCTCATCCCACGGCTGAGTTGTTTCCTCCCGCTGGGGCGGCAGTCCATTCACCCCCTCCCCCTCTGTTTCTTGCTTCCACACCTCTGCAGGCTCGTCCCTGTGATCACTATGGCATTTACCACACCAGCCCCACGCTCGGCAGCCTTACCAAGCCAGTGGTGTTATGGACCCAGCAGGACGTGTGCAGGTGGCTAAAGAAACACTGTCCGCATAACTATCTCTTCTATGTGGAGGCCTTTTCCCATCACGCCATCACAGGTACAGTAGATGCTCCCTCTACAGCTGGTACTAATTGAAACATGCTGCTGACGAGGCAAGACTTTCCGGTGGTGGTTGCACCCAGCGGTGTGGTCTAGGTAACAGAATTAGCGGAATGGGATACGCTCCCCCACCCCCACAGCCTCTCCCTTGATACAGCTCAGGGCTCACCAGCCGCTAACACCTTCACCCTGCTCAGAGCTAGAGGGAGACTTCAGCCAAACCGCTAGACCTGCCATTGCATTTCTGGGGCCAGCGGGGCTCTGCACAAGCCCCCAGCTCCATGCATCCAGCCGGAGTCCTGGCCCAAGGTTGGAGGGTGCTCACTGTAATCTGCAGTGAGAACCAAGGCCACTGAACACCCCAGCTGACAGCCACATGCAAGTGAGTCTCTGCAGGTGCGGGGGGGAGATGTCTTGTACCAGACAGAGCTGTTCCATGAAGGCGTCGACAGCCCGGATTTAAACCTCAGCTACTTTTCATTATTTATTTTTTAAAGTTTCTCTCCCGTTTCCCTGCCCAGGTATCCCTGTGGAGAAGCAGCAGCTAAAAGTGACTCACTCTCCCATCCCAGACTGCTGGAACCTGCTCTAATCAGCTGAGTTTCTCCCTAGGCCTCTGTGATGGACCGGGCCGGGTCTGGGCACCACTGAGAGCGTCCGCTCAGGGCGAATTGCTCAAACTCAGGACTCTCTCTCGTCCCTGACTTGCGGATCTTCCTAAATAGGCCACAAACCAGTCCCACCTAGCGCGTCAGTTGCCTGCCTGGCCAGCCAGAAGCCTCACGAGCAAAACCCCTCTGACACTCCAGTGCTCTCCGTGCCCCAACTGGCCCCGGGCCTGTCCACAAGTGAGGGGTTTTAGAACCCAATACCCCAAACAAGTTCTGTCCGGTTCCAAGAAACCAGCCACAGATCCCAGGTCAATATACACTCTGGATCTCAGCCACAAACCACGCCGAGCCAGTCCTTTAGAATCTACAATCTAAAGGTTTATTACTACAAAGAAAAAGCAAAAGAGTAAGGTTGTTAAAGTATCATCCATTACATGCATCGAATCTCCCAGTTCTCCATGCAGGCTTGCTGCAGAGATAGAATCATAGAATACTAGGACTGGAAGGGACCTCGAGAGGTCATCGAGTCCAGTCCCCTGCCCTCATGGCAGGACCAAATACAGTCTAGACCATCCCTGATAGACATTTATCTAACCTACTCTTAAATATCTCCACAGATGGGGATTCCACAACCTCCCTGAGCAATTTATTCCAGTGTTTGACCACCCTGACAGTTAGGAACTTTTTCCTAATGTCCAATCTAAATCTTCCTTGCTGCAGTTTAAGCCCATTGCTTCTTGCTCTATCAGAGGCCAATATGAACAAGTTTTCTCCCTCCTCCTTATGACTCCCTTTTAGATACCTGAAAATGGCTCTCATGTCCCCCCTCAGTCTTCTCTTTTCTAAACTAAACAAACCCAATTCCTTCAGTCTTCCCTCATAGGTCATGTTCTCTAAACCTTTAATCATTCTTGTTGCTCTTCTCTGGACCCTCTCCAATTTCTCCACATCTTTCTTGAAATGTGGCGCCCAGAACTGGACACAAGGCTCCAACTGAGGCCTGATCAGCGCAGAGTAGAGCGGAAGAATGACTCCTCGTGTCTTGCTCACAACACTCCTGTTAATGCCTCCCAGAATCACGTTTGCTTTTTTTGCAACAGCGTCACACTGTTGACTTGCATTTAGCTTGTGGTCCACTATGACCTCTAGATCCCTCTCTGCAGTATCCTTCCTAGGCAGTTGCTTCCCATTCTGTATGGCTACGTCTACATTGACCCCTATTACGGAATAGGGATGCAAATGTAGAACTTTGGAAGAGGCAAATGCGCGGGGGATTTAAATATCCCCCGCGGCATTTGCATTTTCATGGCCGCCGCTTTTTTCCGGCTTGGAGATAAGCCGGAGAAAAGCGTCCAGACTGGCGCGATCCTCCGGAATAAAGCCCTATTCCGGAGGATCTCTTATTCCTACTTGCCTTTTCCAAAGTTCTACATTGGCATGCCTATTTCGTAATAGGCGGCCAGTGTAGACACAGCCTATGTGTGAAACTGATTGTTCCTTCCTAAGTGTCATAACTGCTGGCTTAAAAAGTCTTTGGTGTGTATCCTATGTCAGGATGGGTCCACAGTTCTTTCCAGCTCATTGATCCCTGCACTCTTGCCTCTGGGATGAAGAGCTGAGCTGAGCACCTTGATGGAGTCGGCCACATGGCCTATTTATATCCCCCCGCCCCTCCTGGCTTCTTCCAAGCGGGAGAGAGTCACATGGCCAGTGGTCAGGTGTGTCTTTGACCTCCCAGAGGTCCGTTGTTCCCTGGAGCTTTGCTCATTAGCATGTCCATACATTCCTGGCCCATTGCTCTGCCTCAGACACAGGATCTTTCAGCATCAACACAGAGTACATATTTGTAACTCCACATGCAGACATTATACAGGTATATGAAGAGCATATACAGAATCCATAGACAATAAGCTTTGTTTGACACCCCCCTTTGCACCAACTTTTGGGGCAAACACCCCCCCCAGGGGTGCAGCAGTGATCTGGCTGCTCCCCTTAAAATCCAGTAAAGTGACAGCCTCTGCTAACCAACACTGGATGGGAGCATCTTCGCCACAGTCTCTTTACACTCGAGAGTCCTGAGAAGGGCTGGGGGCTGAGTCAGGATGGGTGGCCCCGCGGCAACCTGTCCCAGCAGTGTTTTAAAATAAACTCTACAGCAAGATCTTGTCTCTGCATGTCTTTCTCGGCACCTAACGGTGACGTGGTGAAAGGCAGATCTTCCATTGTTCTTTGCAGGCACCCTGCAGGCACAGTGGTCCCAGAATATGAGAGTATTCTGGTGGGTAAGCTACTATCTTTTACTGAACCAGCTTCACTTGGAGAAAGAGGCAAGCTTTGCTTCGGGTCTGCGGAAGGAGCTCACTCCGTATCTAACCTCTGTTCTCATCCTCAAATGAAACCTGCACAGCGCCTTCAAGAGACATACCTGGGAGTTGACAGTCGTAACTGTACGAGATGCTAAAAATCACAGACTCAGTAAAAGGCTCTGGGTTTACGGCTCCTTGTAACCATCAGTAAGGCGCTAACTCTCCGTTGCCCTGCAGCTGCAGGGATGCGAGCCGCCCACTTCATCTTGACTGGTCTTTGGCAACTCCTTAAAGTTCACAGTCTGCTCCACCTGTGACACGCCGCGTCCCTTTCCCAGACCTGAAGAATCGCTCTGTGTGATAGCTCTGCCTTTTTCACCCCGAAAGGTCGGGCCCGTAAAAGATATTCCTTCCCCCACCTGGTCTCGTTAGTAAAAACGTCAGGGCTTATTATTTGTACGACAGAATTGGACCGCTTCCAGGTTTGTTCCCAGCTCAGCCTTTAGGCAGCTGTGGGTTTGGTTCGAGAAGAGGAGACAGGTGGACAGAAAGCCGTCCTCTTTGGAATCTAGCTGCTTCCGAGCATCTGACTAACTTGGTTCTTCACTGTTGCATCTGAGCACCTCAGAATATTAAACCCAGTCTACAGATGCAGGACTGAGGCTATGTTCAGTTAAAAGACTTGCCCAAGAGTCTGGGGGGTCAGGAATTGAATCTTCCGTTATGCCTTGCTGAGTTTTGCTCTGCTCAGTGCAACACCTAAACGCAGCTTATCTATTATTAACAAGGCACTTGAGCCTTGCCAAAAAACCTGGGAGTGACTGGAACAGTCATTAGAAATGCGGACAGGATTGAGGATTAAATATTGAACGAATTTTGCATTCCCCATCATCTTAATTTCCTACCTTGTCATTGGTAGCTGTTTGCATTGCATGCAGAAAGCTGGGAATAGGTTTGCCTCCATTCTATTGCAGCCAGGGAAGAGGCTGAAAATGCCATCCAAAGCTTTTCACCCCCTGAGATACTGGACCAGCGGGCAAATCTGAACATCAAATATGAACAAAAAGTGGAATTAAGAGGCTAAGGAATATTTGAAAAATATACACAGGGTGTGAATGGGACATTTTGCTCTGTTCTGCGTATTCAGATTCGGTTTACTATATAGGTTTAGATTGAGTTCAGATGCACCCACAAGCCAAATCTTGCCAAGGTGTTCTGTTAGCAATTAACAGCCCCAAAATCTCATCAGTTGTTCTCTCAAGAATTTTGACCCAAGCTGTTAGGAGTATCATAAAATCAGCTGGCTGAAAATCTTTTTAAAATAAAGGGGGTTTGCAAACCATTTTGAAATGTCTCAACTGCTTGTTTTGCAGCACTCAAAATAGACCTTTTTGTTGTTTGGGATTTTACATTTTTTTGGTTTTTGGAAAACACATTAATCTAGTTTCATCAAGCGCAGTTTTCAATACATACAAATATTTGGATAATGCTTTTGACAAAGTATTATGAAAAATGTGGCAAAGGAAGACAAGCGTATAAAAGTCATCAGCATTTAATTGATTGCTTTTATCTAAAAAGGGCCTTTTTTTTTGTTTAAAAAAATAAATGAAGCCAGCTCTGCTTCTATCCTTCTTTTATGCATCTTGCAAGATGGAAATCTAGTGAGATCAGCAATAGTGAGACTTTCACCGTCTTGAGCAAAAATCTCATCAGAGCGACTGTTCTCCCCAGATTTCGCCACATCCAAACTGAAACCAGAAAATACTAGAAGCCTCTTACAGTTCTGGATCCAACCTAGAACCAAAGCTGTAGGCCAGGGGTGGCCAACCAGTGGTTCTAGGACCACATGTGGCTCTACAGGAGTTAATACGCGACTGCTTGCATAGGTACCAACTACGGGGCTGGAGCAACAAGCACCAGTTTTCCAGTGTGCCAGGATGTGCTCGCTGTTCAACTCCCCGCTCTGCCTAGGCCCTGCATCCACCCTACCCTTTTCCCCAAGACTCCCATGCCTTCCCAATCCCTCCCCTGAGCCTGCCACACCCTCGCTCCTCCTCCATTTCCCCAGAGCCTCCTGAATGCTACAGAACAGCTGGGCAGGAGGCATGGGGAGGAGGAGCAGAACAGGCGCTGCTGATGTATTACGTGGTTCTTTGACAGTGTGCATTGGTGGGGTCTGGGATGGAGAAGGGAGCTTGGAGGAAGGGATTGGAGAGCAGGAAGGGGTATGGGATCTGGGAGGAAGTTTAGGCGAATGAAGGAGGGGGTTGTGACCTGGGGTAGGGGACTAGGGGACGGAAGGGGATAAAGGGGTTTGGGTTGTGGCCTGGGGCAGAGGACTGGGGTACAAAGTCCGGGAGGGGGAGATGGGTGCAGGAGTAGGGGGAGGAAGGGTCTGGAGTGCCAGAGGCAGGCTGTGGCTGGGAATCACCCAGGTAAGTGTCCGTGAACAGCCGCAAGCCTGGGGAGAGGGGTACTTCACATGCTGCCTCTTCTTCAAGCAGGCAATTCCCATTGGCTGGAAACTGGCCAATGGGAACTGCAAGATTGTGCTGGCGGTAGGGCAGGGCATGAAGTCTCTCCTCCCCTCCCCCAGCTTCACAGCTGTTTACAGACAGGGCCCCGCAGTGTGCAGGGGCAGGCAGGCAAGGAGCTGTGCCCAGGGGCCAGAACCAGTGGTATGGTGGGCCGGATCCAGCCCACAGGCCGTATTTTGCCCAGCCCTGCTACAGACGAAACTGTGCTCTGGCGTGCACACCCATGAACCTCATTCATTTCAGCGTGTGGCTACCTCCGCTTTACCGAAGGGGGACTCGGCTCAGCTGGCAACAGTTCTAGCTGTGCTGTCCCTGGGAATAACCACAAAGGTCAGGGCTCGTTAGCTTGTTACAGAAAGATAACCAACCCCAGCTCTTTCCCCGCTCCAGAAATAACACCAAAGCGAAGCAATAACCTAGTTCAAGACATTTCATTATAGTAAAAGCCTGCAGTTCTCCAGCGGTTAAAAAGTCTTTGATCTTCCGCCTCCTTCTGCACAGTCTGCCCACGTTATGCAGGTATCAGTCTCCCCGCACATCTGGCCAGCTGTGATTGCTTACATGTGCATTCGCTACCTAGGTACCCGGTAGGGCCATCTCAATTACGCTTTTTTTCAGGTGTTGGACTGCAGCGGAGGATCCTAAAATAGTAAATCTGGGGCTCTTTGATCTAAAGAACAAAGGGATGTTTGTAGAGGAACATCAAGAAAGACCGCCGGCGAAGCTGCCGAATTAATATTGTCAAGTTTTCAATAGGCTAGCTGGGTGTCGGTAGGCAACAAAGTCTCAGAGGGGGAGCTGGGTTAGTGTGTAACTTTAAAAACGAGTAGTCTTGTGGCACTTTAGGGTACATCTACACTGCACGCTTATTTCAAAATAAGCTATTCCGGAAGAAATACTCCAAAATAGCTTATTTTGAAATAGCACGTCTACGCTACAGGGAAGCTCCAAAATTAGTCTGAGGGAGGCTCCCCTAATGTGGATGCGCTATCTCGATTTAGAGCCCCAGGAAGCACTGGGGCGTAATTCGTTTGAATGGCCCTGGTAGGAGCTGTTTCGAAATTGCAGCCATGGCGCGTCCACGCAACCGCTATTTCGAAACCGCTATTTCAGAAGAGGCGTTCTTCCTTGTGGAATGAGGCTTACAGACGTCGGAAGAAGCCACCCGTTATTTGGAAATAACGGAATTGCTGTGGAGAAGCTCGCGTTTTTATTTCGGAATAACAGCCGTTACGCCGAAATAAGGCTGCTATGTAGGCGCACCCTTAGAGACTAACCAAAATGTATATACGGTATCATGTGCTTTTGGGGGCAAAACCCACTTCCTCAGATGAGGCAGTGGAAGACATGTCCTCTGCACGGGCGCGTCTGTCTGAGGGGAGGCTCAGGGAATGAATCCGGTCCCCACAAAGCAAACGCGACGGACTCGGTCCTGACTTTTTTCCCCTCCCGCTCCACGTCTCCCAGGCTATGTCTAGACTGCAGGCTTCTTTCGAAAGAGGCTCTTTCGAAAGCATCTTTCGAAAGAGCCTCTTTCAAAAGATCGCGTCTAGACTGCAGGCGGATCTTTCGAAAGAGCAATCCGCTTTTTCGAAAGAGAGCACCCAGCGAGTCTGGATGCTCTCTTTCGAAGACGGCCTCTTTACATTGAAGAACGCCTTCTTTCGAAAGAGGAACTTTCGAAAGAAGGCGTTCTTCCTCGTAAATTGAGGTTTACCGCCATCGAAAGAAAAGCCGCGTTTTTTCGAAATAATTTCGAAAGAACGCGGCTTGAGTCTGGACGCAGGGGAAGTTTTTTCGGGAAAAGGCTACTTTTCCCAAAAAAACCCCTGAGTCTGGACACAGCCCCAGAAGCACTAGTCCTCAGCCTGCTTTGTGAGGCAGAGACAGCGAACGACATGCTGGGCCAGGGGAAGGCAGCGAAGGAGAAGGGAAGCTGTATGCCTTTGTCTCATGCCCTAGAGGAACAGCGCAGCACTAATGTAACAGCTCACCCCAGCCCTTGCATGGGAAATAAAGGCAGGATTAGTGAATGCGCTCTGGGAGACAAGGACAAAAGCTGTAAACTCCTCTCCCGATCGCCCCTGGACGGGAGGAGAGTGGCGGTGACTACAGGCGCTGATGGGAACGTTAATGTGTTCCGATGGGTGCTTCAAATGTCACTCGGCGAAGTGCCGGTGTAGCAGAGACCAGCGGCGCTGGAGCATTCAAACCAGTGTCGTGCTGCAGGAGATGGAGCTGCCACGGAGAAAGCTTCTGCCTTTAGGGACGGCGTGGGCTGAGGAGCAAGCACTTGACCCAAACTTCAGCACCAGGGCTCCCACCATGACAGTTTCAGACTGGCGTTGCTGGCGCGTGGTCCTTTTCGGGGGTGCCAGGGGGTGGTCGGGAACTGTTAGGCTCTGCTGGAGGTAGTCTGACGCTTAGCAAGTAGGGTGAGGGACTAGATCTTTTGCTGAGAGACAGAAAAGGGTCCTAGCCTTGTGCGAGCCACTGGCAGCTGTGTGGTGGGGGAGCGTGGGGGTTCTCCTCTGGGGCAGGCTCACTGAGCTGACGCAGGGCGTGTCCCCACTGGGCGGTAGTGCACACTGACAGCTACAATGAATTCTACATTGAACTCACACACACACCCTTGCCGGGTACATGCATTTGCAGAAAAGCCCCTCCCCCGTTCCCGATTTTGCTTTTCGGGACCCCTGGAATGGACCCAGATACGGCCCCAGCTCCCGGACTCCTTTCCTGGGCAGGTCCCACTCGACAGGGACTCTGAGCCACAAGGCACTTACTGCAGTCCACAGACGCCCTTGTGACAGAGACCCAGCTGGGCAGGGCGAGTCCCCACAGGAAGGGAGTGGGGGCGCTTTGAACTCTGTCGCTCACGTGCAATTCAATGTACTGACGGTTTTACCGGAGCCGCGGTACGAGCCCGCCTGAGAACGTTCCCCGGCAGCCGCCAACGCGACGTGTGGGCCGCTCGGCGTACTTCTGTGGCGGTGTACGGCGGCTGCTGAGGCGGTTGCACTGCTGCGGCAGGTGATGACTGCCGGAGGGAGCTGCTTTTGCCACCGTCTTCCCTCACGCCCCTTCTCCTCTTGCCTCCCTGATGAGCACAGTTCAGTTCTCGTTTGTTCTGCGTTTTGGGGGTGAATTTTCAGGACCCCCCCTCCCCGTTAGCAGATGCCTGGCTGGGCCCGGGGCTGTTCGGTGTTTGCAGTTTGATCCTCCGGCCCTCGCTCACGGGGCCCTTTGGAAGCCTGTTTGGATACCCGGCCCTCATTGTGCGGGGGCTCTTCCCAAAGGCTGCCTGTTGGAAGCTGGCTGGTTACCCCTTTTGACCCAAGCACTTGGCCAAACATTCAGGATCTTGTAAGCTAAGGAGAAGAAACTGGGGAGGGAATCAGGTGGTTCTCTGATGCAGTGCTGTTGTGTTGTACAACATGTACAATGTCCCACTGCCTGAAGCACAGCAAGACTCAAACAACCAGAGACATTGTTCCAAGCCTCTTTCCAGGCAGCACTGAGCCCAAAATCGCGCTCAGCTTTTCGCAGGGCCACGGTGCCAGTGCTTGTTCTGACACTGTCCTTGGCTTTCTCCCGCGTCTCTGGTCTTTTTCCTGTTTCACCCAGAGACACACCAGCTTCACCCATGAATGCCCCGGTCTTGGGTCTTGCCATGACCGTGTCCAGGGAAACTTCTTGGGTCTCATGGTGCAGCGTGTGCTCAAGCCTAGCCTGGTGCCGCAGCGGCTCCTGTTTTTTCAGCTGTGGAAGGAGCTGAGTGGCTTTCTTAGATCACACCTGGCAGCTGCTGCACACACCGACTCCAGCAACGTTTAACCTCAGCCTAGAGCCCCCAGCGCCTGCCCGTGGAACCTGGCGGGCGTTCCTAGCCCCTGGCTTTCTGACGCGCTGGCCGTTTCCCTGCCGCTGTGAGTCAGAGCTGGGCTGCTCCAGGACACTGTGTCTCTGCTTGTGTTTGGCAGGTCGGGCGCTGCTGCGGCTGAACGCGGAGAAGCTGCAGCGCATGGGCATCGCTCACGAGTCTCAGCGGCAGGAGGTCCTCCAGCAAGTCCTGCAGCTCCAGGTGCGGGAAGAAGTCCGGAACCTACAGCTGCTCAGCCAAGGTAACTGGGAGCGCCAGGAGGGGGCTGTGAAGCCGCAGGAATGGATCCTTCGGGGCCGGCCAGGATCCGTCCCTTGTTGTGCAGTCACTGGGCAAACGCCACTGTCCTTGAGGCTTGGGAGGGGGAAAGGGGCAGGTGGGTTGAGCCTGGCAATAGGTTGTGTCTGTAGGTCGCTGGTTCGACTCCAGCCCCTGTCGGCTCTGCCGGACGGTTGTTGGGTCCAACGGCGGCCTGCAGGCCGTGGTTTGGAGGTGTCCTCTCCCTGGCGACAGGCGATCGCCTCCCCTGGCAGCCCCCTGCCAGGGTGAGGACGGTGCTTTCTGCCCCCAAGGTGTCCTGCCAGAACAGGGCTCCACGCCATTGCCGAGCACAGCGGGAAGCTGGAGCTTAGCAGAGAGCGTCTGTCCGCTCCTCCCGCCAGCGGCACGTTTCCTTCCCGATGCTGAGCAGTAGGAACCGTTCACCCTGCCGGGCAGGAAAAGCTAAGGCCACCCCGGCTACACGACAGAGCCCATCCATCGTGGGTTTCCCCTGACGCGGGCCAGGCATCGTTCCCTTCACCACGGGGTCTTAGACCCGAACCCGCAGCCATGGACCTGCGTGGTATCTCAGCCTGCTTTCGTGGGCAGTGAGTCGTGTAGGCAAAGGCAGGCACAGCCTTCCCAAAACTGCTACAAGGCTTCCCTGGTCACTGAGAAGGCTGGGGTCGTGGCCCAGCAGCCCAGCTTCCCCAGTCACCAGGGAGGGCTGAGGCCAGGGCCCGGCCCTCCAGGGGACCAGGAAGGAGTGGGCGGGGCTTGGCTCCAGGGGTGTGGCCTTGAGCGGAAGGGGTGGGGCTGGGGCTTTCCTTCCCCAGCTGGGCCTTCACCTGCCGCCCAAGCTTGCTCTCCCAACATTTCTCAAGGCTCCAACCCAAATGAAGACTGCCAGGGCACAGAGGAGGCAACCTGTGGAACTGAATTCTCTTGACTCTGCTGCCTTTAGGGCCAGTGGCCTAGTGCCATCATATTCCCCTTGTAAGTCAGTACAAAGCCAAGGGCCCCCTCCGTTAGCACCAAGAGACAGCTAGCTCTCTGGGGTGCACAGGGCACGTGGGGCAGCTCTAATGGCGTTCTTAGCAGTGAGCGCTCCCTCTAAGACGTGGTCTGCACGAAAAAGGTGGGTCAGCCCGACAACGTGGCTCAGGGATGGGAAAATCATAGTAAAGCCGACCTAACCTAAATGGGATAGAAGGATCCTTCCGTTGATCTAGCCACAGGAAGGTGGATTACATCCTCCCATGGGAGAACCCTGCTGTCTATACTGAAACGCGACAGCGGGGCCCCTGAAGCTGTTCCGCCCTAAGCTGCTGCCGTGTGGACTGGGCGTTCATCCCCTTCCCTCTTTCCTCCTTCTTCCAGCTTCTTTTGGAAGTGTCTCCTAGTCGAGCCACCTGGTTGGCAGATCGTTCCAACACTGTGAACCGAGCACCTCTGGGATGAACTGTGGACTGCAGATCTGGAAACCTGACTCGCATGCTTGGACTATGAAGAGCCAGTTGCCAAACCATTCAAGGGTCTTCTCTCCCTCCTCCTTCCCTCCCTCGCTCTCACTCATTAAATGTTTTCTGTTCAGAGATCAGACATTTTCTCCGGCAGAGGTGGCTGACCATTACAGGCAAACTAGGAGAATGGTCACCCGGACATGGGACGTGCTGCTCTCTGGATCCAATCAACCACAGGGAGAAAGACCTCAAGATGAATGTGGCAGCTGGAGACTGTTAACATTTTAAGAGTGGAGTTGCAACACAGTCGTGCTTGGGACGAATCCAAACCATGCTACAGGGAAACCTCATGTAACCCACTGACATGCTGTAATCGGGAGGCTGTGGAGGTTCCCAGACTCGATGGTGTCAGTACCTCGGCGCTTACTTGGGAATCTTTCATTCTCCCTTTAGACTGGGCTGTCTTCCCGGGTCCTAGGAGATAACGTGATCAGCAGCAAATGAGATGCCCGGACAAGCCAGACAAACAAGGCAGAGCTGAGCCACTCAAGGTTGGCTTCGCTTTGTGACTTAAAACGAGAGCTGAGGCGCTGAAGCCAGAACGCGAACCGATAACGGGGAAAAGGCAGGATCCACACACTCGGCAAGGCCCCTGTGATCTCTAGGACGTGGTACCATTGGGTTGGCGTTGGTTCGTCCTCATGTATGGGCCGTAGAGGAACCATAATTAGTTAGTCTTTGGTTTGGCACCAACCCTCTGGGTTTTGTGCATTGCTGATGCAGCTGGAGCTGAGCACGAATGGGTCCTCTGCACAGCTCAGAAATGTGGCCAAGGCCGTGCCCGAACGTTCGTGCACAAACGTGCAAGGTCCTAACAGCTCACGCTGGCTGCATTTAAATGCAGTGGCACCTGCGGGGCCGGTGGGTTCAATGTCGGGATGTGGTTGGCTCGAGGGCTGCAAATTTAGGGCTCCTGGGTGCAATATTCCGTTGCTTCTGTGTCCTCTTAGCCCCTTCATCTGCAGAAATCCTGATAAAATCTCCATGTTGGTCTCTTTTTTTTTTCCCAACCTGGTTCATTTGCATGTCGAGCTTCCTCCGTGTTCTGTGTGGCGCTCTGAGTCTCCGTCTTGGTCTCCATGGCGTGATTCATACCAGCAGCCCTCTTTTGCCCCCACATCTAGCCCCTCCTTTCACACTCCGCCCTGAGAGTGCACGCATTGCTTCTAGGACCACTGGCGGGTGTTTCATCTTTCACAGACTGGCAGGCAGGTAAGAAACTGTGAAACATAAACCCTGGACTTTTTGTCTAGGCTTGTGCCTCTCTGGTGTGTCCCAGATGGTCCATTCTTCTGTAACTTTGTGACTAGGGCAAACCTGTGCACCTCCGTTGTCTTTTCCATCCAAGCGCAGATTTTTTTCCATCCCTGAGCAGAATAAATTTTTATATGCACCGAGGTAGGTGTGAGTGTGCACCACCAAGAGAAACACAAAACCTAGCTGTGGGTGTTCTGCTCATCAGCTGGGCGGCATTTGAATTTCTCCTGAACAACAGCATAAGTGCCCAGCTTACAGGGAACTCTGCCATGCACCCAGAAAGAAGTCAGAATTGTCATCAACCCCCAAGTGTCTGGGACCAGTGCTTCTCCATCTTCACTTGCAGTGCCCCTCAAATGTCTAAATCCAAACCCAAAAACAAACAAAACTCATCATCCCCCTGTCTTATCTAGATCCAGGCAAATTATTTGCTATGCATAATGTATTCTATGAACCTCGCTGGGTTTTTTCTCTTAACAATGTAACAGACTTTTTTGTTTTGTCCGAATTTGCCCATTCTTGGATATTACTCAGAAGATAGTTGTGTAAACATTTGGGGTGACGTAGAACGAGAACCAATCGTTGGAAGTAGAAGGTAGAAAAATCCAAACTGGAAACAAGATGGACAATGTTAATAGCAAGGGTACTTGACTTCTGAAATGGCTTACCAAGGGATACGATAAGTTCTCAGTCTCTTGAAGTATTTAAATCAAAATCGGGTGCCTTTCTCAACAAGATGCTGTAGTTTAACCACAAGTAATTAAACCAGATGGTGAAATAGTGCGGTCTGCGTTACACAAGCGGTCAGACTACATGTCTGTAGTATAATAGCCTTTGCTAGGCTTCAAATAGTCACATATCAGATCTCTGTGATTGGTCTCTTAAGTCACAGGGCATACTTGCTGCATCCTGATTGGATGATTCATGAGCTGGGCTCCTCGTTTGTGTGATTAGAAAACCCCCAAAATTCTCTGATTTAAAAAAAAAATACACGTTTTCTCACGCTCAAAATGAAATGCTGAACTTTAGTTTTCCGGGCACAGTAGACATAGTTATCAGTTGAACACAATCTTTTATTGATGTATTTACAATTTGTAAACAGCCCAAGCCCCGCCCATTCTCCTGATTATCTGAATTTTTGATGATTCAATCTGGCCCTGTCCCAATTAGATGAGATCATCGGGGTTCCACTGTAGATGGTTTTATTTACTCACAAAATGTAAAAACTAAAATTTCTCTGTAAAAAATGCACATTCTGCCTTTTTCCAGGGCAAATGGATTTCTGTGTTCCCGCCTCATGTGCCGCTTTCAGGATGGTTCTGTGAACTCTCCTGAGCTGGATGCTACTGAAAATACTCCCTCACAGGAGTAGCCATGATGATTTCCGTCTGTGAACGTCCTTGGGAATAAAATAGGCGGGCACACAGCATCCCACAAAGTGGCTAAAACAGGCTGAGGACCTTGAAAGGATAGAATGTACCTAGATCAGGGGTGAGCAATCCATTTTCGCAGGGGGGGCCACTTAATGAATTTTGATACATAGTCATCGGTCGGCTTCATCCCCGGAAGGGATGGCGCCTGAGACAGAAGGGGTAGGATTGAGGACTAGTCTCCCCGCAGAGTTGTCTGGGACCGGAGGCTTTGAATTAAAAACACAGGAAAGCGCTTGTGGATCTGGGCCCTGCCGGGGTAACACCACAATCGGGAATCGGGAGCCGCTTAAATAGGAACTGGCTGCCTGAGCCGCCGCTTGGAAATTCAGTGGCACAAGCAGCAGGACATAAATAGAAAGCACCCAGATGCAGTCCATGGGCCGGACCATAGGGTTAGGTGGGCCAAATCTAGCCCTTGGGCTACATTGTGCCCGGCCCTGACCTAGGTAATGCTTATACTGCAGTCACCCAGCTCCGGGCGAAAGCAAACAAAATTGCACTTGCGTCTTGTTGACTCAATGCAATGAGAGTTTTCTAGGAGACTATTTCTTCTCCTGAACATCCCAGCCCAAACTACTCAGAACTTCTGCAGCTTGAAAATAGTCTGTGGGCTTTCTAGTGATGTCTAGATGACCTCAAGGAAAGTGGTACACTTCAGAAGTGTTGCTCGGGAGGAGATGCAGGCAGGAGAAGGGGAATTGCAGCTTTCTCAGGCTCCTGCGAGGGGCAGGGATGGTTTGTGGGCACCTCAGAAGAAAGACATGGCTTTTAGTTTTTGACAGTGTTTAGGATCCAAAACGATGCCCCACACATGCCTCAGAAAGGCGAATCAAGGGGCCTGTAATCTTTGCCACAGTGAGAGTGTGGGTGGGGGGGAGGTGTCTTTTTGCTCTGAATTAACAGTTCCGTACCGCTAACAACACACGGGAAAGGAAAGGCCTTTAGCTCGAGCAGAAGCCGCATTTCCAAAATGAATGTATCAGTTTGCAGAGAGACAGGCCAAAGCAAAATGGGGCGTCGTGTCTGGCCACAGGGAGCAGCCAGCTTTGTCTCTCTCTGTTCTTGATTTGTATGTGTTAGAGTCTGGAGTCTTAAGAAATAAAGCGGTGTTCCATTGCAGTCCTCCAGTGAGAATATTTCATGCAGGTTTTGTGGTTTAGCTCCATGTGGTGCCTACACTGCCGAGGGACAGCCAGCAGCTGAGAACATGTATCCACCACCCAACTGCCTCTCCTGCAGAAGTGTCATTACAGACCATAGCACGGCAACAGCCAGACAAAACCAGCAATTTTAACTTCAGCTGAAACGTTTACATGAATTGGCTTCAGCTGTGTGCGCCCCTTTTGTGTTTGCTCCCTGTAGATAGTCTAGCAAATGAGTTTCCTGGCAGGACTGTTTGTGAATTTTCGGCAAATGTTGACTTTTCCGAGCTAGTGAGTTTCTGACTTGTATTTGCATCATCAACTTGACCGTCCGTGTATCCAGTCAGGGATCAGAAACGTATCATGTGACTTGGGCCCAATCAAAACCATTCCAATTGCTATTCCTCTCAATTCACAGCTCAGGCAAGAGCTAGAGACGAATTATTGGCGGAAATTCAGTGACTGATTCTGATTAGCAAATAAGCTGGAGAAAATCGCAATCTGCTCAGCCACAATTTGCACCGAGAAAACCAGGTGGACGTGATCAAATGAATGGTTTGTCATGAATGGTTTGCCCAGCCCTAGACTGTGATCACTTAGGGGGTGTCTAGAGGAGCCCACTTAAAACACAAACAATCCTGATAAAACTGACACAGTCGGCAGCACAGTAAGACCCCTAACGAGCCATGCACAAACTGTTGCCAATCTCTGAGGCCTGCGAGGCTCAGGGCTCCCCCCTGCAGCAGGGAGCTGTCGGACCAGCACCAGCTCCCTGATGCTGGTGGAGGGGGAACCCAGAGGGCCAGATCCAGGAGAGCCGAGGGCCGGATCTGACCCCCGGGCCGTAGGTTCCCCATCCCGGTGGAGGAGCTCATCAGGGTCAGGGCCCAATTTTCTTCTGAGCTGATCTGAAGATTTTCTATATTGCTGCCCATCCCCCTGGTATCTGAGCATCTTCTACTGGCCTGCAAGGGAACTACAGTATTCTGATTTACACACAGGTAAGTGAACTGGGCCTCTTGACTGGCCTTTGTCTTTAATGGCCCCGTAGAGCGTCTCCGAAATGAGAGGTTGGAAAGGCCCTAGACACAAGGGTTTCCAAACTTTTCAGCATCATGCCCCCATTTTAATTTTTTAAAAACCCTCACGGCCCCCAGCCCCCCAAAAATAGCAGCAAAACTTGAGCAAAAAAAAAAAAAAAAGAAAGAGAGAAACTGACCAGGACAGCAAAACTTGATGTGGGGGAAGCTGGGTCGCCTCGTGCCCCCGCTGGAATTTCTTCACGCCTCCCCCCCCCCCAGTTTAGGAATCTATGCACTAGAGGCAAGAGACTGCGGGAACGGCCTGTTTCCAGCCTTCGTGGTTCCCTTGCAAATGGTGCAGAGATGAGCAGAGTGTCCCCAAAAGGTTATTTAAACAACATCTCCTGGCTTTTTGGAAAGGGCAGACTCATGGCGGTTGGTGACGGGTTGGCAAGGCTGGTATTCGTCATGCGCGCATCGTCCGTCTGTCTCCTTCCAGCTCCTCCTCCTCCCCTCCCCTCCAGCAACGTGGGAGAATCCGAGAGCTCAGCTGCCAAGCCCGGCAGAAGGCTCCATGTACATGGGGGCCTGGTGCCATCCCACCAGCTCCTGGGATCCCCACACCTGTTCTGATCTGAGCTCCTGAAAGGGGCGGGGCCTCAGGTGGAAGGGGCGGGGCAAGGGGCAGCCAGCCCTGAGTGCTGTCTGGAGTGTATCCTGCTGGCTCCCAAGCAGCCTTCAGTGTCACCGTATTCCCCCCGCCCTTAGTGCTGCCTGCAGTGCATGGTGCAGGTCTCCGGAGGTGATGTAAAGGGCCGAGGGCTCCAGCTGCCATGGCCACGGTAACAGCAACAGGAGCCCTGGGCCTCTTGGAATCACCGAGACCCAGGGCAATTGGCCCATGTGCCCCCTGTGCCCCCCTCAGCCTACCCCGGGTGGCATGTCATCACTGGATCTGAGCCCCCCTGTCAGGTGACCCGGGGGGGCTCGGAGCAGGGAACACAAAGCTGAGTCTCTCAGGCCAAACTGCAGCATTTCAGGTGGGAGGAGGCCAGACCCGCCCAAGTCCAGTCCCCTTATCGCAGGAGCAGAGCGGGTATTCTGGTCTGAAGGGATCATCCCAGCTGGATCTGCCTCTCCCTGGCTCTTACACCCATTGCCCTCAAGGCCCTGCCCAGAGCCACGCCCTGTCCCAGTAAGACAGGGTCCCTGCTGGAGTATGGAACCGGCCGGCGCCTGTGGACTCGGTGTTTCCACGCTCATGCCTGAGCACGGTCAACGCTGGCTGACAAACAGCCGGCCCCGAGTGTCAGAGCTGTGCCAACATGGCCATACGGCACTCCCCAGACCGTCAGACTCAGGTTTGTGGCTTAACATAAGAACAGCCAGACTGCGTCAGCCCAAAGGTCCATGTAGCCAGTGTCCTGTCTCCCCACAGCGGCCAGTGCCAGGTGCCCCAGAGGGAATGAACAGAACAGGGAATCATCCAGTGATCCCTCCCCTGTCACTCACTCCTGGCTTCTGACAAACAGAGGCCAGGGACACCATTCCTGCCCATCCTGGCTGATAGCCATGGATGGACCTAACCTCCATGAATGTATCTAGCTCTGTTTTGAACCCTGCTACAGTCCTGGCCTTCACCACCTCCTCTGGCGAGGAGTTCCACAGGTTGATTGCACTGGGCGAAGTTGCATCCACCCTGCAAAATGATTGGGCCTGGATTAAAGTCACAATGGGGCTTGGGCTCTGGCCCACCCCCTGAGCTGGGCACTAGGTTCTGGATCCTGGAGTCCAAGTCGGACTCTGAAGGCATTGGCTCAAACCTGGGGCCCAGTCCCAGCCCCCTCACTCTGCTGCAGAGGACATTAAGCACACTCCTCTCAGAGGGGGGTTCGGCAGAGCCCCCAGCCCACGTACCCAGCAGCTGGACAGCAGGCTAGGCTTGCTCGCCTCCCAGTGTGGCATAGCGCTCCGGGGCTCCAGCCTGGCCAGCCAGCCATGCAGAAATACGTCCGATTAGCCGCTTTGTCTTCAACCGGAACTATCCGTTTCAAGCGTCCTCCGTGATTTCCTTCAGCTGTCTCTCGGCTCTGCCTCCCGGGGGCTTCACAGCAGCAATTCGTCCGCCGGAGAGAGGCCAGCAGAACCCCCGCGAGCCAGTCGAAGGATTTTACCCAGCTACAGCCCTGTTTTCCTCTTCCTCATCGGCATCGGGTCTGTCAGGGAAAGAGCCAGAAGTAATGAGCCAACAGCCCTGGCAGCAAAGGGCTGGACCCCCCGGACTTCTGCCATACTCGGTGCGAACCGTGGTCCCCCTCCGCCTGCTACGGTGTTTCAAATGAAGGGAGCTACCTGCACGGCTCCATGTGCATGGGGGCCTGGTGCCATCCCTCCAGCTCTGGGGGTCCCTACAGCTGTTCCTCCAACTCCCAGGTGCAGGGGCGCCAATAGCCTCCACAGGCTCCTGAGGAAGGTGTGGGGAGGGGCTGGCGGTATGCTCCTGGATGGGGCGGGACCTCAGGTGGAAGGGGCGGGCAAGGGTCAGCCAGCTCAGAGTGCCGTCTGGAGTGCATCCTGCTGGCTCCCAAGCAGCCTTCAGTGTCACCGTATTCCCCCCGCCCTTAGCGCTGCCTACAGTGCATGGTGCAGGTCTCCAAAGGTGATTTAAAGGGCCCAGGGTTCCAGCTGCCATGGCCACGGTAACAGCAACAGGAGCCCTGGGCCTCTTGGAATCACCGAGACCCAGGACAACTGCCCCCTTTCCCCCTCCTTGAGTCCAGCTGTTGACTGAGAAGGGGCATGTTCTAAAAGAAGGAGGCTGTGTCTACGCTGGCGCGATCTTGCGCAAAAACTTGCTGCCTGTCTACACTGGCCGTGTGTTCTTGTGCAAGTACACTGACGCTCTACTGTATAAAATCAGGGCTTCTTGCGCAAGAATTATGATGCTCCTGCTCAGGAAGAAGCCCTCTTGCGCAACTGTTCTTGCGCAAGAGACCAGTGTAGACAGGCGACATGAATTTCTCGCACAAGAAAGCCCTATGGTTAAAATGGCCATCAGAGTTTTCTTGCACAAGAGAGTGTCTACACTGGCACGGATGTTCTTGTGCAAAAGCACATCTCTTGCGCAAAGGCACCTGCCAGTGTAGACGCTCTCTTCTGGAAGAGTTCTTGCATGAGAACGCGCCAGTGTAGGCGTAGCCAGAAAGTTCTGGGGAGACCCACTCGGCACACGAACGGAGGAGTCCTCTGGCTTGCAGCAGCTTGTGTCCCACAGCAGAGGTCAGGAGAGGTTTCCTCAGAGAGAGGCAGGCGTAGGGAGAGCATCTCCTATGCTCTTTGCTGCACCCCGTGGCCCTAACCCCGGCTGTCTCCTAAACGCTGCCCAGGATGTCATGGCAATCGTGGGTTTGGCTAAGTATATTTAATATGGCTCAGAGGACCTGGGGAGAGACAGGGTGTCTGCGAGTTTCTTCTCGTGCTCCGTTGCCTCTGATCCCTCTCCTGGGCTTTGAACGCTGGGGGAGGGAGTAGTTAATTGGGTTTGGGTTTCAGCAGGGAGTTAGACCAAGAGATGGGCAAGGGCTGAAATGCTTCTTCTGGTGCCTGGCCTGGCGATCAGAAATAAAAACTGGTTCTTAACGCCAACGGCTTTGATGTGGCTCATTGTTTTGCCAGACGGTGCATGGATCTAAGAGGCCAAATTCTGCTCCTAGTTCCTCCTGGGTAATTCCAGTGATCTCTGTATTATGCTGCTGTCAGCCAGCAGTGTTTATCACTGTAGTCAGTGAAGTATGGCGTCTATCCTTCAGCGCGGAGGGGAAAGGAAGGGGTGCGCCCAGCGTAGCTCCGGCAAGAGCGGGCTGAGCTGCGGCAAAAGCCATCAGGGAGCTACTGAAAGAGCTGGCAGGGCCCCAGGTTGCGATAGGACAGGACCTGTAAGAAATGTAAGTTCCTTTGACCCCCGAGTAAATGGTCTGAGGCTGCCCCAGGGACAAGTTGAGGCTCAGACCAACATAGGGAAATTTGGAGGCTGATCCAAACCAAAACACCACCCCCAGCCCTCCCTCTTTCTCCAAATGTTGGTTGGCTCCTGGTCCCATCCCAGGGCGGAGTTAATTTCCATGTGTTTATGATCACCTGGGATGGATGGACAGGGAGGAAGCCGCCAGCCTGCGTGTGCATGGAATGGCTTTTCTGCCTGGCTGTTGGCAAAACCAAGCTGCAGTCTGAATTTCCTTCTTGGCTTGCTTTTGACCTTTTCAGACGGGCGGCCGATCCTGTCTCCTGCCATCTCTCTAGCACGTCGCCAGACGCCAGCGCTTCACGCTGGGCGGACCCCGAAGAGCTCAGCAGGGCCTCTCGCAGCTGCGGGAAGTGTGTTTATTAACACGCAGCCGGGCGGATATTGTTGTTGCTTGAGGCATCCGGATGTAGCAGGCAGCACCCACAGAAGTCAGTCTATCCCCATTTTCCAGAGAGGACACCGAGGTGCCTGGCGTAAGATCAAAATTAAATAAAAACGTAGGCACTGAAATTCCCCAAATGCCCCAGCTCCATACTTTGTCCACTGGCATCAGCCTCTAGCACGGGGAGGGGGGAAGCTTTTTTGGATCAGGGGCCGCTGACTCACAGGAAATCAGTTGGGGGCCACACACAAGTGAGATGCAAAAAAAAAAAAGAAAACCACAATCATACCCTCTGGGCCAGGTCAGGGTGTACTACCAACCCCACACTCAACCTGGCCAAGAAAGCCCCGCCCCCACAGCCCTACTGGGCATGCTCCCTGGAGGACAGGTATAAAGGCTGGTGGAGCGGCTCACTCAGGCTGACTGCTGTGGAGGGAGGAGCAGCTGCCTGAGTTCTGGAGGAAGAGCTATGGACGGACCGAACTGCAGAGCCCAGTCAGCAGGGAATGGCCAGAGAAGCCCCCAGTCCGGAAGAACGTGGAGAAGATGGCAACTCCCAGGAGTCGGGTAGGAAGTAGCCCAGGGCAGGGAGTTAGATGCCCGAGATCTCAGTGTGTTGCGGGTGGATTCCCTGCTGAGCTAGTGGTGGGACAGGCCACCATTGACAGGGCCCTGGGAGAGGGAGGGCCTGGCTCCCTGTAGCCCAACCCCATAATCCCCCATTGGGAGTGTGACTGCTCTGATTAGTGACTCTGGCCACTAGGCCTTATTGCCCTGAGAGCAGGAGTTGTTACTACGGACTCAGGCCACTGGGTCTCACTACCCTTCAAGAAGGGGCGTGGTATTGTCTGTGGCCACTAGGCTGGACTACCTTGTTGGAGACGGGGTGTAGTGATTGGCCCAGAGCCGAAGGGCCTGGGAAGCACAGGGGGTGGAGCACTTTTTGAGGGGCCTTAAAGGCCTATCGCCTCGCCCCAGAGGGGGCTGGTCATACCCGCCCTGTGACACCCGCCCTGACGTGGCCCCCGACCGAGAAGCAGGAAGACACTCCTCACGTTCCTCTCGTGCACAGCACTTAAGGGGGTCCAGGCTAGTACATTTTGTGTGCTCCAGCTCCACAGTGGGGGGGAGGGGCTGGAGCACCAGCGTGGGCTCCCCAATGCTGGCGGGGAGCTCCAAGGGGGCCAGGACCAGGCAGGCCAGGAGCCACATCCGACCCCAAGGCCTTAGGTTCCCCGCCCCCACTCTAGCAGCACAGTTTCCTGCTGTAAATGTAGCTTTCCCCCACCTCCCAAGAAAGCCTCCAGAAGATAGGGTTGCCAGGTGTCCGGTTTTGACCCAGACTGTCTATTATTTGGGTTCCCCATGGCCGGTATTTCCTGTTTCCCTTGGACAGAAGCCTGGCTGGGATAATTTTTCCCTGCTGCATCTGGCGGGGGGAGTGAGGAGCCTGGGGCCATTTAAAGGCACAGTGCCTTTTTTTTTCCGGGGGGGAGGGAGGGAGAAATGTTCGGTATTTTTTGTTAAACCATCTGGCAACCCTACCAGCAGAAGGGGCAATTCTGTCCTCCAAGCATAGGCTCAAAGCCATTCTTGCGCCCTGGCCAGCGGGCGCGCAGTGCATGCCCCTTACCACTTCACTCAGGTGCCCCCATAGGCTGGTGCCCCGAGCAGCTGCCCGGCTATCCCCCTGCTTAATCCGGCCCTAGGCACAACACTGATGCTTTGGGGTACGGAAAAGGTGTAGGCCGGAGCTCTGGGAAGTTAAACAACGTGTCTGCGCTGGGCACTGAGCAGGAAGGGAAGGCGTGGAGAGGGGGAGCGGGTTTCAGTTCAGAGTTCAGGATGGGTGGCAGTCCGGGGGGTTCCGAATGCAATTCCTCCGGGAGCCCGGAGTGGTTTTCCAGAAGGAGGGAGTGCCCGGGGCAGATAGGGCTCTATGGTGGCCAGCATTCTGAAGAGAGGCTGCAGAACTCAGTATCCATGTAGCAGGGGGCTGATGCGAGAGCAGCTAATCATCCCCTGCCCTGTCAGCTGCAGTCAAGGAGAGTAGGTGGGCGGTGAGGAAAAGGCCTGATGCCGGCGTGAGGACTGGCAAACCAGCAGCCTGAGGAGCCAAGGGCTGTGCAGGCTGGGAAGGAGCCAGAAGTGAGGGCAGGCAGTGAGGGAGAGGTCAGTCGGGGAGGGAACGGGGAGGCCTTCTCGCTGAGGACTGGCTGCCTGTCAGAGGGGGGAAAACCTGTGCAGACTACATAGCTTGGTGGTGGTGGAACAAGCGTGGGTGAATAAATTCACGGGTGTTGCCCAACCATGAGGTTTCCCGGAACCTGATTTGAAAGGACAACGTGTGCCCAGGAAGGGGGAGGCTGGTTGTGCATGTTACAGCCCGTTGTAGTCTCTGGGTATACAGGTTGAACCTCCCTAATCCGGGACTCTATGGTCCGGCAACATCCGAGAACCAGAGAGGAGCACAAGCCAGCTGGGAATCCCGTGGGTGTTGGGGAGTCCTGGCTGGGCTGGTGGGGCCTGGTCCTGCTGTGGGTGGGGACTCCAGTCCCAGTGGCAGCTGGGAGGAATCCCTGGCCACAGCAGGGAACTCCAGTGGTAGAAGGTTGGCCCTGCCCAGAAACCTAGTGGGCTGGTGTAGGCTGCAGAGTCGCACCCCTCAGAGCGCCGGCATGGGGTCAGCAGGGACCCGCACAGCCCAGAGAGGGACCTGACCTCCCCTGATCCGGCAAACTCCCTGGTTCAGAACAGCTCAGGTCCCAAAGGTGCTGGACCAAGGAGGTCCAACTTCTATAAGCGTGTTTGCATGAGCACACGTGGCCTGCAAGCAGCAAAAGCAAAGCGAGCAGCTTCTTGGGCTCCTCATCGTTTGGAAAATCGGCACCCCATGAAAGCTCAGCAACATCTCTCTGTGCCTGGAGGCCAGGGTGATGGGCAACTTGCTAGCAATCCTGAAAAGAGATAGAAGGAAACAGCTTGCTAGCAGAGAGCCCCACACGCGTATACATACGCTGAGCAAAGGAGCGGAAGCAGGAAGCAAATCCCGGGCTAAGTTGCCAATCCCGCTGTATTTAGGAACATTGCCTATTGTGACGCAAGCTGTCTACCCCTGGACACACGCTTGTGTACCCCGCACCCACGCACACAGGCGTGTTTTCTCCCAGTCGAGCATTCCCCCCTCCATGCCGAGCCGTGGTTTCCCCATTCTATTTAGCAGCAAAGTTCCTTGGGAAGATAACCCTGTTCCCTAACTGCCAACAGCATTAAATGCACATGTGGAATAAGGAAACGGGCCCACTTGGTCCACTGGCCAAGTGATTTCTGCTCCCATGGCTTCGCACGGGTTCACTCGGAACTGTCTTGCACACGTGTGTTTGCATGCACACCCACGGAGTCTGCTGTCATCTAGGCTCTGATCTCACCTCCCCCCCCACCCCCGGCCTGGGTAATAGACAGACCACGTCTAAACTATGTGCTATTTTCGAAAGAAGATATGCAAATTCTGTGGGAATTTGCATATCGTCTTCCGATCTCACTTTCAGAAGCAGAGCTTTCGAAAGTGAAAGCAGTCCGGACTCGGGGTTTTTTGGGGGGAACCCCCCCCTTTTTTTAAAAAAAAACCCATAAACCTCATTGTTTTAAGGAAGAGCAGTTTTTTCATAAAGGGAGATTTTTTTCTGACACAAAAACCGTGTCCTGACAACTTTCACTTTCGGAAGAGCCACTTTCGAAAGTAAGACAGGAAGAAGATATGCAAATTCCCGCAGAATTTGCATATCCTCTTTCGAAACTAGAAGGTAGTCTAGACATAGCCTGGGCGGCCAGTGGTGCTGTAGACTCAGTGAGCTCCGCCATTCCCACACCAGCCCCATCGTGCTGGGACCGTTCTGCTCTGTTTGAGCTCTGGCGTGGTGCTCGCTGCAACACAAAAATAAAACCAGCTGCTGCCCCCGAGGGGCTGCCCCAGGAAATCCAGGGTGTTAATGGCTTTGGGTTCGTTTCTTGTCCTGCCTGGTGGTGTTACCATTGTGCCGCGGGTGGGCATGGCGGAAGAGATGAGTGATGAGCCAGGATCTGAATGAGAAGAGGGGGGGCATTTTTGGGACCCAGGCCTGGGAGCTCTGCAGTGAAGGCGACATGGAGAGGGGCATCCCAGATGATGTCGCTGGAAGAGCGGGGAAGGGGAGGCAAATTGGGGGAAAACCCCACAATACAGCAGGAGGATGGCATGGGTGGATGGGCTGGGGTTGTGACCAGCGGCCCTGGTGCAGCATTTCCAGCAGCCCCAGGTAGGTAGGGATCTAGAGCCACAGCTTTTGGATCGTTACAGAGGAACCCGGCCTATCAGAGCACCCCTTCACCCTCCCTCCCCCCTTCCCCCCCGCACAAGGACAGGGCTGCTCCGAGGGCTCGGGGCTTGGATCCAGCACCCGAACGCGCTGGCAGGAGACACGGTTGCGCTCGCTTCCTGGCGCCTTCCCACGCCCACCTGGGGAGCCTGGGTGTTGTGGACACAGGCAGCCGCAGGGAGACGGTGGCTGTTGTGCGTCCATCAGCCCGCGCTGTTCCCAGCCGGCTCCTGTTGTGTTGGCTCACCCACTTGCTGCCCTCCCTCCCGTGGGTGTTAACGCTCCGGGTCTCCCCCCGGCCGGCGACATGACTGCTGCTCCTGCAGAACAAAGCCGCTCGGACGCGTCAGACCCCCGGCGGGAGATGCTGGGCCTTGATCTGAGGGCTCCTCCGGCTTCAGGCCACGCTGCCAGCGAGTCGCAGTCCCCACCAGTCAGCCTCCGAGCACCCCCTGGGCGGTGGCTGTGCGTTCCCAAATGCTGTTGTTCCCGGGCAGCCGCCAGGCCGGGGCTGTTTCACTTAGTGACCTTGGTACAAAGACCCTGGGGTCAACACCCGCCGGCTGGACAGGGGTAGGGAGCCGCAGGGAGGCCACAATGGCTCAGCTTCATGGCCCCTGGAAAGCTAACGGCTCAGCCCCACTAGGGGGTCATTTCGAGACCAGCGTCTCTCTTCTGTCCCCTAGGTGGCAGCAGGACGCTGCCGCTCCAGCTATTCGCATACGCACGGGCTCTGCTGGGCTGGGGAAGAGGGGGAAGAGGATCCTACATAAGACAAGTCCCCTAATCCCAGGGTGTCTGGTCACCCTATGGCAAAGGGCCAGCCCGGGGCTCTAACAGGGAGCGATGGGAGAGCACGCACTTTGTGCTTGTGTTGCTTGGCGTTTCTTGCCACCCCGTGCCTGGCGAGCGCAGTCTGAGCGTGCAGCGGGCCAGCGAGGGGGGTGACCCCGGGAGCTGTGCTGGGACAGCGGGGGGCGCACTCCTCACACCCTGAACCAGTTCGGCTCTGCTCCGCCGGGTGGAGAAGGCCCAGCATCGAGGATACAGGAGGAATGCTTGGGAGCTAGCGTCCAGGGCAGTGCCGCTCTTCCCTGGGGCCGGGGGAAACCGTTCTGCCGCCAGCCAAGCACTTTGAATCTCCTCTCCTGTCCAGACCGACTGCAGCTGGATCGGCCTGGTCGGGGAGGAGTGGGACCACCGCAGGCTTGTTCTGGGTCAGGCTGATGTACAGTGCGCTGGGTCTCCTTACGTCATGGATCCAGCCAAACCCCAGATCAATGCTAGGTGGGCCCAGTGCGATCCAGTCACTGCTGGAGGTGGGACGCAACATTTCCTAGCAAGCAGAGAGCCCGATGCCAGGGATTTCCCTGCTCTTTCGAGACTTGAGCGTCTAGCAGCGGGGCCCTCAGGGCCAGGGTGTCCCAGGTGGAAATAAAACCCATGGGTTTATGGTGGGTAGATTGCTAAACTGGAAAACAGTGGCCTTGAGGGCGTGCGGCCTTAGCAGCCTCTATGGGCTCAGCCTTCCCCCGTGGCCAGCCTGCAAAGGGGCCAATGCCCTTATCCAGCCCTCGCCAGCTCAGGCCCTGGCCCCCTGGGCCCCGCTCTGCTGTCCGCAATTAGATCAAGCTGCCCCCAGACCTTTCAGAGGCCAAGGCCAGGTTCTAAAGCTCTGGCCCCACAAACCGGCCAAGTTATTGGCCCCGAGCAATGAACCGCCATTGCAGGAGAAGCACAGGCCGAGTCTCTACCTGAGCCCTCGTCGGGCTGTGTCTGGCCCGGAGGGAGGGTCTCAATACCTCCCCTCCTCACCCCAAGGAGTAGCTGGCTGCCCCCCAGCTGAGGAAATCCTGACTCAACGATGCCCCATTATCAGCCAGGCCCCTCCCTTTTCTGGAAGTGACGGTGGTCGGAACAGCTCTGGCGCCATCTAGAGTCCCCTAGTTTCCATGGCCCCTTGCCGGTTGCTTTCAGGTGCAGATATGGGGCGGCTATGGTCCCTCTGGTGGGCAATCTCCTCATGACTGCCAAAGGTCAGGGGCCCATACTGACCCCATAGCACTACCAGCCACGAAACGTGGGTCAGACGCCAGCCGATGCTCAGTGGCTGCCTTCGTGGCTCTCCAGGACTCCCAGGAGGTGGTTCCGGATATTGCCTGGACGCTGCACAAGGCTGGCACATCGGGCGCTGCAAGGCCACGCAGGGGAACCACCAGGTGTTGTGCCGGCCTAATGGCATGTCTTCCCTTCGGGCACTGCCACTGCTCTCCTGCCCCAGCTCAGCCCTGCCAGGGGGCAAACAGAAGGCCCTGGAGGATTTGACAGGGCCATGTCCGTTCTCTGTACTGAGGGGATTTGGCATCCACCTCAAAAAAGGTCTCCCGCTAGGGGCCTGCCTGCATCCACTCCTGTGGTGGGATTCCCAGGCAGAAGCTGACCCCAGAGTTTGTTTTCTCCATCTGTTTGGTGCTTTCCTCCTGGATGTGGACTGAACCAGTCACTCATGACTCTCACCTCAACATTCAAGCCCTGCTCTTCCAGTTGCCTGACTCTACTAGAGATCCTGCATCAGGACAGCTCAGCCCACACTCTAGATCCTCCCAGAAAAAACACTGCCTCTTTCTTGTCTCCTGAAGGGGTAATGAGTCAGCAGACCTCTCCTAGCCCTTCCCTGTAGACTCAATGTATGGTATAGGCTGGAAAACCTAACTTCAGTATCAGGAAAATTGGTTGACATTATAATAAAGAACAGAATTGTCAGACACACAGGCTACGTCTAGACTGGCATGATTTTCCGCAAGTGCTTTTAATGGAAAAGTTTTTCTGTTAAAAGCATTTGCAGTTTGTGCAAGAAAGCCGCGATCGCCATTTTCGCCATTGGGGCGTTTTTGCGCAAAACAGTTTTTAGCTGTCTACACTGGCCCTCTTGCAAAAACATTTCCGGAAAAGAGCTTTTGCCCGAACGGGAATGTCAATGCATTTGCGCAAGAAGCACTGATTTTGGACAGTAGAACTTCAGTGCTTTTGCGCAAAATCAAGCGGCTAGTGTAGACAGCTGGCAAGTTTTTGTGCAAAAGCACCTGCTTTTGTGGAAAAACTTGCCAGTCTAGACGCAGCCACAGGGTATGTCCACGCTGCAGAATTTTTCCAGAAAAAACAGCTGTTTTTCCAGAAAAACTACACTTATGTCCACACGGCTATTGCGTTCTTTCTACAGAAAGTTGAAAGAACACAGGGGTTTTTCTGACAGCAGTAAATCTCTTTCTACAAGGAAGAAGCCTTTTTCCTGAAAGAGCTCTTTCGGAAAAGGCATGTGTGGATAGGGAAGAGGGGTTTTTTCAAAAGAAGAAGCCTCAAGGAAAAAGCACAGGTGCCCTGGTTGCCATGCCATCCACAGCAATCAGAACTTAAATGCAAGATAGCGTCCAATGAATGTGGACGCACTCTTTCGAAAAAGTACATCGCTTTTTTGTTGTGCTTTTGCTGTGTAGACGCTCTCTTTTGAAAGAAGCTCTCTTCCAGAAAAGCTTAGACATAGCCACAGAGATTAACATAATTTATTGGAGAAAAGTCAACATGGTTTTTGTAAAAGGAAATCAGGCCTCATCAATCTACAAGAATTCGTTGAGGGGGTAAATAAGCATGTGGACAAGGGGGATCCAGTGGATATAATGTACTTAGATTTCCAGAAAGTCTTTGACAAGATCCCTCACCAAAGACTCATAATCAAAGTAAGTTGTCATGAGATAAGAGGGAAGGTCCTTTCGTGGATTGCTAACTGGTTAAAAGAGAGGAAACAAAGGGTAGGAATAAATGGTCAGTTTTCAGAATGGAGAGAGGCAACTAGTGGTGCCCCCCTAGGAGTCCGTACTGGGACTAATTCTGTTCAACATATTTATAAATGATCTGGAGAAGGGGGTAAACAGTGAGGTGGCAAAATGTGCAGATGATACAAAACTGTGTTCAAGATAGTTAAGTCCAAAGCAGACTGTGAAGAGCTTTAAAAAGATCTCTGAAAACGGAGTGAGTAGGTAACAAAATGGCAGATGAATTTTAATGTTGATAAATGCAAAGTAATGCATGTTGGAAAACATAATCCCAGCTGTATGTATAAAATGATGGGGAGTAATTTAGCACTCAAGAGAGAGATCTTGGAGTCAGTGTGGATACTTCTCTGAAAAGATCCATTCAATGTGCAGCAGCAGTCAAAAAAGCAAACAGAATGTTAGGAATCATTTAAAAAGGGATAGAGAATAACACAGAGAATATCTTATTGCCTCTGTACGCCCGCATCTTGAATCCTGCGTACAGATGTGGTCGCCTCATCTCAAAAAAGGTATCTTGGCACTGGAAAAAGTTCAGAAAAGGGCAAGAAAAATGATTCTGGTTTTGGAACAACTGCAATATGGGACTTTTCGGCTTAGAAAAGAGATGGCTAAGGGGGGATATGATAGAGGTCTATAAAATCAGGGTGGTGTCCCTGTCCTCTGTTTGTGAGAGACTGGGAATGGATGACAGAGGAGGGATCACTGGATGATTTTCCCCGTTCTGTTCCCTCCTTCTGGGTCACCTGGCATTGGTCACTGTTGGCAGACAGGACAGTGGGCTAGAAGGATGTTTGGTCTGACCCAGTCTGGCCATTCTTATGTGAACAAAGGGAGATGTTTCAGGCAAACACTGCCCACCTTGATGCCTGTTTTAGAGCTTCGGAGATACCACCAGAGCGACCTGAGGAGAAATTATAAATGGAACCCCGCACCTTTTAGCGAAACCACTAGAGCAGCATCATGAACTCACCTTCTTAGGCTTCGTCTACACTGTAGCATTTTTGCAGAAGAGGAAATGCAAATGAAGCGCTCGTTAGCATTTCTCCCGCTCTCATTTGCATAATCTCTTCCGAGCTGTTTTGCAGAAGAGGTTTTTGCGGAGAGAAAAGCAGTGTAGACGGGGCAAAAAACCCTTTTGCGCAAGATCCTGCATACCTCCTTTCTTGAGGAATAAGGGATCTTGCGTAAAAGGGGGGTTTTACACAAAATGGCCCCGTCTACACTGCGTTTTTTCCCGCAAAAACCTCTTCCACAAAACGGATCGGAAGAGATTATGCAAATGAGAGCACGAGAAATGCTAATGAGCGCTTCATTTGCATTTCTTCTTCAGTGTAGACGTAGCCCTAGAGACAAATTCTACCCTGTTGTATGGTCATTAATCCCATTTGTGCAAATACTATGTGAATGAAACAGGTGTGCACTCACGCACACACACACCTGCCTCTCTCCTACCTCCACCTCCTAACTCCTTAAACCCTTCTATATTCTTTTATTTTATTTTATATTTTTGGCATGACGCCTCTGCCGTTTCTCAGATTTTCCAAAGCAATAATCCTGACTTGTATTTATCTAGCGCTTATCTGCCAATAGCATTCCAGGCCCTGCACCAAAACAAACACGCTCGACAATGCAATGCAGATTAATAGGGCTCACATTCATGCAAGATTAAAAACAGACAACAACTAAAGTAAACAGAAAGCAACAAAAATCAAATCTGCGCAGAGAGAAAAAGGACCTTGGCAACAGAACTGAGATTGTTTTAAAACAGAACATTTATTTAAAGCACAGCTGAAAGCAAGTAGAACTGGAAATGGAAGATACGGAGGCTCCTTGACTTTTCATTGTATTGGATTGACTTTTTCTGCTTTTGGCTATTTTTTATAATAGCCTGGAAAATGCACCATTGCATCAGAAATAATGACTATCGTTTTCTATCCCCTAAGCAACAACAGCCTTGGAGACTGTGCACCGTTACACATTGTAAAGCTACCACACTGGAGTTTTGAGCAACTAAAGCAATGCCATTGCAGACGCAAACGAAATGCTTAATTTGCAGACATAGTTACCAAGATCGCCTGGGCAAATTGGGTAATCTACATGCTTTACTTGTCTGACAATCTGACTGATTATAACTTCAGTTCAGCCAATGCGTGCTAGTCAGCCAAATGCTTAAGAACCTGCTTAACTTTAGGCATGTGCTTTAGTTCCAGTCACTTTGGTGGCATTTAAGCCTGCTGCATGATTCAATGAATAGGGCTGGAAATAAGTGTGTACTTACAGGCGTTGCTGGATCATGATTCGTTGGTACCTGCAAGGCATTCCCTGCAGATTAGACACCAGATCAAATGTAAGGGTCAAATACTTAAATTTAAATTAAACAGGTGTTGGCAGGAAATGACACACCCATACTTTACCTAAACAATACCACTTTCTTTTCATCGCTCTTCTCCATCTAATCATGGAATTTGTACATAAGCAAAAGCAACGGGGAATGCCAGTCAGTAGGAAATAATATAAGAACAGGTAAGCAATAATAAAGTACCCGTCGTCAGTATTACAGTATCACAGAACAGAACAAGACTGCCCTCCAATCCACTCCAGGCATAGCATACATCTGTGCCAGAGAGGTATTGCTCTTTGGCAGTAAACATATTTATGTAGAAGGAGACTCTCATCTGGGGAAAAAGCCAATCCCTACTCGCAATCATTTAAAGGTATTTTTTCTTATCCGATGGCACAGACACGGGAAAAAACTCAAAGGCAGAAGCATGCACAGAGCCTGTGCAAATCCATTGTCGCCAATAAAAATACGGCCTGGGGATATTGGTTTTCTTTAGTGTTCTCCAGTGCAAGGACAGCTACAGCTGCGTGTCTCAATGAACAAAGTGTCGGGTGTGCTGTAACGCTTGTCACCCCTCCACCGATCTCAAAGCAGTGTACAAAGTGTGGGAGCTTCCTTTGCACCCTCTCACAGATGGGGGAGCGGACAGAGTGCGTGTGGAAAAGCTCCGGCTGTCCTTGTGATCCACGCCGAGTTACGTAGCAAAGCTCTGATTCTTCTGACAGACAAACTGTATTCGCAGAAGATGTAGCATGGGCGGCAAAAGTACAGGGTTCCCCCTCATCGCTTGCCAACAGCTTTGAAACACAGCAGTACCCTTTACGCCAGCGGGTCGTGACCCAGTGCTGGAGCATGTCAGGCGCTGGGTCTTCTGGCTCAGGGTCCCAGGGACCCTGATAGCTCTGGTCAGCACAGCCGAGCGGCCCATTAAAAGTCCCCTCAGTGGTGTGGCCTGGCTACAGCTGGGTCGTGCCCTGCTCCTTGAAAGCCACTGGGCGAGTCCCAGTATGTTCTGACTCTGCACTGCACCATGGGAGTGACCAGCAGCAAGCTCAGCTCCTAGGCAGGGGGGCCATGGGGCTCAGCATGCTACCCCACCCCAGTCACCAGCTCTGTACTTCCATTGGACAGGAACTGGCCAATGGGAGCTGTGGCAGCAGGGGAGAGCTGCATGGACCTGCTTGTGGGCCTCCCCCTAGGAGTCAGACCTGGTGCTGGCCGCTTCTGGGGGCAACATGGTCTGCAGTGCCAGGGGAGGCAGGAAGCTGCATTAGCCCGCCCGCTACACCACTGATTGGGAGCCACCGGAGGTAAGCCCACACCCTAATCCCCTGCCTCAGCCCTGAGCCCCCCCAATCTCAGAGCCCCCATCTACAACCCCGACCCCTCATCCCTGACGAGGGTTGCCAGATGGTTTCAACAAAAACACCGGACACGCTTGACATTCCATCACAATCGATATTCCATCTGATTTAGAAAATACCGGACATTTCTATTGTCTCATTTCTATTTTCTCAATTTGTTTCCCGAACAGAAAGCTCAAATACTGGACTGTCCGGTTCAAAATCGGTCACCTGGCATCCCTATCTCTGACCCCTCATGCATGTCAACTCCATGCCCTAGCCCGGCGTCCTCTCATTCCCAGCCATCCCGCAGTCCTCATTCCCACACCCTCAACCCTCTGCCTCCCCCACGCCCAGCTCCCACACCCCAAACCCCTCCTCCCCAGCTCCGTTGGATCACGGGCATCGACAGTTTTCTTCAATTGGGTGGCCAGAAAAGAAGTTTGAAAACCGCTGCTCTACACCGATGACTGAAAATGAGCATGTCCGGGGTCACCCGAATTCGCCAGCCATTGTAGCAGAGTGTAGCCAAGTGCGGAGTCCACCATATTTCACTAGATAGCCAAGCCTCAGTGGCCCCAGACACGTCAGTGACAGAACCATGTGAAAACATTGTCTTGGAGACAGCCCCCAGTGGGGGCAGCTGGATTTGAAACCCAACTCCCAGTCTTCAGAATTGCTCATGCCCCTTTCCCAGACCCCACATCTGAGCCATTCGAGCAACTTTGGGGACTGTGCTCCGTTACCGACTCATGGATGAGCGGTCAGCAAGATCCGAACATGCTACTATCAGCTCTGTTGCTCCGTCTTCTACTGTCTGAGCTAAAGGAGTATCTCCATTACCTAGCAGCAGTAGTAGGCTGTCATCCTCTGGGACCGTGACCACTGGAGACAGAAGCAGGACACCTTTTGCTAAAGCAAGACACTTCCTCCGGAGCAGGTGCATGCAAAGACACCGGCTTTCACGTGCTTGGTGTCCAATGCTCGTGGGCATGTCTGGCCAAATTGCCTATTGATGCTTTTGTGCGCGTTTTTATCCTTATGATTTGTATTAGTGTAGCCTTGAGTGGGCTCAGTCAAGGACTGGTCCCATTGTGTGAGGTCTCCCGGCACGGATAACAAGTGAGCTTGCAGTCATCTTCTAATGGCCCATATCTTCTAATGCAGTGGTCCCCAACCTTTTGAAGCTGCCGGGCGCCAGGGGGCGTGGCCGTTCACCTGCCGGGCACCAGAGGGCGGAGACACTCGTGCACCTGGGGGCGGGGCCGCGCATACGCCACACCCCCATGAGCCACATGCCTGGGGCCAGCAACCCTATGCACCACGTAACCACGGGCGGGGCCGCCCATTTGCAGCAGGCCTGGGGCCAGCATCCTGCAGAGCCACGCACCCAGGGAGCTCAACAGCCTAAGCTGGGAGCCAGCTGGCTTTTAGCTTAAGCAGTAGAGGCACCAACACTGAGGTCCCAGGTTCAAATCTGCCCGGTGGTGGTTACGCTGTCAGTCACATCCATTCAGCTGCAATAACCTTCTGAGGGGAAAAGCCATACTACCAGCCCTCTCCTGCTCTAATTCCTCCTCCTTTACTCAGGGCACAAGGTGAAGAGGCTTGCTGGACGCCCATTATGGAGATTGACCTGCCCATAGAGGTGCGGGGATTGTACGGGCATCTCTGTCTTAGGGACATGAAACGCCTTGGAATGGATTTCATCGGAAGCCTTGCACTTTATAATGTCCTTGCTGGCATTTCCAGGCCCAATCAATCTCGATTTCTTGCTAACGAGCCGATGCCATGCAGGGCGAGATTGATACCGTCATTAAGATTTCCTCAAAGGACCTTTCTTTTTTACCGTGTTAATTAAGCTGGTGCAGGGGAGTCCGCCCTGCAGAATACAAGAGAGGTGAGGCTTGCCAGAGGGAGACCCTGCTGTGAATGGGACACCCAGTGGTGGCACGTTTGTCCACCCGTCTGAGCAGCAGAGACAATAGCAACTAGGAGCCTCCTCCAAGGGGTTGGTTTTCTCACAGGGGTGGGGATGGGGGGAGGGGACTGTACCCTTCATACACCAAAGCACCGTGAACCCGCCTGCACGGTGCGACTCGCCGCCGCCTTGGCGCCCTCTGCTGGTCACTCGGGAATTAGCTCCGCCTGGCGCTGGAGCGCCCCCTTCCAGCCGGTGTCTCGCCTGCTACTGCCTGTTTACCTGTTAATGGCTCTGCCACTTATGTGAGGACCCGTGTCCCTCACAGACCACGGTGCCCTTCCCTCGGGGGACAGCCCTGTCGCACGGCCCCCACACTCTGAGACCATCCCCCTCCAGGAATCCCCAGCTCTGTATTCCTCCGTGACCCCCGTCCAGTCGTCATCGAGCCCCTGACCTCAGGGACAAGCAGCAGTCTGAAATGGCCACTCATCACGGGCAAGGGGTGTGGACCTGCTGCCTTCTCCTGCCCTGGGTGCCTCCCTGCAGCCCTAGTACCTGCCTGGGCCCCTGCCTGGGCCCTACTTTCACCAACCGCCCGAGGTCCCCAGGGTGCCGGGCGGTCCCACCCATAATGCTACTTTGCTTTGCAGCGTGGGACCCGGGCCGTACAGAACCTTGGTTCTTGCCCGCCTGATGCACGGACAAGAGGCAAGAGCAGGCGCGGCTCCTGCGATGGGACCCCGGCAGCCGGAGCCCTGTGGCAAAGCAGGTTCCCCTGAATCATGATCAGGCCCATCCTGAGGGGGGCCTGGGCCAACCCCTGCTCCACCCCCACCCCGGAGCATCACAACCTAAGGCTACGAGGGGGCTCTTGGCATGACCGCAGCAGGGGTTCCCCCGCACACGCTCACCCCAGTGGCGGGAGACGGAGCGGCCCAGCAGCTTGCTCTGCTCCGCCCCACCCGCCACGCCATCCTCCCGGCCCGTTGCGCCCCACTTCTTCGCAGCGGCGGGGAGCAGAGCACCCTAGGCCGGGGCGCTCTGCTTCCCGCCACCACTGAGAAGCAAGTGCAGCAGGCCGGGAGAGGGGCGGGACAGAGCGAAGCAGGAGAGGGGGCGGGATAGAGGGAGCAGGGTCGACCCCAGCTGCTGCCATGCCGAGCCCCGGAGCCCTAATTACTTCAATGCAGAGCGATCCAACCCAGGTAACCCCCAGGGCAGTAGCCTCCCCAGGAATTGAAATTAGGGGGGGGGTCAGCGCCGATGAGGGGTGAGACTGTGAGGGGGAAGGTGGGCTGTATGGCACCATAGTTCACAAAACTGGGGGGTGTTGGGGAAATTCAGGGGGGTATACACCCCTATAGGGGAAGTGTAGGGAAATCCCTGCCCCCAGTTCCATCCATAGGGTGGTTGGGGCAGCTGCCGGGGGGCCCCCAAAAGCATGAGACCTGGGGCGGCCCCCCCCGAACCATCCCGCAGACAGGAGGGCTCTGCTCCTGAGACCGGTGTAGAACGCAGTGTTGGCTTTCCCCTCATGTAGCGGAGCCAGGACTGAGCTGTAATTAATGAAAAGCAGATTTGTTATCAGGGGCCCTGTAGTTCCTTCTAGCTATGCTCCAGGGGCTGGATTCCCTAGCGTAAGGGTGGGAGCAGGGGAACCCCTCCTCCCCCGTGTCCCCAGGCACCCCTTCACCAGCCAGAACTGGGCCAGTGTGGAAGGGAAATTGCACTGCCCCATGTAAGAGTGGGCAACAGACGCTAACCCCTCGTGTCCTCCTGGGCCACCATGCCCCTGGGAACAGCAGCCAGCACACAGCCTACCCTGAGCCCCCAACGTGAACCAGTCTTAAAGCCATAGGGCTGCATCCTCTGCTGTGCCGAGCCGATGCACCGTGCGGCGTAGTGGGTGGGAAATGGCGAGTTTGTGCAGGCTAGGAACCAAAATAGCTCCTAACACAAATCAGAGCAGCCTCAGGGCTGCTCTCGCTACCCCCTGCTGGAATGATCCCTCGGATTGTTTTGCTGGCCTAGGATCACTGGAGCTACACAGGGGCTCCATCTCCTCCCACTGGGCATGGAGCAAAGGAGCAGCATGAAATACTCCAAATTAGGATTCCACCCCACACCAGTGGATTCTCAGACACCCGTTTAAGAATCCCTTTGCAGTGCTGAATGGGTCAAGGAACCAGCCCACGGGGGTGTTTTCAGAAGGGGCATGGGCAGATAGGAGGAGCTCATAGAAGTTAGGGAGCAGAGTTTGGGAGGGGAGAGGGCAGTGCTAGCCTGTTAGTTTTGGAATAAAAGTTCCCGTAGATGTGGATGGTGAATTAATGGACCCTTTGTAAGGGTGAAAGTTTCTTTAATTGGAATGCACCAAAGCAGGGATAATTGTTTCATTGAGGCTGGGTTCTTTAAAAAAAGGATTTCCTTCCATTGCAGACTCTCATTTTTAGCTCCTAATTGACCATGCGGAGAGAACCCTCCTTCGAACCATTTTAACGAGACTCCCAGAATGTCAGCAGCTTTGACGAATGAAGCACAGTTTGTATGAACAGGCGTGAGAGGGGGTCGGAACCAGGAGCGTTCGGCATTCTAGAGCGAGATTTCCATCCTGATAAAATATAACCACGACACACAAATCAAACCGGCCCGTGCGGGGAAGCCTTGATTTCCATGGGCTTACGGTGAGTCTGGGCCCAGCTGAGGGGAATCTGGCATTTACCACCTGCTCTGAGAAATGCCATGGTCACTTACATAAGAACATGAGAACGGCCAGACTGGGTCAGACCAACGGTCCATCCAGCCCAGTGTCCCGTCTGCCGACAGGGGCCAATACCAGATGCCGCAGAGGGAGTGAACAGAACAGGTAAGCCTCACATGATTCCTCCCCTGTCACCCATTTCCAGACAAACAGAGGGTAGGGACACCATTCCTACCCATCCTGGCTAATAGCCATTGATGGACCTAACCTCTGTGAATCTATCTAGCTCTTTTTTGAAACCTGTTGAAGTCCTAAGTCTTTACCACATCCTCTGGCAAGGAGTTCCACAGGTTGACTATGCACTGTGTGAAGAAAAACTTCCTTTTGTTTGTTTTAAACCTGCTGCCTATTGACTTCATTTGGTGACCCCTAGTTCTTATATTGTGGGAATAAGTAAATAACTTTTCCTTATTCACTTTTTCCACAATCATGATTTTATAGATGTTTATCATATCCCCCCTTCTAATTTGAAAAGTCCAAGTCTTTTTAATCTCTCTTCATATGGTACCCATTCCAAACCCCTCATCATTTTTATTACCCTTTTCTGAACCTTTTCCAATGCCAATCTGTCTTTTTTTGAGATGAGGCGACCACATCTGTAGGCAGTATTCAAGATGTGGGCGTACCATGGTTTTATATAGAGGCAATAAGATATTTTCTGTCTTATTCTCTATCCCTTTTTTAATGATTCCTAACATTCTATTTGCTTTTTTGACTGCCGCTGCACACGGTGTGGATGTTTTCAGAGAATTATCCACAATGACTCCAAGATCTCTCTCTTGAGTAGTTGTTGCTAAATTAGTCCCCATCATATTGTATGTTGAGTTGGGATTATTTTTTCCAATGTGCATTACTTTACACTTATCCACATTCCATTTCATTTGCTATTTTGTTGCCCAATCACTTAGTTTACAACTGTAAAATAGGAGCTGGGAGTTCAGCAGGAGGGATTTGAAATAAGTAATTCAAGGAGATGGCTGTTTAAGGGGAGAGCGGTCTAAGTCCCATCTGTGATGTGCCTCACTTGCCTTCCCAGGTGGGGAAAGTGAGTCACGAGGCTCCCTCGGACTTCTGGGAAAGCTGCTCGAGAAACTGCCAGGCGCAGAAGGGGCCTGCAGGATGCCTCTGAATGGGAGAATAGACGTCAGCCAGGCAGGGCTGGGAGCTTCCTGGAAGACTCCAAGCAGGGGGTCATAGGGGTGGCGTAGGGTGGGACAAAATGTATGAACGTTGCAGACTTTCTTTGGAATGGTCTGTGATAATCAACCCTGGTATTACTGGCCCAGGAAAAAGCCTGTGTGGCGTTCTTAAGGCGCCCTGCGGAGAGGGAAACTGAGGCAGGGGCACCTCCGGCTACGAAGAAATGCTCTAGTGGCAGTTTAGCCTAGGAAGGACTTTCACTTGGGGCAAGAGAGAAGGCCCCTCCGTCACTCAAATTCCAAGGAAGCCTTCAGGAGGGGATAGTAATAGAAATGTAGCCGTGAGTTAGTCTTTAAAGTGCTACATAGTCCTGTATTTTGCTTCAGGAGGGGATGAATTTTGTCCTTTGAAAGGATTCATCCTGGTTCCCTGCGAAAGAATCAAAGGCCTCTGGTCTCCTGAGGCTTCACTCACTTTTTGGGCGGGTGGCAAAGAATTTCACATGCATCATTCTCCCCCCACCCCCACCCCCACCCGGAGACAGGAATACTCCTGACTCGGTGGCTGAGTCCTGAAGTTGGCCCCCAGGGAAGGAACGACAATGACGTCAGGAAAACGAGAGTGCGCCAGTAACCCAAGTTTGCCTAGAATCATTCTAAACCTGGCTCAGAAGCCAAAGGCTCCACCTGTTCTTAATGTCTGGCAGCAGGAAGGGGGCTGGGCTGAACGTGTCGGGTGTTAACAGCTGTCTGTGATGTAGGGTCACTCTGTAATAACTACGTCAATGGCTCTCCAGGGAGGACAAAGAAAAGGCAGAAGAGAAGAGGCCTGCCCAGCACCTCCAGCCTGCACAAGCTACTTGACAGGCACCCGTTCATATCTGTGTTGCTTGTAAGATTATTAGATAGAATTGTGACGTGCATGGCCCTTTAAGGGTTAAAACCCAGCCCTGGGAGAGGCCTAGAGCAGTGTATCCAGTAGATGAGGCAAATACAGCCAATTAGGGCCCAACTGGGGCTGTATAAATAAGGGCTGGGGGGGGGGGGGTAGTTTGCTCTTGTTCCAGCTGTGGAGCAGGAGGGATTGAGCTGCTAGGAGCTGAGCTCGGGCCAGGCAAGCTCCCAGGCTGCAGGGTCCAAAGCCAGGCCTGAGAGTACTAGGGCTGCAGGGAGGCAGCCAGGGAAGGCGAAGGCAGCAGTGATGCATGGCCGTGTCAGACTGCAATTGCCCCTGAGGTAAGAGGCTAGATGACAACTGGCAGTGGGTCTCTGAAGCAAGGTTTGGGGGCCTGCCCCTCTGGGAGCCCCTGGCTACGTCTAGACTGGCATGATTTTCCGCAACTGCTTTTAACGGAAAAGTTTTCTGTTAACAGCATTTGTGGAAAAGCGCGTCTAGATTGGCACGGACGCTTTTCCGCAAAAGCACTTTTTTGCGGAAAAGTGTCCGTGCCAATCTAGACGCGCTTTTGCGCAAAACAAATCTGAGCTGTCTACACTGGCCATTTTGCACAAAAGGACTTTTGCCTGAACGGGAGCAGCATAGCATTTCTGCAAGCACTGATTTCTTACATGAGATCGGCAGTGTTCTTGCGGAAATTCGAGTGGCCAGTGTAGACAGCTGGCAAGTTTTTCCGCAAAAGCAAGTGCTTTTGCGGAAAAACTTGCCAGTCTAGACACAGCCCCTGAGTGTGGGCAATGGTGTAGTGGGGAGGGGGGGTCCCCCTCCACTCTCCGTGCCATCCCTCAGCTTGCCTGCTTCTCCTTCTCTGCCAGCTGATGCCCATTTGGAGCCTTCTCCCCGCACCCAGCCTGACCTCCATCTCCAGAAGTGGGTTAGTGTGTGTGTGTGGGGGGGCCCAGCCCCAAACTGGAGGGGGTGGGGGAAGATGTGGTACAAGCTTCCCCCCCTCCCCCAGAGTTGGGCTCAGCTGTGTGCCAGGTTTAGGGCCCCACTGCTTGGTGGCGGGTGGTGTGTGCAAATTTTGCCTTTGCCCCGGGTGCATAACCCCCTCTCTAGTTCTCTGAGTGTGTGGGGGCCCTGTGGCAGGGCAGTACCTGGGGGGAGGATGCCACGGTCTGGGAGGGATGTGGGTGCTAACACAGAGGTGGAGGAAAAACCGGTAACAGCGGGTGAGACACCAGCGGAAAGGGGGCACCTCTGAGCTGGAAAAACGACTTCCCAGAGCATCCAGCAGGAGGTGCCCATGGCAGTGAGCTCCTGTGCTACAAGAATCCACGGAATATAATGTGGGCCCTGGTCCGTAGCCTTGTCTGCTATAAGGCGCGTTTCACCCAGTCAGAAGCGGTCTTGATTCTGTGAGGTAGAAGCGCAGTGGTAATGGGGCTGTTAGTGCCAGAGGCGATTGTGTGAGAGCCCTTTACCCTGGTCCATGTAGCCAGGGAAGGCAGACAAATAGGGCTGCTAGATACTTCCACAAAAAATCCTGAACATGGTGGGAAAGAGAATAAATTGAGCAAAAAAAAAAAAAAAAAAACAGTGACTGCACCTTTAAATCAACATACAGTAAACTTCCGATAATACGGCACCTTTAGGACCCAGGGGGTGCCGGATTATCAGATATGCCAGACTATCAGAAGGGGGGGCTATGAGGGGTCTGGAGTAGGATGGGAGGGGATGCCACCCAAAACCCCTCATAGCCCCCCCCTTACTATAATCCGGCTCTGCCCCAGGCGTCCCTGATTCAGCCGCTGCTGGTCAGTTTTTCAGCAGCAGCTGAATCGGGGATGCCTGCAATAGAGCAGCTGGGGTGCTGCCGGGTTGGTCCCGCAGCGCCGAGGGGCAGCGCTACGGCACCAACCCAGCAGCACTCCAGCTGCTCTTGGGGACGCCTGGGCAGAGCAGCTGGGGTACTGCCCAGTTGGTCCCGTAGCGCTGCCCCTCGGGGCTGCGGGACCAACCCAGCAGCACCCCAGCTGCTCTGCCCCAGGGGTCCCCAAGTCAGCCGCTGCTGAAACAGATCAGCGGCTGATTCCAGGAAGCCCGGGGCAGAACAGCTCTGCCCTGGGCTTCCTGGAATCAGCCGCTGATCTGTTTCAGCAGCGGCTGAATCGGGGACCCCTGGGGCAGAGCAGCTGGGACCCTGCCGGGTTGGTCCTGCAGCCCCGAGGGGCAGTGCTACGGGACCAACCTGGCAGCACCTCAGCTGCTCTGCTCCCGGCTTCCCCGATTCAGCTGCTGGTCAGTTTCAGCAGCAGCTGAATGTGGGAAGCCTGTCCGGCTGCCCCAGCACTTCCGGGTTCCTGATGGTGCCGGACCATCAGGAGTCCTGGAGCATTGGATGGTGGACTAATGGAGTTTTACTGTACTTCCCTCCCGCCTCTGACAGATGCGGCAGGGAAAGAACGTCCCTGCCGGCCTTCCGTCTGGAAAAAGCAGAACATTCCGGACATTGTATGTGTCTGGTATTTTCTGGGGTTTTTTTGTACCAGACAGGGCCACGAATACCGGACTGTCTGGGCGGAAAGCGGACACCTGGCAGCCCTACAGACAAAGGCCAGGAAAATAACTGACCCAGTCGCTGGAAGAGCAGATGGCCCTAGTGTTTGGGATGGGGAAGGTTAGGGACGTCCCAGACTGGTGTTCCCTGAAGGGCCTTGGGCCAGGAGTAGATGGGGCAAGATTCCCCTCACCTAGCCACCACCAACAGGCCCTTGGGGTTATTTGGCCCCACCTGGAGAGGATCATGACTGGACAAGGTACTCAAAAGGCGACCCTAAGCTTAGTCAAGGGAGGAGCTGCAGAAGAACTCAGCCCTGGGAAGAACTGTGGAACCTTGAAACTGGAGGGAGAGTCTACGCTGCCAGGAGGCCAGGGCTGGAAACCACATTAGAGGAGGCTTTGGAAGACTCTGAATGTGAAGGGGAAGTTTGTAGACTTGGGGGGGGGGGATGCTAGGGCTGGATGCACACAGCCCCAAGGCCTGTGGAATCCTGCTACCAGAGGAGGAGCTCTTGGTGGACTGCCCCCAGCCTTGAACCTTCTCCTCTCTCTCCAACCTGCCTGTGAGTGGTCTGTGCATCTTCTCCCCTGAACCACCGTCCCTGGGAGGGAGCTGCCTAGCCGAGAGTGCCAGCAGCCAGATGCTGGCAGGTGAATTCTCAATGGAAATTCCCTTGTTTCCGGGGGCCGGTAGGTGGGGGTGCAGAATAAGGACACTTTCTGACGTCAAGGGGAGACTTCTTATAGGGAGGCAATGGGACCTAGTGGCTAGAGTACTGAGACTTAGGAGACCTGGATTCTATTCCTGGGTCTGCCACTTGCTGGATGACCTTGGGTAACTCTCTTCCTTGCTCCATGCGTTGGTTTCCCATCTGTAAAATGGGACGATACTGACCTCCCGTGTAAAGTGCTTTGAGATCTCCTGATGCAAATAGCAAGGTGTTATTGATGTTGGTGGGACATGGGGAGGTGGCAAGCACGTTCCTTGTCCTACACACAGTCGGCTCGGCTGGGATGCCTCTTCCTTCTTTTCTAAGACTGCAAAACCATGACATTCAGACTTATCTAGCATGTTCCTACCAGTCTAGTAATGACTTTGGATCCAGGATTCCCACAGGGCCAGGCCTCTGAGGGGAGTAGTTCCCAGAAAAAGCTGGCTAAGAGTGGCTGTTCTCATCTGATTGGTTCACATGGTCTGAAATAAAACCTCCTCCATGAGCTGTTTCCTTTCTAGACCCCCTCTAAATATGCTTGACGTGACTTTTCTTCTCCACCGGCTTCCGACAGGCCCGGTGTGTGAAAACGAGAGTAGGCTGGAGAAAAGTGACTGCAATCTGTGAACATTTGGGGGGGAGGGGTAGCAAATACATTTGTTCAAATGTTTATAGGATGTATTTCCCTATTGTCCTTGAGAGAGAATTTCTTGGGGAAATATTTCATTTTATTTCAGTTGAGGAGGGGGTTAAAAAAAAACAAAACCCCAAAGCTGCTCACTTTCACTTTTTTCAAATTCCTCCTCCGGAAGAGGGAGATGGTTAAAGGAAATAAAACAACCCACTTCTAGACTTTCCAAGTGAAACCATCATTTGGGGAGAGTGGGGAATCAACATTTTTCTTTCTTAAAAAAAAAAAAAAAAAGTCCCAAAATTGTGTGTGTGCAAACTTTCATTCTGGTCAAAAAGCTATCTTCCATGGGAAGCAAAAAGTTTTGTGGGAATGCTTTGGACTAGTGGCTGAGAGCCTTCCTAGCACAAAGAGCTTCTCCAGGGAAAGTGGGAGGAGCCCTCTTGCTTGGGACTTTCAAAATCAGACTGGCCAAAGCATTAGGGGGAAGTAGGGGCGCTGACCCCAAGGGGCAAGGTGCTGGAGGAGGGGTGGCGAGCAGATCGGTGCGTTTCCATCTCCAAGCACGGCGGCGAGAAGAGAGACGCTGGATGCCTCTGGCACAGGGCAAAGTGTATTATGCGTTTAATGAGCCTGGGCCAAAGATCACCGCCTCATAAATCTTGATTAAACAACCGTGCTTCCCCCACCTCCTTAGACCCGCGAGTGCTTGATTTACCGTGGCTGCTGGGGAGCTGTTGAAGGAGGCTCACCGGCACACGCTGGGCAAACATAATTTATCCTAACAGCTTTGGCTTGAGTCATTTATTGGAGAGAGACAGCCGCTCATTTCCAAACAATTATCCAAGCAAAGGGTAGGACCAGCGAACCCTCCCGACAGCCATCTGCAAGACACGTCCTCCCCCGATCCGCGCATTCATGCTGGCTGACGCTCGAGTAGGCCAAAGTGTTACAAAACATGCTTCTGGGTTGTCCAGAGGCCACGTCACTGGCTGAGAAGCCTCGTTTTGTGAGTGGAATCACATTCTGAGCTCCGCACAGTCCATGAAACCCAAGTCCCTCACAGACACACAGGCTACGTCTACACTAGCAGGTTCTTGAGGAAGAACATCTTGCACAAGGGTTCTTGGGCAAGAACACGTCCACGCTGCCATGTGCTTTTGCACAAGAGCATCCATGGCAGTGTGGACTCTCTTGCGCAAGTGTAACCCACACACCTAGGCTATGTCTACACTCGCGGCTTCTTGTGTGAGTAATATGCAAATGAGGCAAAGCATGGAATATCGCCAAGCCTCATTTGCATACCTAATAAGCCACCATTTTTTTCAGAAGAGGCTCTTGCGCAAGAAGGAGTGTCTACACTGGCCCTTCTTGCTCAAGAAAAACCCTCTTGCGCAACGCCGTTCTTCCTGAAAAGTAATAAGTGTAACACCGTTGCGCAAGAGGGTTTTTTTCTTGCGCAAGAAGGGCCAGTGTAGATGCTCCTTCTTGTGCAAGAGCCTCTTCTTAAAAAAAAAAAGTGGCTCATTATGTATGCAAATGAGGCTTGGCAATATTCCACGCTTAGCCTCATTTGCATATTACTCGTGCAAGAAGCCACAAGTGTAGACCTAGCCTAGCCTAGGTGTGTGGGCTATTTTCTGAAAGATCTGCGTCTAGACTGGTGCTTTTTTCCGGCAAAGCTCTGTGCCGAAAAAATGCGGCAGCCATTTTTATGCTAATGAAGCGGGGGAGATTTAAAACCCCGCTTCATTAGCAATTGCGATATGTCTAATTTGCATCCCTTTTACAAACAAGGGATGCAATCTAGACGTAGCCCGGGTGTGTCTTAACAGCAAAGTTATTTCGGAATAACAGCCGTTATTCCGGAATAACTATGTAAGGATCTACATAGCAACTCCGTTATTTTGAAACTTTTGAAATAAGACAGCTTATTCCGACTTATGTAAACCTCATTCTACGAAGAATAATGCTTATTCTGAAATAGCTATTTCGAAATAAGGCGTGTTTAGACTCTCCACTGCTGCTATTTCGAAATAGAACGGCCCTGGTGAGAGGCTAAGTTGTCCCCCCATGGGCTCTAAATCGAGATAGCAGGTCTACGTTAGGGAAGCAGGTCTCCATTAGGGAAACCTGCCTCGGACTAATTTTGAGGCTTCTCTGCAGTGTAGACAAGCTATTCCGGAATAACTATTCCGGAATAAAACAAGAACTGGTCAGCTTATTTTGAAATAACTGTGCAACGTAGACATCCCCAAGCTTTTAGACGGTGGTGTCTTGGGGGCAGGGGTTTCTATGAATGGCTTATTCACTTATCATACAATGTCCTGATAATGCCACAGAAATAATAAATATCAGTCTGGTTTCTGGAGGCTCATTTCTCTAGAGGGAGGCTCATTCTCCATTAACCTTCCCCCTCTTTTCATTTCTCTGCTTGCACCACGGCCATTTTGCTTCCTTACTCTATCTAAAATTAAATCTGGTTGGGGTTGGGATTTTTTTTTTTTGCTTACATGCACAAGAGAACATCAGCATAATTCATACCACACAATCGTCTGGGCGTCAGTTTGCAATCAAAGGCCCGCGCTGCGCAAGAAGTGCATTTCATAAGGAGGGCCGAAGGGAGCTCCGTGCTGTTTCACAAACCATTAACGAGTCTCTCTTTGTTCTGTTACTGGATTGCCTCCTCTCTTTCCTCCCCCACCCCCCCAACAGCCAGCAGCCTAAAACACTTCAGAGCTGCCGCTATGAACCTGCCAAGCTGCATCAAGTGGCTTTTAAGAATTTTTTTTTTTAATTTTATTTAAGAGCAATTGCAGAGTCAATCTATTTGATCACTTGCTACCAGTCTCTACAATGCCTGTGAACTGGGCTGTGGTGTGCAGGAAACAGCAAACTCCTTACAGCAGTGGTTCTCAAACTTTTTGGCCCCTGGCCCACCCCACTTAATGCAAACCTTTCGGGGAAGCACCAGCCAACCATCCATGATGACAAAATGGGTGCAGGAGGGGGTGGGCAGGAGGGAGGGGGCAGAAGCCAGCTGGGGTGGGGATCTGGCCAGAAGGTTGAGTTATGGGCGGAGAGTTTGGTGGGACCTTGAGTGCAGGAGTGGATGGCGGAATGGGGGCGGGAGGGGTGTATGTGAGCAGGATGGGGGGTGCTTACCTGGCTCTACGGTCCCTCCTGCTCCCATTGGCTGGGATTCCAGCCAATGGGAGCAGCGGGGAAAGCCTCTAGGTGAGCAGTTCCCTGCACTGCTGGGGTAGCGGCAGCAATAAAGCATGGAGTCGCTTCTCCTTGCAAGCTGGATCCAGCCCGTGAGGCTTGGGGCTTCCCCGCAGCGGGAAGTTGGCACTGGCACTCCAACCTTGCAAGGGGGGGATGGGTCTGCAGGCCATGCTTTGAGTACCACGGCCTTACAGCAACCAAGCGAGATTCTGACGTGTCTGAGCTAGCTGAGAGTCCTTGCATGGCCACGGCCTGGCCTGGCCTGGGATGGGCAGCTACCGTGAGCCCTGGCCCTCTGATCTGCACACAGGAGAGGCTGGGAAGCAGTCAGAACACGCAGCACCCCACAGGATCCATTATGCTGCTAGTGGTGCCCTTCCTTGAACGACCCATTAAACCTAGGTCCCCTCTGTGGACACTACTGCTCTCCACTGCAGCTCCCAGGGCAGGGCAAGATGCGGCCCAGGGGCCAGATCTGGCCTGCCTACCGCTTTGATCCAGTCCACAAACTGCATCTGGCCGCTTTCTATTTACAGGCAGTCCCCGACTTATGAAGGGGTTACGTTCCGAACACCTGGTTGTAACTCGATTTGGTTGTAAGTCGGAAATACCCTTAAACACGCTGTTTGAAAAACTTGATATACGTGGTTCTCAACTCAAATATTATTATGGGGTTAATGGGAGGTTGGTCGGAAGGACGGATGGTCATAAATCGGTGTGTTCGTAAGTCGGGGAGTGGCTGTAGCTCTTGCTGCCCGTGCCCACAAACGTCCAGGTGGTGACGAAGGCAGCAGGATCCTATTTAAATGGCTCACGGTTGCACCGCTACCCCAGCAGGGCCAGAGCCGTGAGCCTTTTCAATAGCCACAGCAACCCGGAGCGGCTGCCAGGCAATGCAGCAGCAGCAGCAGGGCTGGGGGCTGCAAACCCTATGCTGTGTTTTTAATTCAGAGTCTCCGGCCCCAGGCAACTGTGGGGAGGAGGCTGGTTCCCAGTTCCACCTCTTCCACCCCAGGCCCTGCCCCTTCCGGGGCAGGTGGAGCCGGCCCGTGACTGTACCAAAATTCATTCAGTGGCCCCCTGTGAAACTTATTGCCCACCCCGCTCCAAAAGCTGACATTCCAGCGGTGTGCTTTAACCCAGCAGATAGGACCTGACTCTGTTCTCCTCAGAAAGTGCAAAGGGGCCTTTTGCTGCTTCTGTGCTATGCAACGAGGCAACAGCTTGCCCCATGGGGCTCCTGGGAACAGATGGCCACTCACAATCGTCAATGGTGCATGTGCACGTCACGGCCACTTCTTGCCAGCATAGTTCCGGCTCCCCTAGGAGTTAATGTTACTTTGTAAAATTCCTTGGGAGTGCTAGGGTATGAAGGATGCGCCATAAATCTACATTCGATTTGATTCTCACAGATGTAATGGGTCTGAAAGAAGCTGTTACAGCCCATTGGGTATTAACGTCTTGGAAAATGATTCACTGGGTAACTACCGACTTACAGGAGAGGCCTGTGGTGGGGAAAAGAAAACCGTTCCCGTTTAACAAAGAACTAATACACCTTCCAAAACTGTCGTAAGACCGGCTTGTGCGTGAGGAGACTTGGCCTTTAAAAAGAGCCATCGCTCCCTGTTAGGAAATCTAGTTCTGCGCCACTGGGTCACGTCTCAGACTAGGGTAGGAAAGAGCTTTAGTTGGTTTTTCACTCTCACTCAGGCAACTGGCCAAGCCATTCTTGAACTCACTAGAGCTGTGTTTCCCAAATGGTGTTCCCTGGAACACTGGGGTTCCGTGAAGTGAAAATAAGGGTTCCGCGAGAGAATTCCGTTACATTTTATTATTTAAAAATAATTGTGTCACTGTACATTTTGTTTTTAGATATGTGCAATTAAAGTAAATGTTGATCTCATAACCTTGTTTAGCATTTGTTTATTATTATCCTTACTTATTTGTCTACTTTTTCAGCTCCATATATGAGACTTATTAGAGGTTCTGCAAAATTCTTTCCAGTTTAAAATGGTTCCGTGGCCAAATAAAATTGGGAAACACTAAAACGAGAGAAATCTGAAGTTACAGCTAAAGGCGGGGGGGAGAAGGGACTTTGTTCTTCCTTCTCCCTATCATGGCGGGTTTTGTCTCAAGTGACATTGGGGGCCCATTGTTGTGAGTCACTTCAGCATCTGGAGCGTGCCCTATGAATGAAATTTTTCTTTAGGGTGTAGGTGTTAGAGCTCTTGCTGTTTGAACAACAAAACAATATGCATAACACGCGCCTTTCCCTCCCCTCCCAAATAACCATAGTTTGGAAGTACGCACAAACACAGGGGCCTTGCTACCTCCGTGCTGCTGCTCTGACTGGTTTCTGGCGGTTCCTTGCAGATCGGTTTGCCAGGTGCGCTTTGCGCCTAAGTCATTGTAAATAAGTTTTTCTAAGAAAAAAAATTATTTTCAAGATGCATAAAGCTCCCTTCCCCCCCCCCCCCCCCCCCCCCCCCCCCCGACACATTTCCCAAAAGCTCCAGCAGGAATTCTGAGGGAATGCACGCAAAAAAAAAAAACCCATTCGTGAGGCGAATCTGAAGCCGCATGCAAATCAGGGGCTTCTGGCTTTTTGTGACTTCAGCTACTTCCTGGTTGGCAGGTGCAGGTTTCCGGTTTGCCTGGGCAGACATGGGCACTCCTGGATTCGGCATTCAGAGTGTGCGACCCGTTGGGCAAACCCTCGGCAGCGGCAATCCAGAGGCGCTCCCTTGAAGTCCACTCCGCTGCGGATCTTACTCCAGCTGCGGATCTAGAGTCTGGACTGTAAAGTTACTTGTTACTTCAACTAGCAAACTCAATGGCTCTTTACAAAATCTACTATGTAGTTGAGAGAGTTTGTCTGTCTGAACCTCTATCGGTGTATTCAAGAATTCCTCCTAAACGGTAAGAGCTAGGACCGCCAAATTCAGTAGGCAGCATCCTCTTGTCATAGCTTAAAGCCAGGTCGGGGTTTGGTTGGGCCAGGACAATGGACTGTCCCTGGAATGGGACTGTTTCTCAGCAAACCAGACAGAATTACCGGACAGGTGCAAGGGGCTGGCTTGGGCTGCACCCCTCCCCCACATCCAGGACTACCTCAGCCCTGAGCCTTCCCCCTCAGACACCCTTCAGGAAGGCTGGGGGGGGGTTGAACTTCCCCTTGCCCCTGCTTCGTACCAGAACATTGCCGGCTGTTCCCCTTCATCAGGGAGTGAGGGGAAAGTGCCCAGTTTGCTGCATTCCTCACTCTGGCTGGGGGACACAGGGGCAAACGAACCTGGACCTGCCCCAGCTAGGGGACATGCCCCCCTCCCCTGGCTGTGCCCACTGGTGCTGCAGTGGCCATGGAGCGGTCACTGGCAGCGGAGGAAGCAGAAGGGCACTAGCCCCGCCTCCCCCAACCCCGTGCTCCACCCCTCCCAGCGCTCCCTGGCTTCCCACAGCAGCGCCGCCTGCCGACCTGCGTCCGCCCTGCCACCGCTGCTGGCGCATGGGGGGAGGGCTGGAATGCGGCACAGCACAACGCAGACTGCTGCTGCCAGCCCCAACCCCTCCCAGCTGGGGGGGGGGGGACTGTGGCCCCCTATGCACCCGCACATCACCCCTGCCCCAAGCTGCTGCGGCGGGAAAGGCCTGGGGCAGCCTGTGTCCCGGACCCCTCCTCCCCAGCCCCAGAGCCACCATTTCGGTGAAGCCTGGGCAGTGTCATTTCACATCTCACCAAACCAAAAAAACGAGCCAAGGGCCCGAGCGACGCCGGGTGAATCTCTTTGTAAATGAACAAAAGTAGGGCCAGGTCCCAGTGGGTGTAAATCAGCGTCACCGACTCGACGGAGTGGTGAAAACAGGGGTGCCGTGGTGTGTGAGCCCACTTGGGGTGCTCCCTCGGATTGGTGGTTTTTCAGAAGCAGTGCAGGATTTGGCCCATATTTGTACAGCTTGAATCTCCTGTTGGCGAAAGGCTCCGGCGTGGCAGCCCCGGAGCCTGGAGTCCTCTGTGTGCCCAGGGAAGAGCCAGGGCAAGCTTCCACGCCCTGCTCTGCCGCTGCGCTTCACTCCTGACCCTGCCTGGAGCAGGGAGTCCAGTCTCCATGCTCCTCTCAGTCCTTGGCCCTCCCTACGACAACCAAGCAGGGGGCAAAGGAGAGCTGGTGGTAGCGGTGGGATGCGGTCGTGGGCTGAGACGCTTAGACCTATACTGCACAGGCCACCAGGTGGGAACAGCTTGTGCTCAACGCCATGGCTGGCTGCCCCTTGCCAAGTCTTGCGGGGTGGTTTTTTGGGAGGGACGGGGGGAGCAGAAAGCACTGGTCCGAGACCACCAAGCTCCTTGATGCTTGAAGGCTAGAAAGGACTTCATAAGACCAGCCAGACTAGGTCAGACCAAAGGTCCATCTAACCCAGTGTCCTGTCTGCCAACAGTGGCCAATGACATGTGCCCCAGAGGGAGTGAACAGAACAGGGACGCATCACGTGATCCCTCCTCTGTCATCCATTTCCAGACAGAGGCTAGGGACACTGTTCCTACCCATCTTGGCTAATAGCCATTGATGAACCTAACCCCCATGAATCTATCTAGCTCTTTTTTGAACCCTGTTAAAGTCCTAGTCTTTACAACATCCTTTGGCAAGGAGTTCCACAGGTTGCCTCCAGTGCTGGCAGAGAGGTTGGACTTGAACCAGGGAGGTGCTGAGCATTGAGGTGGGATAACGAGCACCCTCAGTTCCGACAGAGTGCTCAACACCATGCAAGACTTTAGACTGAGACCGTCCTTCTGAGCCTTGGCGATCCCTCCTCTGGGACTAACCAGGCGTGAGGAAAGCATTCAGGGGCGTGGGTGTGAAGAGGCAGGTGTCCCATAGGATGCCCTCTCAGGTCACACAGCTTTAGTTCTGAGCAACACCCTCCCTTGCCAACAGTTAATGAATGAGGAGTCTATGGAACAGCAGGGTTACTAGCTGCCGGCAAAGACTATCTTTAAGATCACTTTACTTTTCCTTTGCCTCTGGAGGCGTGGCTGTTTGTTTTGCCGCCTTTAACACCCTTGGTTTTCCCCCTTCAAGATCATCACTGCTTCGTTCCCACCTGGCAAAGTGGGAGAGCCACAGCGAGAGGGAACCGCAGTGTATTTTAGGACGGAAAAGGATGTGCAGAAACGAAAAGGCTTAACCCGAGAGCGCGGCAAGATGGCCTCTGTGCAAATATTTGTCTGATCCTGACCACGCCACTGCTTTCCTCTTTCCTCGTCGCAGAGTCTGCGAAGCAATCGAGTCTACGTCCTTGCCAGCGCCGATTGCTTCATCCTTGCTGCTTTGCGCCTGGGGTCGTCAGTTACTTCTGCATAGGTGCAAATCGCCACTTTCCGAAATGGGTTGGATTTCACACCCCCTCGGCATGCTGCGTAAATGCGGACAAAAAGTGCACGGCACTGAAGAATCAAACCCTCTCTGGTACGGGCCTGACGTGTCCCCCTGTCTTACCCTCGTTTTACACAAATTCAAATTGGGTGTGTAAAACTAGAGCCAGAGTGGCTGTCTTCTTTTCTTCTGGATCTGGACTCCTAGGCACTGCCAGAATGTAAATAAGAACAGGCGGTGCGAGACTCTGATCTTAATCGGACCGGTGTCAATCCAGAGTCGCTGTTGCTATCCGTGGCATCACCTCCAACCAATGCCATCGGTCAGATGCGGGGCCGTGTCTCTCACAGCTGATCCCTAACAACGAAGCTGCAAAGCGCCCACGCCTCCCCCGTGCTGTGTGGCTCGGTTTCGTATGTCGCTTTTCCGCATCCAAGAAGGGGAAGTTCAGCAGTTCCTTGTGGCTCGGTCCCTCCTTCCTGACCTCTGGCGTTCCATCGGCACCGCCTAAGTGCTCCGTATCGGCCCTCCCAGGTTTCCTCCTCTCTGCCGCCCCTCCTTGCAAGCTATTGCACATGGTTACAATTCTCTGCCTGCAAACAGCTTCCCGGCAGAGTTTTTTTTTTTCCTCGTTCATGTCTTGCCCTCCCACCTCTGGTCCTGAAAATAGTCCCCCCCACTTACTATTTAAGAGTTGGCTACCCCACTCAAACCTGTTGTTGGCTGCTTGCTGAGGCTCCGCGTGCTGTTCCGGGTGGCCAGGCTAGCTTGCACGCCTTGATCCTCCACAGAAAAGGCAGGGAGTAAATTTCATGGCACCTCATTCTGTTTCTTTCAGACCTCCAGGCTCCTGCTCTGCAGCCCAGTGTGTTGTGCATGGGGGCATGTGTTTCTCAGGGCGGGCGTGGTAAGGAAGGGAGTATGGGGAACATTGCAGGAGAGCTTTTAGGAAGGCACCTGCACTCAGCTGGCAGCTTTGTCCTGAGGAGAAGTCTCTGAACATGCTCGGGATGATCCATAGCCCCTCTCCAGTGGTCTTGGCCCCCCCCCCCCCCCCCAAAAAAAAAACCATTAACAAATCAGAGAGTATCATGGTGCCTTTTAAGGAGCCTGTGCAGAGCCCTGGCCAATGAGGGATTGACTTTTAAGGAGCCAATCAGAAGGCAGTTTACTGGGGCAGCCCTATATATAAGGAGCAGAGCAGGTCGGTTAGGTCCTGACCAGCAAGAGGGAAGGGTTGCCTGTAGTGGGGGAGCAGCACCTTTGGGAGAGCAGTGCAGGGCGGGCTCATGGGAGCAGAGAGGGAGGCTCCAGTCTGATGCCTGCCAGGCTGTGACCTTGATATAAGGGTTAAGAGAGTGCAAGGGAAGTGGCCCAGGGACCAAGAGGCAGTAAAGGGGAGCAGAGGAGGCAGGACAAGGCTGCCACCAGAGGGTCCCTGTGTTGGGACCCAGAGTAGCAAGTGGGCCTGGGTGACCCCTTTGCCCATCACACCTTGCCACCAAGGTGTGGCCCATGCAGATTGTGGCTGAGCTTGGAGGCCACCGTCAGTCCCAGTGGCAGCAGAGCCACAGGACTGCTGATGAACCCCCGGATGGGGGAGGAGAGACCACGTTTGTGGGCACTGCCCTGCAGAGGACGCTGTGGTCGGGGAGCGATGCGGGTCCGGAACAGGAGTGAGGAGGGGGAAGACGCCAGCCAGAAGGAGGCGCCCTGCTGACTAAAGAACTAATTCCCTGGAGCTGCCAGCAGGCGGTGGCGTGGTGGTGAGTCCCGCCCCATGATGGGGTCTAGTCACTATGCTGGCATCTGCGTGTACATCCTTGACGGCCATCTCTGACCCCGTCTGTGACCTTGCTTGGAAAGTTGCAAGGGCTCAGCTTGGACATCTGACTTCCCCATGAAGTGGGTGAGTGAAGCTGTGTTAGCTTCCTAGCAAAAGATGTGTCACTAACAGGCCACTTAATCTCTGACATAACTCTCTTCCCCACCCCCTCCATCCAGGCATCAATGGAGTCGGTGCCAGGGATGGATCTGGGCCTGCGTTTTAACACACGGCTGCATGGTGTTGCCTGAGATCTCAGAAGGCTTTTCCGCAGGGGCAGTGGGTATCGTAGGTGGGGGAAGGTGTTGCCTTCCCGAACTGCCAGCCTCGCCCCATCCAGACTCTGCCCCCAGAATGCCTGCTGTAGGCATACTGGGGGCGGAGTGTTACTGTCGCCAGGGCCTGTCCTGCCCACACTCCTGGGAGGGGGGGCTGGAGCCATGCACTTTCCTCCCTCCCCATGGTGCTGGGGGGAGCAGCTTGGTTCCCGGGGGTAGGGCCTGGGCAGAAGGGACGGGGCTGGGGGGCTTGCCTCCCTCAGTCCTACCTTCGCCCACTGCCCATGCTCTTCCAACTCTCGGTTGTTAATTTCCACTGCTGCCATCACAGAGCTGGGTGGGTTAGCGATTTGTCTGCGTGGCCTCAGTGAACGAAATCCCAGGTTCACTCCAGGCTGTAAGCTGATCCTGGGCAAGCTTGTCAGGCCCATGAACCCCACAGAAACTTTGCTGAGGCTTCTCTACTTCCACGGTTCTTTGCAGCCGACACTGCGGAATCTGGACCCCCTTGCCGGTGCATGCTGCTTGCCACGCGAAGTAGAGGAAAAGTCCTCCCAAAGCGTCGATTGGTGATCAAACACAGGCCCCCGACTCCTGGGTCTCTTACTGGCTTTGCTGACCTTGGCTTGGAGAGGTTCTTGCGTGCATACCCACAGTTTTACCTAGTCCCTGTAAGCACTTGCAGGCCGGGGCTCTATTTCATCTCACAGCTCTGTGCCTCGATTCCCCCTCCATAACATGGGATGATCACACCGACTGCCCTCAGAGGTGGCATGCGGCTTGTAATCCACCAATGTTTCTAAATCACATTGGCTGCGTCTAGACTGGCAAGTTTTTCCGCAAAAGCAGCTGCTTTTGCAGAAAAACTTGCCAGCTGTCTACACTGGCTGCTTGACTTTCCACAAGAACACTGACTTCCTACTGTCTGAAATCAGTGTTTCTTGCGGAAATGCTATGCTGCTCCCGTTCGGGCAAAAGCCCTCTAGCGCAAATGCTTTTGTGCAAGAGGGCCAGTGTAGACAACACGGTATTGTTTTGCGCAAAAAAGCCTTGATGGCAAAAATGGCGATCGGGGCTTTCTTGAGCAAAACCGCGTTTAGATTGGCATGGACGCTTTTCTGCAAAAAGTGCTTTTGCGGAAAAGCATCCTGCCAATCTAGATGCTCTTTTCCGCAAATGCTTTTAACGGAAAACTTTTCTGTTAAAAGCATTTACAGAAAATCGTGACACTTTAGACATAGCCATTGAGAGCCAGGGATGCCAGTTGCTGTATAAAAGCAGGTGGGGGAGGTGGGGTCAGGCTTCCTATATGGTCTATGACAAAAGGTACTTAAAGGATCGAGGCCGGGCAAATCTGCCAGCTGGGGAGAGGGCTTTTGTCTTCAATGCCAGTCAAGAAAGCCAAGGGCATGAGTCCTAAGGAGGCCCTTGACTCAGGACTCTTAACTTGACAGCTCTTGAACTCTGGGTACAGCTGTAATTTCTATTCATTATCCTTACGGCAGCAGCCTGTGGCACTTACACACCACCTGGTATCCCCCTTGCTAGATAGATGGGGAAATCAAGGCATAACAAGGTAGCCCTTCCCTGTGCTCTAACCACTCAACCCTTCCACCCTGTTACGGAAGAGGAGGCGGGGCCTGATCTTCCAAGCAATATTTCGACTCCCTTCCAATGAACTCCAGCTGGGGGTGACTTTTTCTCACTCTAGCCCTTGACCCTTTGGAGAGAGAGGTGACCTCGCAGAAAATAATGTTGATACCAACAGCTGAGCTAGATTTAGCCTGGGGTGCATTTGCAATAGCAATAACCATCCTCCATACCAAGGGTGGGCTGGCATGGTTCCTTCTCCTGCTCATATTTTCACTGCCGCCTTTGCCCACCCTCGCCTCCAGTCCGCTCCGGGGATCTGCTTGTGAGTGATCTGCCTCTGGAGGGCGTAATCCTGCAAAACCCTCCCCCTCTACTCCAGTTGAAGTCAATGAGGCCCTTTGACTTTGAGCCAGGAATGGTGGGTGGCCCTCTTCCACCTCAGTGGGCCACAGTAGCCTGTGACTCACTGGGATTCCCCCTGTGGCCCCACTGTCTGCTCCACTCCTGCATGCACCTCTCAGGTACTGGGGCTTTACTCCTACCCGCTCCAGCACTTTTGGAGTGTGCCAGTCACTTGATTCATGTTCCATCCCCGCTCCTTGTCTCCCTCCCAGAGCGGAAACATCAGGACCAGCTGACTCAAGCGGGGGTGCGTCTAGACTGGCAAGATTTTGTGCAAAAGCAAGTGCTTTTGTGCAAAAACTTGCCCACTGTCTACACTGGCCGCTTGAATTTGCACAAGAGCACTGAAGTTCTAATGTAAGAATTCAGGGCTTCTTGTGCAAATACTTTGACGCTCCCGCTCAGGGATAAGCCCTCTTGTGCAAGTATACTTGCACAAGAGGGCCAGTGTAGACAGGCACCTTAATTTTTTGCGCAAGAAAGCCGCTAAAATGGCCAGCGGAGCTTTCTTGCACAAAAGCATCTGTGCCAATCTAGACGCTCTTTTGCAGAAATACTTTTAACGGGAAAAACTTTTCCGTTAAAAGTATTTCCGCAAAATCATGCCAGTCTAGACGCAGCCCAGGTGTTTCAGCTCTAGGAGGGAGGGGCACGAAGGGGGACGGAGTTTGAATCAGGCGCTGCTCCTCCAAAAGCGCTGGGAGGCAGGGGCAAGGAACAGGACGTGTGGGGCTTCAGGGCTCCACCTACGAGAGTCACATGAGGAAAGGGGTGGCTGGGGGGAGCCACAGGCTGCTGATGGAGCCCCAGTGGGCTGCAGGTTGCCCCCTGCTGCTTTGGCTCTTTGGTTCTCCACTGCTTAGTGCCCATAGCCATGAAGCTTTACCCTTTTGATTGGGTTGTATCAGCGGCACTCCCTTGCCCCAGGGCAGTATGACGCAAGCACCCTGATAGTGAACAATTGTCTTACAAGCTTGCCAAGCACCGTGTGCAAACAGGCCCTGCTCCTGCCATTACTTATCCACCACCTGCTTCGCTTCCCACCTACATGCCACAGGGCTGTTGGAGGCACTATGGGCAGGGGGCTGGTTTTTTTTTATTCCTGTGCCAGAGGAATTGAGGGGGAGGGGGTACCCCTTGATTGCTAGGGGATGACGAACTCTGCTCTGTGCCAGGAAGTCTATGTCCACCGAAGAGGGGCCGCTGGTGCCGGAATGGGGCAGCCCCTGGCTTGGGGGGGTCCTATTAAATACAGGGGTCACAGGTTGGTTCAACAGCTCTCAACACTCCCACCTTGTTCAGCAGCCCTGCCAGGAACATCCCTAGAACTAACCCCTGGGACAGGCACAGTCATTGAAAGTCCAGCCTCAGTGGCGTGAAAACCTACGGAGAGCCCCCTGGGAGCCTGCCCAGCCGCCCCCACTTGTACATTACACCCCCAGAGGGCTGGGTCAGTGCTTTGGAGAGTCCCCTCCGCTGTGGGCACGGGCTGGAGGCCGGAATAGCCTTTGATCCCAGGGGGCCTGCACAGAGCACCGCTCAGCCGGCCAGCTCCGACCCCTGAGCCCTCGGGGAGCAGGCAGCGGGTGCCGCTGCCCCCGGCCTGGCTTCTTGCCCTGGCCCCATGGGCAAGAGGCGGGCCCCGAGCGCTGCCCACGCTCCCCACCTTCCCAAGCGGGCGGCTGCCGGGCGCACCTGCCTGCTGCGCCCTGGGCGCAAACCTCTCCAAGCCCCCGCAACCGTCCCCGTCCCCACCCAGGCGCCCAGGGAGGGGGGGGGAGCGAGCCCACTAGCTCCGAGCGGCGGCTTGTTGCAGTATTAAAATAATAACGCGAGAGTTGCAAGTTGCTTCCCTCTTCCCCGACCGTAAAACTGTCAAAGGTGGCCGGGAAGGGGGGGTGCCGCTGGCGGGGAGCGCGCATGAGCCCTCGCCGCCTCGCCCGCTCCAGCGCGCGTGTGTGTGTGTGCGCGGGGGCCCTGGAGAGCTCGCCACAAGCAGCGAGGTAAGGAGCCCCCCCCCTTGGCAACCCTCCTCCCCGCCCCCGCCCCTCCAGGCCCTTTGCCACCCTTGGCCCTGCTTTTACTCCGCCCGGTCGCCCCCTCCCCGGGCCCGGTCACCCCCTCCCGAGGGTTTCGCCGCTTCCTTTCGCGGCGCGCCTGGGATTCCTCCCCCCCTCTCTCTCCCTCTCTCCTCCTTCTCCATAAAAAAGTCGCCATTTTGCTTCACTGCCTTTTCCTCCTCCCCTGAAGGATTCCCCCCCCCCCCCGTGCACAAGAAATAAAAATAGTTTCGCGCCCCTCCCTTTTGCAAAAAAAAAAAAAATCCCACCCCCCTTCTTTTTATAGTGGAGAGTGGGCAATGAAACCAGCGGCGGACGAGGCGATCTGGGAGTGCAGGGGGGGGCTGGGAAGGCCAGGTGGGTCTTTTTTTGCAGCGTCGGCACTTCAGAAAGGGGGGGGGGTTGCAAGTTGCGTCTCCTTGCGGCCTCCCCCCCCCCCACCGGGGCTGCGGCTACGCTGCTCCCTTGCCCCACGCGCTGACAGGTGACATCCACGTGGGGCTGCCCCCGCTGCCCGCAGCTTGGCCTGGGGGAGGGGCTGCACGGGAGGTTTCTTGCGGCCAGGTGAGCTCCGGAGCGGGAGGTGCAGGCTGGTGAGCTCACACCTGGGCAGCCCGTTGGGCCCTGGGAGGTGCGGGGCCGGGCAGGGCAGGCCAAGGTCATGTGAGCCTTGTGGCTGCTCCAGGGGCAGCCCAGAGGGGTGCAGCCAGATGGGCCCTAGGAGCGGCTGGTCCGGTTAAGGGCAAAGCCTGCAGGCAGGTAATGACATGGCCGGACAGGCACATGACAGCTGGCTGGGCCCCCATAAGGAAGGAGCAGATCAGAGACAGTATATGCAGGTGGGCACTCCTGTGGGCCAGACCAGAGAGTTTATAATCAGGTGGGCTGAGCAAAGGAGAGGCCTTTCCATCAGCTGAGCACGTCTAGCAAGGCCATGGCAGGTGGCTGGACGTTTTCCTAGGCCAGGCTGGGTCCGAGATGCGACGGCTCCGTTGTCCCTTATACAGAGCCAGCCGAGGGACAATCTCTCCAGGTTGTCATTGGCATGGGCAGGCGAGGTCGGATCAGGGACCGTAGCGTGGCATGAGCACTCGCACGACTTTTATGGCAGGTGGGCAGTCAGTGGGGCAGCCCCGAGAGGGCTGAGAGTCCCCTGGCTCAGAGGAGGCTAATTCTGTTTCATGTCTGCTAGGCGTCAAGCTTTGCCATTTGCTTTGGAGATAGGGTACGAGCGAGGAGCTTCGCTGCTTGAAACAGAAACTTTCAGCCCTCTGGCACGTTCTAACCTCGTTTTAGCTCTGTCCTTCCCAGCGGCAATACTCAGGGATATAAACGTAGAAACTACCAGCCCTTAATGTTAGCGCCGCTTCTGTGTGGCTGTACTGTGCCTGCCCTGCTCAAGAAGGAAGGGCGTTAGTCCCCCAAGGGCCTGTAGAACGCATGGGGGTCTCTGTGTCCAACACAGACTGTAAGAAAGTTACCGGAGAGAGACCCGCAGAAACTGCAGTCGAACTACAGAACTGCTCAGTCCATTCGTCAGGGCGCTGCCCTCGTCTAAAGCCAAAGCAACAATAGTCCAGCCTGAGTGAAAGTGATGGGTTAGAAACTTGGGAGAAAAATCAACATCCCGACAGCACGTTGGTTTCTGCCCGCCGTTTTATTTCAGAGCCTCTCCTTGTGCCGTTAGCGTCTGCGTTCGCCAGGGCAGGGACCTGTGACCTTTGCTGCACTGTCTGCCCACCGAGCCACGCTGCGAACGAGTGCAGCAGTTTATAAATTATTAATGGAGAAAGCAAGCGGATATCGGCCTGCTGCGCATCAGGCGTAGCCCTTTGGCACAGGGTTAGGACTTTAAGAATGTGAGATCGGCCAGGCTGGGTCAGACCAAAGGTCCATCTAGGCCAGTGTCCTGTCTTCCGACAGCGGCCAATGCCAGGTGTCCCAGAGAGAATGAACAGAACAGGGACTCATCAAGGGATCCCTTTCCTATTAGGAATCTCAGATTTTGATTAATCAGCTAATCGAGTAATCGATGGAATTTCCACTAATTGGTTGGTTAGTTGATAAGGGGGGGGAGTCGCAGTGGGGAACCTCTGCCTTCCCTGTCCCCTCCCCGCCGCCGCACTGTAGAGATGGTGCTGGGAAGAGCTGGCTTTTAAGCCGGCTCCCCCCCAGCACCGGCTCCTGCCCCCTTCTCTCTGATATAGAAGCAGAAAAGGGAGGAGAATGCAAGTAGTCAACTCAACTACCGGATTAGTGGGTATTCAACTATTCTTTTATATTCCTATCCCCCATTCCCAGCCTCTGACAAACAAAGGCTAGGGACACCATTCCTACCCATCCTGGCTAATAAATATTGATGGACCTAACCTCCATGAATTTATCTTGGTTTTTTTTTGGGGGGGGGGAGTTGTTTTGGGGGTTTTTTTAACTCTGTTAAAAGTCCTTGTTTTCACAACATCCTCTGGCAAGGAGTTCCACAGGTTGACTATGCATTGCATGAAGAAAAATTGCCATTTGTTTTAAACCTGCTACCTATTACCTGAGAAGGTGCTGGTAGGAGAGGAGGATTTACTACTGGCCATTGGCATGAGGATCTACTGGGGCTTGTTAGATCAGAGCTGCGAGTGGGTGTCGAGCCAAGAAATGCCAGCTTAGGTAGTAAGGGCCAAATTCAGGTGGCAGTGGACACAACTGCATTAACTTGACCCAGCGTTTACATTAGCGGTGAGCAGAAATGGATGGGTTTGATGACAGCACTGTTTTCCTTCTTATGGCGAGTGTCACATTAACTCAAATAGCCAGAGGTTTTCTGGGAGCAACATGCCAGCTTCCTAACCGCTGTCTTAAAATGCCAATATCCGTAGATCCACACCGGTCCCCCAGAGCGCAGGGACCCCTCTGGCCCTCTACCCCAGATTAGATAACAAGACAGAAAAGATTGCCTGAAAAGTTCAATAACCGTGACAGAAGATTTACCTGTGTAAAACACGACGGACTTGGATAGGACTCGTGCCGGCTTCTACAGGGCTGAGTACAGCTTGCTTTAGAGTGTGATATGCTATCCAAGCCCCACTTCATGCTGTCAAGTGGGGCTAGGGAAGCACCATGCTAGCTGGACATTTTTGCATGAAAGCAAGTTTGAAAAATCTATGTAGCTGTTGTCTTGTGGGATTAGATTTTTCAGAGCCTTCCCTAAATCCCTCTCTTCCTTGCTTTCTCCTCACGTGCATCCTTGGTCTCCCCGCTCAACTGAGCTTTTTAAAGGTCTTTGCTCCCCTCTTGTTCCATCTCATCTGGCTGTTTGTCAGTGAGAAGTGATTTGTCTGGGCGAAAGTCTTTGCTTTCTCCAGGGTAGAATGTGCTGCTTTTAAAGCCCTGGCAACTCCAGGCTCAAGCTACTCAGGAGAGAGCTAGAAACTTGACCTCAGAAACTTGACCTCGGATTCCCTGGGTAGCAGTTCAGTGTGAGAGCTCTAAGTCACCAGGCTGCTTCATCTCTTCTATACTGCCCACAGTGGGGGAGGGATAGCTCAATGGTTTGAGCATTGGCCTATTAAACCCAAGGCTGTGTGTTCAATCCTTGTGGAGGCCATTTAGGGATTTGGGGCAAAAATTTGTCATGATGGTACTTTGTCCTGCTGCAAAGGCAAGGGGACTGGACTCAATGACCTTTCAAGGTCCCTTCCAGTTCTAGGAGATAGGCAATTTCCATTCATTTAATTTTAATCAAAGTCTTGATTCCAGTGTCATAAATATCACATCTCCTCTTGCTGCTGTTTCAGGTCTGTCGATCTCCCCTCCCCGCATTGTCAACTGCCACAGGGTTGCAAGGAAAAGTTAAAGAAAGGGTGGAAAAAGGTTAGAAGTAATTGCTCACCTGGTTCCGGCATGTGTCATAAAGAGCAAGAAGTCTGGTTAAAATATCATGGGTTGATTTCTGCTCTGTGGTTCTGGTCTGACTCCACTAAGTCCACCAAGTTGCACCAGATTTGAGCATTGTTTATAAGAATAAATGGTTTGTTGTTGTTTTAGGCTACATTAAAAGGAGGACATGTTTCAAAAAGCAAGTGGGTAGAACATAAAATACATTGGTGAGTTTCTAAGTTGTCCCCCACCAGCTTTTCTAAGGGAATTGTGTGCATTATATGGCGTGAGCAAAGCAGCTGGTTGGTGAGAAGGGTTAATTTTTTGTTTAAAACCTGTGGTTTAATTTTTGGAAGTGACATTTTTTGAGGCTACAAGGCTCAAACTTCTCCAGGCTCACCTGGTTTAACTGATTTTATCATTATTATTTTTATTATTAGGTATTGTTTAAAGCACCTAATTTTCAAAGGTGCTTAGCGCCTAGAATTCCTATTGGAGTCAATGGGAGTTCATAGGGGCTCTTCATCTTAACTGCCCCAAATGCCTGAAGGGTTAGGGTCTGTAGCTTCTCTGTCCTTCGAGGTAACAAAGTTCACACAGTAGGAGATCAGAGAAGAGGACCCAGGAGTCCTGACTCCCAGTCTAACCACTAGATCACACTGTCTCCCATGTAATGGTTTTGAAGGAAACGTCACCATCTGTCAGGTCAATAACAGACTCTTCATTACAAATTGTCAAAGGCTGTAGTGTACTGGATGGATGTGACAAGCAGTGTTCCCACTAAAGTGTGCAGCTGCACACACAAAATTCCTGCCCCACCCACCTCCTCTGGAGAGCTGTGCAGCAGCACTCGCGTGGCAGGCGGCTGCTGTGGTGGGCAGGGCCAGCTGAGACGGTGTGGTGAGGGAGCTGCTGGGGTGGGGGGTTAGGGGAGGCCTGTTCCAATGTCCGGGGCCGGAAATAGGACCTGCCACATGGGGGGGGGGAAGAGAGTCTGCTCCCCCAGAAATAGGGGGAGGGGGGAAGAGAGGATGGGGACGTGCCACATGGCTGCAGAGGGCAGGGTCTGCTCTGGCGGCTGGGAACCGGACATGCTGCATGGCAGGGGAGTGGGGGGGGGGGGCGGGTTCTGCTCCAACGTGTGAGAGAATAAATTGGGTGCCACAGTGGCACACATCCAGACCAGTGCACGTGACCTCAATATTGGTGCACAAGCCCAAACTCACTCTGCTCATGGTTGGAAAATCTTAGAGGGAATGCTGGTGACAAGTGCAAATAGTATGGTCTATTGCAGGGGTGGGCAAGGGGGCGTTCTGTGGGCTAGATCTGGCCCATGGATACAGCCTGCAGAGACCCTGCTCCCTGGCCAATTGGGGCCTGGGAGTGCCTGAAGCCTTCTCTGTTCTGCCCCTTCTGGGTGGGTGAGGCTTGAACCTACAACCCTAGGGTCCCAAAACCAATGCCCTGACCCCTAGGCCACTCAAGAACCTGCCTCACCTCCCTGCCTTCAGGGAAGCTGGTGCTGGCCATGGTGATGCTCCCTGGGTGGGCAGGGCTCGAACCCAGAACCCTGCCCCCAGGCCTTACTTGGCTGGGGGTGAGGAAACCTCATCCCACCCTGCCAGGAGCATGTGGTGCTTTGAAGTACTGCGTGCTACTTGCAGGGTGGGGAGGAGGGAGAGCGGAGGAGGCTTCGTGCGCTCCCCCAGCCAATCAGGGCCTGGGGGCAGGCGAGCTGTGTGACGCTTCCTTCACCCTGACCCGGCCCTGTGAGTAGCCTGCGACACTTCACATTGTCCTGGGGGTGGGGGAGCGTGCCAAGCCTCTTCCAGGGCATGGGCGCCTAGTGGGAGGGGGGGCAAAGGGGCTCTCCCACCCCCCAGACCAATCATGGTCTGGGGGTGGAGTAGCCCCTCCTCTTCCTGTTTAGACCACGCCCCTCCCGGGATGGCCCCAGGGCAAAAATTATTGCTCCCCCCTCGTCCATTGCATGTCTAATTAAAACACTAGACATGCTCAATAGCATGGTCTACCCGAGCTATCCTGGTCCAGTAAGGAATGTGCATTTTTATGGTATATTGCAAGGGTGGGGCATCTCAGGCTCGGGGGCCATGTGTGGCCTCCAGCTTGCCTGGATCCAGCCCCCAAGGCTCAGGCCTGCCTCCCCCTCCCCCGCATTGGGGAGCCTGTGCTGGTTCTCCAGCCCCCTCCCACACCGCTGCTCCACCAGGGTGCTGGAGCACACACCATCTACTAGCCTGGACCCCCCGAGGCTCTGGTGTGCGAGGGGAATGTGGGGAGGGTCTTTCTGCTTCTCAACTGGGCGCCACGTCAGTGCAAGTTTTTTGTGTGCAACCCCCTCGGCTGATTTTTCTGTGGGTCAGTGGCCCCCGTCCCGAAAAAGGTTCCCTGCTCTTGGCATACGGTGTTAGCATAGCTGTGTCAAGTTGTCTTCTGCTGGATCTTTGTTGGTATCTTTAGGAGTAATAGTACTGACTGTTTTGTATTGCTGTGGACCAGGACTCAGCTGTGCTCGGAGCTGTACAGATACAACAGAGGGCTTTGGGAGCGCGTGTATGACGGTGCAGACAAAAATCGAGACAATCACAAAGCTGTTGTAAATAGACAATATCCCAGGTTTGAGCTGAACCTGTGCTGGATTAGCTAAATACCAGAGGCTGTGTCTAGACTGCATCCCTTTTTTCGTAAAAGGGATGCAAATTAGACATATCACAATTGCAAATGAAGCGGGGATTTAAATCTCCCCGCTTCATTAGCATAAAAATGGCTGCCGCTTTTTCCGGCTCTGCGCTTTGCCGGAAAAAAGCGCCAGTCTAGACGCTGATCTTTCGGAAAATAAAGCCTTTTCCGAAAGATCCCTTATCCCTCTTAGGCTTTATTTTCCAAAAGATCTGTGTCTAGACTGGCGCTTTTTTCTGGCAAAGCTCCAAGCTGGAAAAAAGCAGCAGCCATTTTTATGCTAATGAAGCAGGGGAGATTTAAATCCCCGCTTCATTTGCAATTGCGATGTGTCTAATTTGCATCCCTTTTACGAAAAAGGGATGCAGTCTAGACACAGCCAGAGTGTTTTGAAATCTCTTCCTTTTTGTGGCCTGCAAATGGCTCCGCTGGCTGGAATTGTCCGGGGAAGACTCGCCGATATTAGCAGAAATGGAACTTTTAAATTATGAATGTGAGCAGTTGCTCTCGACAGGGGATCCCAGCTGTTGGGCTCGTCCTGCCAGGGAATGGAAACGATACCGTGTGACCGATGGGCCCCCTCAGAGCTAATTGACGCGGCCCGTGTGCAGACAATGGAACGCACGGCGCGCTGGAAGGTGCTGGGGCTACTTGGTGGGATCCATTATGCATGAAATGGCTGTGAATAATTCTCTCTTGTAACCCTCGCGTTTCAGACTCCCAAGGCAAGGGTGCTCTTTGACTAAGGTACTGGCAGCAGGGCCGACAGCCATCGCGGGTGTGGGGGACCCAGCTCCGTGCCCCGGAAGGGGCGGGGCCTCCACGGGAGGGGCGGGGCCGAGGGCAGTCAGTCCTCAGCGCTGCCTGGATCTCGGCATATCCCCTCCCACAGCTCTGGATCCCAGCACAATAGCCACCCCCCTCCCCGTCGGTTAGATTCCCATCTCTGCCACAGTCATTCCTAGTGCCTCATTTTCTCCTCTGCAAAACAAAGCGAACAGCGTTTCCTTTCTCCCACCGTTTGTCAGTCTCGTCTGTTGGGACTGTCTGATCTTTGGGGCAAGGACCGTCACATACCGTGTGCGCAGCGCCTAGCGCAATAAGGCCCTGATGTTGGCTGGGGCCTCCAGACACTGCTGGGCTACACAGAACAGTTAATGAAATACACCTCAAACTAGAGGGCTGTGTCTAGACTGGCAAGTTTTTCCGGAAAATCAGCAGCTTTTCCGGAAAAACTTGCCAGCTGTCTACACTGGCCGCTTGAATTTCCGGAAAAGCACTGACGATCTCATGTAAAATCATCAGTGCTTTTCCAGAAATACAATGCTGCTCCCGTTCGGGCAAAAGTCTTTTTCCGAAAGACTTTTGCGCAAAAGGGCCAGTGTAGACAGCACAGTACTGTTTTCTGCAAAAAAGCCCCGATGGCGAAAATGGCGATGGGGGCTTTTTTGCGGAAAAGCGCGTCTAGATTGGCCACGGACGCAGAAAAGCATCCTGCCAATCTAGACGCGCTTTTCCGAAAATGCTTTTAACGGAAAAGTTTTCCGTTAAAAGCATTTTCAGAAAATCATGCCAGTGTAGACGTAGCCGAGATGTAAGTGACTTGTCGACTCTCCGCTAAGCAAAAGCTCATCGGATAGTCAACGAGTCCCTCGACTAGTCGCTTCTTCCCCTCCACTTGCTGCCTCCATCAGAGGCAGCAAGAGGGGGGGAGCAGGAGTCAGAGCATTTAAAAAGCAGAAGCACAGGCGGGACTGAATGCAAGCTGGGAATCAGCTGTCCCAACTTGCGCCAGGTCCCCCTGCTGTGCACCCGCTTTTCAATGTATTAAGAGCTGGCAGGCTCTTAATACATTTGAAAGGCAGAGCTATGGCAGGGTTAGCTCCGGGGCCGGAGCCAGGCGCTAACCCTGCTGCGGCTCCCCCGCTTAAGGACTAGTCGATGGAAAATCCGATGACGAGTCAATTAGTTGATTCAACGAAATGTAACATCCCAACCTCAGACCGACAGAGAGGCTACCTGGGCTGGCCTGGTGACACCCGCTGTTCAGCTGCAAGTGCTGGAGAATGCAGAGAGTCGCGGCTGTAATTCCTCCGTTCATCTGGAGGCTGGTTACCCCAGTGTCTCTGCTCACGACCAGCTGCCATCCCTGATCGCTGCTCATGGGAGAGCCTCGGCGTGTTCTTACGTCGCCCTGCCCTGCCCTGGGAGCCGCAGGCGAGTCGTGTTGCAGCCTCTTCAAATTCGGTGGGTCCCTGCACGACCTCTCTGCGCATGGCCCTTACCTGGGCTCCCACAGCAAGGCCGTGGCTGGAGAGCTTGCGGGAGCAGGTGGCTTTGCAAACTGTTGCAAAACAAGGGATTGTGTCGGTGGTTGGGAGGTGACCCAGCTCCTCGGGGTTTAAATGGTTTGGGGTTTTCGTGGAGGACTGATGATGTGGTTCCTTCCCTCTGCTGTGGGACTGAATGGCTGGGAATACTGAGCTGCACTTTTAACATGTGCACGGGCATCGATTCCTCGGTCTCAAGGCCCAGGGGGACCATGACTGTCCCCAAGTCTGACCTCCTACCGGCCCCAGGCCGGCTTGTTCCCCCCAGGCCTCCAGGAGCGGCACCCGGGGTGAAAGAGCCAGCCCTGGCTGTTCAGCTCTGCGAAGGAAGGGAAGCAGGGTCTCGTTGGGAGGCTGCTGCTGAAGATGTGGGACTTGGCCTGAACTCACGGCCACGTCCTGCTCAGAGAGGAATCCTGTAGAGCCGGGGTTCTCAATCTGGGGTGGCTCGAGCACCTCTTGCAACGGGGAACCCATGCTGGTGTTCCAGCCTCGCGTCCTCTCCCCCCCCCCCCCATCTCGCGAGGTTAGTGCGCCAGCACCGGCATCCCGTGTGGGAGGGGATAGTCCCGAGCCTCCCCGCTGGATACGGCTCACGGGGAAGAAGAGGAGCCAGAAGCAGCTCCGTGCACAGCGGCTCCCCCTCCCCTGGCTGGGGAAAGAGCAGCATGCAGGCGTGCTGCCCGGACGCTTTCCCCACTGCTCCCGTTGGCTGGGATCTGGCCAGTGGCCTGGGACACAGGGCTGGGAGCAGCGCGGGGCGTGGAGGCAGGTAAGAGCCCTCCCCTTACCTTCATGCCCAGACCCTACACCCCCAGCCTGCTCCTGCACCCCACCTCCCACCCAGATCCCGCACCCCCTTCCCTATCACACTTGCTGGCAGCCCTGTCCCACACGCTGAACCCCTCATTTTTGTTCCCACCCCAGAGCCGAGGAGGAGTCCGGAAAACCCACAAACCCCAGAAGACTTCATCTGGGCTGTGGGAAGCCCTGACCCTCTGTCTCCCCGTTTCTCTCCTCCACGATGGGGCTGGAGCGCGCCAGAGGAGTGAGCTGTCTCAGTTGGGGGCCACATCAGTGAGGGTTGGGGTTTTTTTTGGGTGGGGTTTATTTTGCTTCTCACTTGTATGGTCCCCAACTGATTGTTCCGCGGGTCATTGGCCCCCGACCCAAAGGAAGTTCCTCACCCCGGCCGTAAATGAAGACCATGTGGAAACCTTTTGTGTTGGCCAGGCATTAAGACAGTACTTTATTTAAAATGGAGTTGTGATAAACTAACATGAGAGAGTTTAAATGACTTAACCCGTTGAATAATTTCGATTACTATTTCCTTTCTCGCTGGTTGCACGAAACCGTTCTCCCTAGCGGCAGCTCGGGCGTAATTTATACAATGAACGATGCGTTCCCCTAGCAGCGGGTGGCCCGCGGAAAGGTTTGCGTCGAGCCGGGCGGGCCACGGGTAAAAGGTTTGAGAACCCCTGCCTTAGAGGACGGGAAACAGCATCCTGGCTACGTGGGCTCTCTGAGGGAACAACGGAGCCCATCCGCCTACCTGGCAGCCTCCCGCCTGCAGCTCTGTGGAAACTTCTGGTGTGTGGAGCCCCAAGGCTGCATTGGGAGGGGAGAGGTGGACTCAGGTTGGGGGCTTCTGTTCTCAGAGCCAGGGGGTTTCCCCCACATTGGGTAGCGCTGAGCCTTTGGAGCGTGGAACATCTCCCTGCCACCGGAAGGGGGCCTCAGAAAGAGACCAGCATTGCGTGTGTCCAGCATTTACAGCAGTTTAATGTAGCAGTCACGCGGCCTTGGAGAATATGAATAACCGCACAGAGCACATCTGAATTCTGAGGGGCTGGTAGTTAAAGAGCTCGAGGCAAAAGTGTGGCCTAGTGGGTAGAACACTGGCCCGAGACTCGGGCATGCGGTGTGTTCTAGTTCTGGCTTTGTAACCGGCAAATTACCTCGGCCCTCCATGCCTCAGTTTCCCCCCTCTGTAAAACGGGGCTGATGACGCCTCGTATGTAAAGAGCTTTGAGATCTATTGAGGATTAGAGCTTGGTGGTATTTACAAAGCCGCAATGTGCATATCAGGTCTGATTCGGGTATCACTCCAGTGGACTTCTGCTGTAGACGTGTGTGACTGCAGAATTGGGCCCAGTGCGGGCCAAGGGACAGCTTTCCCATGTGCACCCAAGAGCAAAGCAAACCCAGAAGCATAAGTGACTAGTCAGGGAATATAAATGAGCAACCCGCCGAAAAACAACACAAACCAGGAAATGTTCGGTGCGTGATATCCAGCCATGAGAACAAAATGTTTTCCCGCTAGCTGATTGCACAGAATCACAGTGTCCATTCATGTCCTTCTGTGCTTTGCCTCTGTGTCTGTTAATTGTTTGCGTAGCTGGGAGCAACAGGGCGGGGTGTATGTGTGTCAGGCAGGAAGCTGTTGAGATGCAGCCGTTAATTGATATGCTCTTCAAGGATCTGTGCCCATGTGATGATCCCCATTAGAAGCACAGTCATTTTGGGAAGAAGTTCCCAGACCTTGCTCAGACCTGAGGATGGGCTGTTTTTTTTGGGGAGGGGGGTTCTCTCTCATACACGTTAGCTAATGAATTCTCCCTTTGCCCCCGGTTGATGTGTAAATATTGGTATCATTGCCCTGGGGCTGGAGAAAGCGAGAGGTTAAATGACTTTCCTGTGGCCACATTGCAGGGGTGAATCAGCCCCAGAGCCAGGCACATTGGTCTCTGTCCACTGGACTATTTTTCCCCTACATACAAACGTTCCAGCCAAGAAAAGTAAATAACTGGGACCCTTAAGAACCCTTCCTGCTAGTGTTTGGGGGGATTCTCCCTATTGAAATGGAGCAGGAGTAGACTGGGACACAGGCATCCCTCACAAACCACACGGGCTGCCTCTGTAGTCCCACAAGACTGGCCCCCGGATGGGGAATAGAACCGGGGTCGGAGGACAGTAGGGGGAGATGCTGCTCAGATCAGATCTCAAGGTGTTTTAAACTCTGAGGCTTCCGGACTCTGCACACATTACCTTTGCCAGACTCCTCGTACTCATGAGTTCTCCTGCTATTCTGCCTGATTGCAGAAGGGAAGCTGAAACGAAGGATGTTAAATTTAGATTCATTGGCTAATCGAATAGTCGATGCAATTTGCATCAACTATTCGATTAGTCGATAAGGATGCCTCCGCCTTTGAAGTGGAGCAAAAGCCCCAGGGCTGTTGTTACAGTTCAAAGGTGAAAGCGCTGAGGGGAGTCCGGGGCCAGCAGGGGATTCAAGCTGTCCCCCGCTGTCCCCGTGCTCCCCGCGGCATTTCAAAGGGCAGCGCTGCATGGAGCCTGGGGGAGTCCCCAGCTGACCCCAGGCTCCACGTGGTGCTGTCGCTTTGAAACACCCCCTCCTCTTGTGCCCCCTCCTGCCTCTTTCTGATAGAGGCAGCAAGGGGGGGAAAGCGACAACTCAACTAGTCGTTCACATCCCTACTAACAACGCTGCATCATTTGCAAGGTACAGTAAAGTGACTGGCTCCCCCTTTGCCTCCCTGGAGTCAGAGTTCTCACCTTTTTCAAATGCCCAGTGCAGGACAATTCATTACTCCCCTCAGCTGGCTGACCAACTGCTCCTCTCCCCCCTCCCCTGGCTGCACAATTGCCAGGCTACGCACTGTCACTTCAATGTTTAGAGCGCCTCAAAGGACAGGACTAGGGAGACTCAAAGAGCATCATCTAGATAGGTGACTTGGGAAACAGAAAGGAAGAGAGACGGAGACAACCGTGCACACATTGACGTGGTCTATTGACTCCACAAGGCATTGTGTCTGGATGCCTGTTCCTCACCGGGTGTGAGTTACAGCCTTTGTTCCCAGCCGCGGTACGTGTATCCCTGGAGGTAGGCAGAGGTCTTTCCCGGGGTACATCAGCTTATCTAGATATTGACCTAGTTTTACAACTGGCAACATAAAAAGTGCAAGCAAAGTCAGTGTAAACCACAGTTTCATACAAACACTGGCTCGTGTGTACGGCTCTCTAGATGAAGATCATCTTTTCTGAAGAGGTGGGTTTGTACCCACAAAAGCTCATGATGGATACAGATCTATATTTGTTCGTCTCTAAGGTGCCACAGGGCTACTCGTTGCTTTTAAAAGTTGTCTGCAATGTAACGAGTACAATGTAAGTACAACATTAATATTCCGACTGAGAGATGTTATAATTGTACGGTAAAAGCAAGAGAGCAGCTTTTCAGTTCTAGTGGGCTGGGATACGTTTGGATTTTTGTGTCTGATTTTATAAGCAAGTTGTTTGGAAGTGAGGGGGAACTTGGGAGTATGTGAGACAAATCAGACTCCTGAAAGGGGTCCCGGAGTCTGGGACGGCTGAGAGTCGCTGAGTAACCATGTCTTAGCCTGTCCGTGCGTTACGGAACTGCTGTTTAAACCCTGCCCAGCCCCTTGGGTTGTACTGAGGACTCATCCTGCCACCTTTATTCACTGGACTAAAAAAGGCAGGTTCGAGCCTACATGTGCCCAGTGAGATTAATCCGGCGTTCTCCCTTAGACCTCAGTCTGAAATCGACTTGTGCACTTGTGCCAGTGCAAACAGGTGAGCCCAATTTGCCCCTCGTTCAGCCCCATTGATCTTCTCTGAATGACCTCAGGGATGGACTGGGCACATTCTGTTTAATCATCCTTTACACCAGAGGCAGGGCTAATGGGAAAGAGCTAAGCTTCAATTGACTCCCGTCTACTTGGTCTCCACCTTGCATCTAATTATAGAGATGCTGTTCACTTCTCTACCCAGCCTTTACATACCCCTGCCCCCTGCTGCCCTGAATTGACTAGTTACTCAGCACTGGTAGATTCGTTACATACTTTAAGAGCTTCCAGGCTTCAAAAGCAATGCAGATTTCTGCAGCTAGCAACCTCCCAAGGACCCCGTCGGTTCTGCCGCTGCGTGGGTGGCCTAGAGGACAGGCGTCTATCCCGTGGATTCGCACCACGTGTTTTAGCCTAACCTCCCTTCTTCTGTTCCTTGGACTGTGACGTTTTTCAGGTGTCTGAAAATACTCGAAACCCACTCGGGCTGGAATTGTAACCACCAGCAATTCCAAGCACTAATCCTGCCATCATGGAGGCAGATGGAGTTTTGCTGTGGGCTTCCATGGGAAGTGAGATCAGCTTCTCGTGACTGTTTTGGTGGCTCGTTAGTGACAGAGAAACTAAACTGAATGATTAGTCCGGGGATGCAGATAACATTCACAATTCTCAGTTTGCCACGAAGAGCGAAAATTGGAAATTTATCATGGGATCTGTTCATTAAAACTCACTTCTTTTGCTGTCTTCCAATGAAAGCAGAGAAATAAACGAAGAGGAAAAGCTGTTTCTTCGTTATTTCTGTGTGTGAATCTGGCCCATCATTTCTAATAAAGGCTTTTCTCTTGAATGTGTAGCGAAAACAGGCTTATAATGAAAACCACTTCTCACCCACGTCTGTAATATCCTTCAACCATAAAACCAATAAAAATGCATCCTGCCAGGGTTCTCTGGAAGTTGTGCGCTGGTGCAGCCACTCAGGTGAAATTAAAACGTGCCCAGCTGATTATTAGAGCACTCACAGCTAGGTTTTGTGTTTCTGTTGGTGGTGCACATCCGCACATGCCTCAGTGCACATAAAATTATTCTGCATGTGGATGGAAAAGATAAGAAGGACCCTGTTTCTTTTGTGTTTATGGGAACATTTAGTCCTGTTTAATATTTTTTCCTCCCTGGTTGCCGTTCTTGCTTGCAGCATGTGCTTTCTCTGTGGTGGAGGCTTTTGTGCGGTTTTAACATGTGTCCTCTGCTTGTTCTAGAGATGGCAGATTCGTATTCCTTCAGAGGTGGAAGAAAGGGTGCAGGATCCAGCAAAAGCCGTGTAAGCAAAGAACGCAGCAGGACAGAGATGAGGGTAAATCTGACGCCTGAGTCCCCAAAGCTGGGTAAGGAATTGGGGTTTTCTTTTCTCAAAACCACAGAGGTGGAGGAGATGGGGCAGGCGGTAGGGTTTTGGAACTGCCGCCTTCCAAACCAAGAGCATGAAGATATAACTCTCAGCCTGCCAAAGCCCGTGTGTGAGGGCAAGACCCAGACTGGCATTAGGGATGTTAGATTTCGTGTAATTGAATCATCATGTAACTGCTCCAAATCTTATCGGTTACACCCAGAGTGGAGCACCTAAGGCCCGGGGGGCCAGATTTGGTCCCTAGTTTGCCTGGATCCAGCCCCTGAAGATCAGGGCTCCAGTCCCGTTCCCCCCCCCCCCCCATGGGGCTGGAGCACACAAAATCTACTAGCCTGGCCCCTGTAGGCTCTGGTGTGCAAGGGGAATATGGGGAGTGTTTTTCTGCTTCTCGGTCGGGGGCCATGTCATAGAGGGGCTTGGGGTTTTGGTTGTGCTTCTCACTTGGGTGTGGCCCTTGACTGATTTTTCTGTGGGTTTCCAGACCCTGATCTAAAAATGGTTCCCCTCCCCTGGGTTTCACGATTGTTGGATAGTCCCCGGGGGCGGGGCCGGTAGCTAGTGCGCTCCCAGCCCCACTCCCGGGGAGCCCCCTGCGCTACTGCCTCTGTATCAGAGGTTGCACGATGAAAATCTGGCTTCCCGCGCAGACCAGCTCCCACCTGCCGCCCCACACTGCTGCCTCTGACGCAGAGAAGCATTTTCTGCAGACAAGCCCTTCCAGAGCGTGTCTGTGCCCCTAGACTGGACTGGAACGTGGACGGAAGCCCGTGGCGTGGCATGAAACGGGAGCAGAACTCCGGACTGCTGCCTGTCTAGACTGTCGCGCCTGGCGTCTCATTTGTCACACGCGCACACCCCAGGACGGTGGCTCAGTGACTGCCTGAAGCCAGTAGGATTCGGGTGCTAAAGGTGGCCATTCTGGTCAACACTCATTTGTCTATCCAGGGCTCTGGTTGAGTTACAGTGAACCCTCGTTTATCGCGGTAGATAGGTTCCAAACCCGACCGCGATAGCTGAAAATCCGCAAAGTAGGGACACCATATTTACGTATTTATTTAACATGTATATTCAGACTTTTAAAACCCTCCCTTTACGTAGTACTGTTAACAAACCAGTTAGCAGATATTACTACAATAATTAGCAGATATTACTAATTATTAATGGAATTAACGAAATATTTGGGGTCTTCATATATCGCGGCTATTTTCGAAATTTCCGGAAAATCCGCGATATATTTCTTTTATAATATATACATACGTAATGAAAAAAGTCCGCAAAGTCGTGAATCCGCGATGGTCGAACCGCGAAGTAGCGAGGGCTCACTGTACTTTGCGTGGAACCAATGCCGTGGCTGTGCAAGAGCCCGTCGGGAAGCTTCGCCTCCCCATGGAGAGACCTTTTGTGGCCGCCATGTGACTTACATGGTCTTCACCATCCCTCAAGGCTCCCGCCTCCTCACAGTGCAGTTCATTCAGACGCCCAGTACCGCGCCCCGGAGCAATCTCGTTTTTTGGGAACTCTTGGCCCGGATGGCGTGGTCATTCTGTTTGTGATTATTGATTCATGTGTAACGGGATTCGTCACATGGGCAATGGGCTTAAACTGCAGCAAGGGAGGTTTAGGTTGGACATTAAGAAAAACTTCCTTATTGTCCAGGTGGTTAAACACTGGAATAAATTGCCCGGGGAGGTTGTGGAATCTCCGTCACTGGAGATATTGAAGAGCAGGTTAGATAGATGTCTATCAGGGATGGTCTTGCTGGTGCTTGGTCCTGCAGTGAGGGCAGGGGACTGGACTTGATGACCTCTCGAGGTCCCTTCCAGTTCTAGTGTTCTGTGATTCTATGGATAGTTTGTGCCAACCCACAATGTCCACAGAAGAGCCCAAAATGTTCCTCCCCCAGCTGGCAGAATGGGGTGGAGCCTTCGCTGACATGGTATTCGAGTGGTCGGCCAACTGGGTGATCTACTGGTCTGACGCTTCCTGGTGCTCTACGCTCCATTTTAAGATGGCAGACCCCCGAAGACGGCTCTTGTGCTCTTGGAAGTCGGCGTTGGCTAATCTGACTTTGGCCCGCGGGCCTTGGTGGCTAGGCACAGAATAGAGACTCGGCTTATGCTGATGGATGGCGGATGCCACATGAATCATGTGGCAATGACAAAAACCCACTTAGGGGACATTCCCTCTGAAGCATTTGGCATTGGTCACTGTCGGCAGACAGGATACTGGGCTGGATGGACCTTTGGTCTGACCCGGTCTGGCTGTTCTTATGTGGGAGAACTGGCTGTTTACAGGAAGCTGTGAATGATTTGGAGACACTTTAAAGCAGGGATGCGGAACCTCAGGCTTGGGGGCCGAATGTGGCCCCCTACTTGCCTGGATGTGTCCCCCAAGGCTCAGGGCTCCCCCCAGGATAGGGGAGCCCATGCTGCTGCCCCAGCGAGGGCACACAAATCTACTAGGCTAGGGAAGGCCTCGCTAGGCTCTGGTATGCGAGGGGAGTGGGGGAGTGTCTTTCTCAGTTGGGGGCTACGTCAGTGAGGTGTTTTGTGGGTATTTTTATTTTTGCTTCTCATTTGTGTGTGGCCCCTGACTGATTTTTCTGTGGGTCAGTGGCCCCCGAGTCAAAAAAGGTTCCTCACTCTGCTGTGAAGGACTCTATGGGTACGTCTAAACTACATGCCTCTGTCGGCAGAGGTATATAGATTTGTTTGTTCAGCAAAGGCAAATGAAGCCGCGATTTAAATGATCGCGGCTTCATTTACATTTACATGGCTGCCGCGCTGAGCCGACAAACAGCTGATCAGCTGTTTGTCGGCTCGCGCGCTAGTCTGGACGTTCCCCCTGTCGACATCAAAGCCCTTTGTCGGCAGCCCCGGTAAACCTCATTCCACGAGGAATAACGGGGCTGCCGACAAAGGGCTTTGATGTCGACAGGGGGAATGTCCAGACTAGCGCGCGAGCCGACAAACAGCTGATCAGCTGTTTGTCGGCTCAGCGCGGCAGCCATGTAAATGTAAATGAAGCCGCGATCATTTAAATCGCGGCTTCATTTGCCTTTGCTGAACAAACAAATCTACATGCCTCTGCCGACAGAGGCATGTAGTCTAGACACAGCCTATGATAGGTGATGTGCACATTATGAAACATCTCAAGAGAGACCCCTGAAATCAATGGACACCTGGTAAAATCTTGCCCTAAGGCTGTGTCTACATTGGCACCCTTTTCCGGAAAAGGGATGCTAATGAGACAAGTCGGAATTGCAAATGCCGTGGGGGATTTAAATATCCCCCGCGGCATTTGCATGAACATGGCTGCCGCTTTTTTCCGGCTCGGAGCTTTGCCGGAGAAAAGCGCCAGTCTAGACGGGATCTTTTGGAAAATAAAGCCTTTTCCAGAAGATCCCTTATTCCTCTTAAAGTCAGGAATATCCCCCGCGGCATTTGCAATTCCGACTTGTCTCATTAGCATTCCTTTTCCGGAAAAGGGTGCCAATGTAGACACAGCCTGTGTGTTGTTTTTTCTATGTAGGCAATTGCCGTTATTCAGTTGCTGGTAGGACAGACAGCGGCTCTCCTGACCATGCACATGCCAGGGCGTGCTCACGAGACACTCTTGGGTTAAACAGCGGTCCAGACCCTGAAAAAGTGTTTAAGAACTTTTCTTAAACTGAGATTAAAGGCCCCCTTGGGGTAAAGAATGAGACATTCCATTTCACAGGTCAGCACCCCTCCCACCCCAAAATTAGGCATCAGAGACACGCTGATGAGCGGCCCAATTGTCTGAGTGTTCACAAGGGCTTGTAGCGCCAGCGAGGTAGAAAATAATTAATTATGGGCATGTAATTGCTCTCCCAGTGGTGTTACTCAGAGCTAAGTAGAATGAACTAAATCTATCGAAGGGCTTTTCTGGTTTTTGCTGTATCAGCTCTTGTCAATGTCTTTACAATTAAAAAAAACCAACTCTCCATTTTTAATCCTTCCACTTTCTGGTTTAAATGAATGTGATGAAGCAAAAACTTTTAATTATTCCCCCTGGTGGGAGCGTTCGGTGGGGTGTTAGCGGCTGGCCAAGTTAACGTCACAGATGTGAAATTGAGCTGCATGCAGGACGAAGGGGCCTCTTCAGTACTACAGGTTGAACCTCTGTAGTGTGGCACTCTCTGGTCTGGCAACATCCCTGGTCCGGCATGATTTTTGTTAGCCGATGTCCACTTACCATGGGTGTGGCCAAGTTTGCTGCAGTTCCATAAAGTTTGTTTACAGCCGCCAGTCCTGGCTCTGTTCTGTGCTGTTATTTAGCTCCAGTTGACCCCATATGTCTTCTAAGAGCCCAGCAAGCAATGGAAGTGTGGGTAATTCTGCTAGATAATTTTGATCTCTGTGGTCCGGCAAAGTCTCTGAGGGTTCCGGACTAGAGAGATTCAGCCTGTAGCTTTGCTAGCCTTCGCTGTCTTGCAGTAGTATCAAAGCCCCAGACCTGTATGATCTGAGATCCATTTCAAGGACAGCGTGGCTTTCGTGCTGTGTCTTTGATCTTGACAGCAAGGGGCTTTGGATCCCTAGTGAATTTGCACAGACTCCCATGGATCTTAAAGGTACAGCACCTGACCCCATCTCTCAAGCTCCTGTAGAAAAAGATGGACACTTTTGCATTTCTCTCTGCAGCTGCGGGATAGGAGGAGCAAAACACTTGCCATATCACGCAGGCTTGTAGCAGCCTCCTTTGTGCATGACTATAATCACTCTGAGCTTAACACCAGGAGCGCTGGGCTGTGCATCACATTGCCAGCGCAGTACGTAATCCTGCCACACTACCCACAGCTGCCTTCCCTGCAGCTGGGCCATAGGGCTGGCAGGTGGCGCAGACGGGCAACTGTGAGCCCCGATGTTGGGGGGAATCAGCGATATCGTTTCTGTTTCTCTGGACCGGGCTTCCAAACGCCCCCCCTTTCTTCATCCTGGATAAAAAAGCTGTTTGCATCTCTGCCAGCACTGCAAATGGATGAACCCAGATTTACATTTCAAAACAGGAGTTTTAAAGTCTTTAAAAAAAAATGTACGGGGTAGCCTTGAAATGAGCCCGGAGCAGGCTCCGTTATTGTGGACACGCTACCTCGACTTAGAGCCCCAGGAAGCACTGGGGAGTAATTATTTTGAGTTACTCTGGGGAGTAGTTATTTCAAATAGCGGCACCGGAGCATCCATGTTACCGTTATTTTAAAATAAGCGTTGTTCCCTGAGGAAAGCAGGAGCACAAATTTCGAAATAACCTGCCCATTATTTCGAAGTAACGGGCTTGGTAGCGTGGACACGCCGCTTATTATTTCAAAATAAGGGGGGGTTATTTCGAAATAACTCCCTAGTGCAGGCCAGGGCTCGGGGAACTACCTAGAAAGATGGGGACAGGCTATTCCAATTGCTCTGGAGAATTCTGAACTGTCAGCGTGTTAGCAGGAGCGGCCCGTGAGCCTAGGCGAGCTAGGCAGCTGCCTAGGGTGCCGCTGGCCCGGGCGCCCGATGATGACGTCACGGCCATTGATGGCCATGCAGGCAGGGGTGCTGATTGTGCCACCCCGCCTAGGGCGCCAGCTGCTGCAGCCGGCCTCGGGCTGCTCCTGCGTGTTAGTGTAACCCACCCACCACACCTGTCCTGTGTAGTGGCACTTAGAAACCTTACAGTGAGAGAGAATGAGTCTGCTCTACGGCTTTAATTGAGAGCCTGCTGGCTTTTAGCTCAAGCGGTGGAGGCGCATGCACTAAGCTCCAGAAGTCGCAGGTTCGGTTCTGCCTCTCGGCGTTGCATTTAGGAGGGACAAAGTGGAAAAATGACAGATGTGTTTCAAAACGGACTGCCCCTTCTGAACAGGGAAGTTGCAGGGTTGCGAACTCTTGCTGTGCGTCTTGCCGTGTTGGGTGTTGGTCCGAAAGTCCCAGCTCCTGGAGTCCTGGGATTAGGTGAGACTCTGAACTTCACTTACAGTAAAGTTTCTAGCCCTTGCAGTTGCACAGAAAAGCTTGAAAATACGACCTGGGTGCCCCTCATCGTCTCAGCGTCCAGGAGGCAAAGAAAAACGTATCACCCACAAACTAGGAAAACTGAGAACTTCGGTGAGGAGTTTAAAAGCGAACCTGCAAACCTTACGCCAGAACTAATATGATTTCAAACCATGCACAATTCTGTTCACCTGCTAAACCAGGGCTAGTGATTGTTTTTGATGGGCAAGTGCATAGCATTCAGGGTTTTTTTGTTTTGTTTTGTTTTGTTTTTTTCATTCTGCTCAATGATCCTGGCAGGAGAAGGGCAAGCAAAGTTTCCATCTGCGTTGGTGTGTTTTCATGAGTTTTGTGAGGCTGTAAAGTTTGGGGCTGAATGGCAGAAAGAGCAGCAGATACACAGCTGTGAAGTAACCTGCTTTCATGGGCTCCTGTCTCCAGTGTCACGCCAGCTGGCTCCTGGTTGCTCAGACCACTAGAATGTATCATTCTGCCGTATTGACAGCTGTGAGTATGCTGCTAAAACAAGGACATTACCTTTCAGGGGAGTCAGGGTTGTGGCTTTGGATGGCAGAGGGCCTACCGTCCAGCAGTTATTTTATATTCCATAAGGGCTATAACTGTGCCACAGTCAGTGGAGTGATGGGTCTCTGGCTACCAAAACCGAGCAGAGCAGCCGCTACGATTTTAAGGAACTAGAAAATAAAATCCTAAACCGTCTTCTTTTCTAGATGCCTCTTTGCTCAGCATATTTAGAGTGTATAACAAAAAAATAAAAAACCCTTGAAAGTCAGCTTATTCAGGGAAAATGTTTTTTGTCGGTAGCCAAGTAGCCTTTCATGTAACTTCTTGTTTGTTTTTTCCCCTTTTTTTGGAGCAAATGTTACAACACAGAGCTATCTTCTAAATTAGAGCCAGATTGTGAGCCGGAATTGAATTCTTGGGCACTGCAGCATGCGACTTTGCAGATTTTGTTCTTGGGTTGTTCTTTGTTTGATTTTTCTGGTGGTGGTTTTTTTTTTGTAGATTGTTCCCCACATGGTGGCTTTGTTTCCTCTGCAGATGGAGCATTTACTAGCAAACAGTGGTGTGGCCAGGTCTCCCGGGCAGCTGGGTGGCCTAATGGTTAGGGCCCGGAGTTAGCTGGTGGCACGGGGTGTAGGCCCCTGCCTCTGAGGCCCCGGGCTTAGGAATTCCAGCCTCTTATCCGAGTCTGGTAAGTTTGGGGCATGGCGTGCCCCCTTGGCACCAGGGGGAGGGGTTGGAGGCTTACGTGCTTCTGTGGCTGATCCAGTAGACGGCTCTGGTTCAGGTCCTGCAGAGGGCAGAACCAGCTCCCGTCTCGTCTATGGTCAGCCCCTAACTGAGCCAGGTTCCTCTTTTATTCTCCCTCCAGCCCTGGCTAGTTGGGCAAAAAGGCTTTGGTTAGCCCCTGCTCTGCCAGGCCCTCCTCTCACTCCCTCACAAGTGGTCCCCACCCCTTTTAATTAAACCCTCCCCATCTAAACCTGAACCTTCATTTTTCTGCTGGCCTACTCCAGTTTTTGCCAAGGGACATCTCTTCCAATGCCTTTGGGTTTAATTCACTCTGTGCACCACTTAAGTTATAATTAAGCCCTCAAAGAAATGCTTACATCGGACAGACTTTGCCTTGGCCCTCTGGGTGGGGGGACGAGGGTTTCACTTCTTGGAGCAGGTGCACTTTCTTTCACGGCCATGTCACAATGGCGGCTCATAGTCATCCTATAATCAACCAGGACTCCGAGGTCCTTCTCCTCCTATTAGCTTGTACAAAGGATGAGATTCACACGCTCAGAACCTATTTGTGTTTGGCTTGGGATTGGTATCTGTCACTGTTCTTAGCTTACCAGCCGTGTGCCAAAAACTGTGCATGCAAATAGTTGTCCAGGCAAAGTTGTGCATGCACACAAGGAGGCCTTGTTTTGACAATTCGGTTCCGAAGTCTTAAGTTTTTACATCACGATTGCAGATATTTGCATAGTTACAGCTGCAAAGAAGGTCTAATTTAATTACAGAAAATGCTAAGGATTTGTTTCCACGATTCACGCTTGTTTGGCGGGACACCAGGGCCTGCGTTTTTCAAAAGTGGCACCCCATTTTGGATGTTTCCAGTTGAGGTGGCCAAATTTTTAAAAACCTGGAGGCTGGCTTTTCAGAAGTGCTGAGCACCTGCATTGGTGTATAAACATGTGCTGAGCAAAGGCCGCTAGGATCATATTAGCACCACTCTTACTGTATTTTTCTTAGCGCCCTGGCTGTTGGAGGCATGTTCTGAAATGAGAATTGCAGTTTTCATTTAAAGAGCAAAAGTTTGATCCGGCCTGCAGACTGCATCTGGCTTCTTTCTATTTAGATCCTGCGACCCATGCCACCGAATTCTAGGTGATGGCCCATGCAGCAGGATCCTATTTAACTGGCTCATGGTGGTGGTACTATCCTGGCAGGGGCCGGAGTCAAGAGCCCTTTAAATAGCCACAGCAACCCCGGACAGCTGCCAGGCAACACCATAGTGGCAAGGCTGGGAGTCCTTTGCTATGCTTTCAATTCAAAGCCTCCAGCCTTAGAGAACTCTTGAGAGTAGGCTAATCCCCAGGCTCCGCCCCTTCTGCCTCTAGCCCCACTCCTTCCCTTCCCAAGACCCCATACCAAAATTCATGGGCAGTTGGCAATGTAGTTGAAGGAAGGCAAAGCCTTCCCAAAATTGCCTACATAAATGACCACCTAAGGCTGGGGCCACTGCTGGGGAAGGCAGCCTGGCGTTCCCCGCCCGCCCCTGCGCGGCAGCCTGGCTTTCCCCGGTAACCAAGGAGAGCCGGGCCGGAGTTGCAGTATGGCAGCCACGGCGCTCAGTATGGCCTGGAAGATCGGGCTGGTAGTGGGCGTGGCCTCGGGCAGAAAGGGGTGGGGCCTCGGGCAGAAAGGGGTGGGGCCTCGGGCAGAAAGGGGTGGGGCTGGGGCTTCCCTTCCCCAGCTGGGCTTTCACCCGATGCCTATGCCTCCCTCCGGAAATTATAGCCCACTCTTTCCCTAATTCAGCCAGCCTGTTCTGTAACGAAGCAAAGGAAACTCAACCATGGCTTGAGAGTGCGTCTGGCTGCTTTTCTGATCCCTTGCCAGTAAGTAAATACGTCAGCTGAATCCCAAAAACCTCTGTTTGCAAAATAAACAGCACTGTCCGCAGATGGGAAGGATGTCAGCAAACCTGTCGCCTTTGCAGTCTGCTTTCGACAAGGCTCGACTTTCGCAGGGCCAGGCCTCTTCATCCGAAGAGGGTGTTTCTGACCTGTCTGGTGTGAAGGAGCCCAGCATCTCCCGAGGTGGATGGGGAGGAGAAGGAAACTGCCTCCCTCCTCTTGCAAGGAACTCGAATCTGAGCTGTTAACTGAGGCGGTAGGCCAGAACAACACAGGGGCAATCTTTTCCTCTGCCTGTTTTGTGTGGAATTTAAATATGTAATTGCCTCTTCCATGGGTGACGGGTGAAGGCCCCGCTGGGGAAGGCAAGCTCTACCCCCACCCCTTCCACTCGAGGCCCCACACCTGGAGCCAAGCCCCGCCTACTTCCAGCCTGAACCTTCCAGGCCATCTGGAGGGCTGGGGTTGCCATGCAGCAGCCTCGGCCCCGGCCCTTCCTGATGGGAAGAGCATCTAGGCAATTTGGAAAGGCTGTGCCTTCTCTTACCTACGTTATTGGTTGCCCATGGCCCCATTCATGGGGAGTGGAATAGACCCCTGAAAAATCTTTGCACCAAAAACCCACCTGGGACATTGACTATCTGTAGTGGAAGAGGAAGAGTGAAGTTCCATGTTGCTTTGGTGATGCTGATTATCTGGTTTCTCTGGTACTCGGATCCTGTCTTATCCTAGAGTAGCTCCATAGATTTCAGTGCAAAACTGGAGTATTGCTGAGTAGGCCTCCTGGCTGTTGGCTGGAGACCGCAATGTTATGATGTAAGCATTCATCTAACGCCCCGCACTGGGATTTGTAAGTGCTAGTTGCCATCCCTTGACTGTTCAGAGGGGTTCTCTGCTGGCTCTGGTAGGCTCATGACAATAATGAAAACTGAGCAGGGTTAGACCAAACTGGGGCTTTATCTCTGCTTTTGTTTCCAAGGAGGGTTCTGTGAAATTAGACAGGATAGTGTCTGTCCGGCTTGAAATGAGAGAGAGGCCATGTCTTTGCTCGCCACACCGGAGATCAATCTTCTGGCGTTTGATTTAGTGGGTCTAGGTAAGACCCGCTAAATCGAACACCAAGGGTGGCCTCGGTCGGAGCTGGTACTCTTAGCAGTCATGAGGAGTAAGGGACGCTGACAGGAGTGTTTGCTTCTGTCAGCCTCCCTCTAAGTAGACAGCACCAAGTTCGGTTTAAGGTAAGCCAGTTACGTATGTTACGTAGCTGAAGTTGTGAACCTTAACCCAACCTTTTAGGTCTAGTGTAGACCTGGCTAAAGTTACAAGGAGACACTGGTGCAAGAGTTGACAGAACCTAGGTCACTGAATACCAATGGAGCTCAACTTAGTGGATGTTCAGTGGATTAGCCTTGCTGACTTAGAGTATATTTAAGGTTCCATTATGTTGGCTGTAATGCAGGATGCTAGTGGAAGTCTTATGAAAATACAGCCCTGTGGGACCTCAGCTTGGCAGATGGACTCTGCAAACCAGAGTCATTTGAGTAGGTACCTTGCTGCTTTGATGGATTCAGCAAGTTTGATAGCCCAAAAACTGATAATCCAAGCTCACACAGAGTGAGGATTAGAACTAGGTAACATTTTTCAGACAAATAGTTGATTTGATTTTTTAAAATGCTGTTTCACACGGACCAAAACTATTCCTGAATTTGGGTTGAATTTGGTGAATAGTTTTGGCTGGGGAAAATGCCTTTTTTCATGTTGTCACTGCCCCTCTTGTGCTTTATGAATATGTATAACTTGAAGCTGTATTATGCAAAATGCATCATGGAACATATCAATTTTAAAGTTACAATCTGCTGAATCTGTGTAATCTATTTTTGTGTATGTATCATTCTTGTATGTGCAGTTAGACATATGAAGTGTGACTCTGGCTTTAAATGTGCTAATGAGGGCTATGAGTGATACTTTAGGAACTTAATGACTCAGTACTCAAGCCAACGACCTGTTGATTTTTTCTGTAAGCCTGAACAGTGGTGGTTCCTAGAAAGTCATGTGACCATGCTGCCTGGTACTGGAGTCCATCTTGAATCTAACACTTTTCCATGGGGATGGGTAGTCTAAACTACTGTTTCTCAACCTTTTTTTTATAAAGTACCCCTTTTTCAAAAAAAAGTATAAATACCCCTAGTACCTAGTTTTCAGACACACAATTTTTTTCTACCATTGCTACACATTTGTTTAAACAACTTAATCATAGCCGGGTGGGCAATGACATTTTTGGGTGTAAAAAGTGTAAAAATAATAAAGTGCTACAAAACTTAAAACAAAAATTTAGTTTTCTCCACATTTCAGTACTGTTGACGTACCCCCCCAGACTTCTCTCAAGTACCCCTAAGGGTACTCGTACCACTGGTTGAGAAACACTGGTCTAAACAAAGGGTTCCCACTCTTGGGGAAAGTCTATTTAAGGGATGGAAAGTAATCAGGACTTTGTCTTCAGCTGGCCTTTGAAACTGCCTCACCCACCGTAAGAGGATACAGGTGAAGAAACTTGGCAACAAAAAACTCGAAAGAACTCTGAAAAAAGCTGTAGACTCAGGCCAGAATAACTGTGTAGGGTAAGAATTTGCACATGACGGCTACGTCTACACTGGCACCCTTTTCCGGAAATGCTTAAAACGGAACAGTTTTCCGTTATACGTATTTCCGGAAAAAGTGCGTGTACATTGGCAGGATGCTTTTCTGGAAAAGAACTTTTTCCGGAAAAGCATCCGTGGCCAATGTAGATGCGCTTTTCCAGAAAAAAGCCCCGATCGTAATTTTTGCGATCGGGGCTTTTTTGCGGAAAAGACTACTGTGCTGTCTACACTGGCCCTTTTCCGGAACAGTTTTTCCGGAAAAGGACTTTTGTCCGAATGGGAGCAGCATAGTTTTTCCGGAATAACACTGACAATTTTACAGTAGATCGTCATTGCTTTTCCAGAAAAGCAAGCGGCCAGTGTAGACAGCTGGCAAGTTTCTTAATAGATTAGATTTAGCTGATTTTTTTGTTTGTTTATTTTACCTTTTCAACTTATTTTGATCTGACTATTTTCACTTGCAACCACATACATCCTACTTTTTATACTTAATGAAAACACTTTTGTTTATTATCAAGCCCATTGTAAATAATTGTTACTTGGAGCGGAGCAATCATTGTGCATAATGATAAAGTGGGTGGACCTAATGAGCTTTCTCTGTGTTAAACTTTTAGGGTACATCTACACAGCAACATTATTTTGAAATAACTAGCGTTATTTCGAAGTAACTTAGTCCGTGTCTACACACCAGGCAGTTATTTTGAAATAATGTACGAGGAGTAAGGGAAGTCGGCAGAAGAGTGCCCTGTTTCAAAATAAGTGCTGTGTAGCCGCTCCCCATTTCGAAATAAGCTATTTCAAAATAAGCTGCGCAGTTGACATAGCTCAATTTGCATAGCTTTTTTTGAGTTTAGCCCTGCTGGGTAGACGCACCCTTAGGCTGTGTCTACATTGGCCCCTATTCCGTATAAGGGATGCAAATGTAGCACTTTGGAATAGGCAAATCCGTGGGGGATTTAAATATCCCCCGCGGCATTTGCATTAACATGGCTGCCGCTTTTTTCCGGCTTGTGGATAAGCTGGAGAAAAGCGCCAGTCTGGACGCGATCCTCCGGAAAATAAGCTCTTTTCCGGAGGATCTCTTATTCCTACTTTCAATAAGAGATCCTCCGGAAAAGAGCTTATTTTCCGGAGGATCGCGTCCAGACTGGCGCTTTTCTCCGGCTTATCTACAAGCCGGAAAAAAGCGGCAGCCATGTTAATGCAAATGCCGCGGGGGATATTTAAATCCCCCGCGGATTTGCCTATTCCAAAGTGCTACATTTGCATCCCTTATACGGAATAGGGGCCAATGTAGACACAGCCTTAGAGTAAAATGGATTTATTTGGGGTTTTGATCCCTTTTGGGGGTTGATTTCCTGCGTGCTGAGCCCTTGTAGCCCTCCCAGATCTGAGCTACTGTAGAGTCTATGTTGCTGTGCTGGGGAGGGGCTGTAACCCCACCTCTGATTTCTGTGATCCAACCCGTCACAAATGTTTCAACATTTCATTGGACTATTTTCAAAAGGACAAAGTCAGCTTTTCCTCCCAGAACGGCGTTTCATTTAGAAACGGAGCTGGATTTGTTTTTAAAAAACGAAAACAGGGGAACTAAAAGTGACAGCCTTACTAAAAAAAAAATCGGGGGGGGGGGGGATTGTTTTGGGTTAACAGAACCAAACCCTCCATTATTCATTCAGCTCCAGTGCAATCCTTCCCTGGACAGTGGAGCCAGAACACAAGCTAGACATCACAAAAGTACCATAGAGACCTGTGTGGGGTGTCTGGTGGAACGCTGCGCGGGCCTGCACCCAGGCAGGGCCTATGAAACACACCCATATGCCCCTCCTTAGGGAAGTGGCGCTGAAAGGGGGGAGGCTGGCCACAGAAAGTGGGGTGTTTCCCCAGGAACAGACACAGCTAGTGAACTCCTACAACAAGGAGAGCTCAGCCTGAGGCAGTTGCTAGTCTTTTCTTGCCAGCCTCCCCTCCATCATTGGAGGCAGACTCCTGCTACTTGCTGGACGTGAGCGAAAGCTTCTACTCAGGGACCCGCCGTGGCTCCTGGGAAGCTAGAGGCGAGGTCACTGTAAATAGGGCTCTGAAAAGATCCCATGAGTGAGCTGAACTCCTGCCAGGAACAGCAGGGGTGGCTGTCGTGTGGTTCGAGCAATGGCCCAAGTGTGGGGAGAACCCAGGGGCACGAGGCTCAAAACTGCTACGGCTTGAGCGTAGGCCGAGGGTCAGCCAGGCCAAGGCCCTCGCAGGGCACGTTGGCCCCTCGGCACAGGGGTGAACTCCCACAAGCCACTTCACAAAGATGGATGAAGACCTCTCATTAGGCCCCACCCTTTTTCTCCACCATCTCTTCTTCCTTCCTGGCTCCCCTCCAGTCGCTGCAGCCCCTCACGACCAGCTCCATGGCCATAAGTCCTCAATCTCCTCCAACCATGCCATCGACGCCTAGCTCTCGGCCGCAACGCTTCCATTTTAAGCACATCCGCCATGGGCCCATGGCTGCCCGTTGCTAGGAGACCATTGTGGCGGGATCTTTGCTCATGGTTGTCTTCACTGGGCATCAGGGTTTGTTTCCTTTTTCCAGCCCACGCCTGTTTGTTGTTGAAGACAAAGAGAAAAGGATGAGTTGGGCCTGGATTTCTGGAGCGCCCGGCTTTGGCCGCGTTCTGCTCCTGCGGAAGCCGATGGGTTAAACAGAGGGGTAGGGAATCTGTGGCCGGAGGACCAGATGTGGCCCCAGCTTGCCTGGATCTGGCCCCTGAGGCATGGGGCTTCCTCCCCAGCATCAGGGAACCAGAGCCCCCCAACCTGATCCTGCACCCTCCCTCCCACATCCCGCACCCCAAGCCTGCTTCCCGGCAGCCCTCTCCCATGCACTGAACCCTCATTTTTGCCCCCACCCCAGAGGGTAGCGGGACCCACAAAATCTACTAGCCCAGAGGCAATGTCAGTGAGGGTTATTTGGCTTTTTTTTTTCTTTTTCTCATTTTTGTGCGGCCTCCCCCACTGATTTTCTGTGCGTCAGTGGCCCCTGACCTAAATAAGGTTCCTCACCTCTGGGTTAAATCGGAGCAGATCTAGCCCAGCTAAGCATTTTGAAGTTCCCTGGGGATTGGCTGCTGGCCTGCTCAGAGTTTGACTCTAACCCTGCTGAATTGTGGTGGCAAGAATTTGGGACAGTCACGGCACAGGGTGGGAGGAGGTTTGGGAGAGGCTGGGCTATCCCTGCCGGATAATAGGCAGGAGGACTGCAGTGCAAGGTCAGAAATCAAGGTTTCCGAGTGCTAGCTGGAGAGCTGCAGGCCTTATGTTCTGTGTTTGTTTGCAGGAAACGCAACCAGCGACAAAGCAGAAGGCAAGAAGAAAGGGCGGCCCAAGGCGGAAAACCAGGTGCTGAAAGACATTCCTGTAAGAATCCAAATCCATCTGTGCCTTGACTTCTCCCCGTCTCTCTCTGCAATTCTCTCCTTCCTCATGCCGCTCAGCTCCTCTGCTAAGGAGCTAGTAAAAAAACCCAACCCCCCGTGCTCTGAGATGGGGTAGGCCCCGGTGGGTGTTAATTCCGTTAATTTGATGGAATTTGAGGGCACTGCTGTACCAGCTGGTGGAAGTCTGCCGGAGATACAGGGAGCTACCACAACCAGCTGCATCCCAAACAGCACTCCCTTCTAATGGCTGCTTTGCTGCCTGGGTTAGCACCAGGCCAAGTCCTTCCAGCAACCCGCCGAGCTAGGTGGGAAGTCGCTAACGCGCGTTGACCATGGACAGTGCCCGGTGAGTCCAAGTGCCCTTTGGGCTCAGCACCCCTCTGGAGCAAGTCCCCAGGATGCTGACTTCAAAAACGCCTGTGTCTGTGCGTGCAATTGCCTGGGCAAAAGGGATATAGACGCACACAGAGGTCAGCCCTCAAGCTGCCCTCATGGAAGTGGTTTTGCTCAGGCTCGACCTGCTGTTGCTTGTGCTAATGAAGCTGGGACTGCATGCACGTCTGGGAGGCAAAGCGTGATGCGCTTAGGAGAGCGCCATGGGCTATTGGATGATTGGGCTGTGGATTGGGTATGGGCATTATGTATAAAGTATGGCTAACTGGCATGATCCATCATGAAGTTTCTTCACTCGAGCGGCCAATGGGGACAGGCCTTGGTTGGATGGGGCTGGAATTGTCCATTGGCATAACATGAAAAATAAATGTAGCCCAGACTCCCAGACGTGATGGGCGGGTTGAGACCCCTGCTTTTCAGCGGGCAGGTACTCTGCGCTTTCTCTGTGGCTTCTGCGTGGTGCCTCCAGCTGGACGCTCAGCCTCACAAGTCACTTTTACGTGTCAAGCTAGTGTTTTCCATGAGGTGGATGAGAGATGTGGTTTATTCACCGTGGGTGTGTCGGGGCGGGTTTAATTATCGGACGGCACCTAGGAAGGTGGGAGTTCTTCCCTGGGGAATTGTACTGTTGAACTTCAGCTTTCTGGCCTGGATGGTACATGGAGCAGCCTGTGCAATATGGGGTAGTTAAATCACGGCGGTGACTTTTGTTATGATTGATGGGGCTGAGTTAGCGTGCATGTTAGTCACCAGGGAACCCCAGTGTGAGCGGGGCTGATTCCCTCGTGCGGGTGCAGTTTGGGACTGCAGGATGGCTTCCCTGTGAAAGCAGGTGCACCCGTCTGAGGAGGTGTGCCCGACGGAGGGTAGAAAGCATGTTGTGACAGAGCTAGTTGCGAGCGTCGGCTCCTGTAGTTCATTTTGCAGGCGCACGCATGTTGACTCCACTCTGAGACTGCAAACGTTGTCCCGGCCCTTCTGAAATCCTTGCCCCAGTGCGTCGCGTTCGCGGGCTGCGGGAAGGTGTTTGTTCAGCCGCCTGCCACCGTGTCTCCCTTTCTCAGCTTCCCCTGATGAACCGGTGGAAAGATGAATTCAAGGCCCACTCCAGGGTGAAGTGCCCCAACTCAGGCTGCTGGCTGGAGTTCCCCAGTATTTATGGCCTGAAGTACCATTTTCAGCGCTGCCGAGGGGTAAGGAGAACTGCGGGTTGTGGTTCGTTGCGGTGGTCGGGTCGTGTGTGTGTCGAATGGTCGGGGCGCCCCTTCGCTCCCTGCGTATGGAGGATTTCTCAGCACGAGAGCTAAACCGCCTGGCTCTTCCTGGGTACTGCAGGCACCTTCCCACTGAGTCAGTGTCTTATCCGCATCATTTCTATCACCGCCCCCTCGTGGGCAGTGCCATCCTGACATCGGGCCGCTGGCTGCAAGGGTGTGGAGCTGCCCTGCCGGCCCCATCTCTCAATACTTCTGTGGACCTACTGCACCTCTCCCCTCCCCCCGCCAACACAGGCTCCCTCAGCTCTGGCAATGGATTTCCCCCAGTTGCTTTCCATGTGGTGACATGACGTCCCATATGCTGGTGCTTTCATGCCCACTAGCGATGATAATGGTTAACCGGTTAATTGGCTAACTGGTAGGGGCTGGAGCATCGTCCCTGTCCGCCCTGGGCAGGGGGCTGCTCTATCCCTGCAGGGCCCACCATAGGTAGGGGCTGCTCCCCCCACAGGTTACATGTTGGCTCCCTGGGAGTAAGGCTGACAGGGGCTGCCAGCCCCGCTCCCAGGGAGCTGGCTACAGAGCCCGCTGCAAAGCCTCCTCCCCAGGCGCTTATTTCAGTTTCATGCTGCAGAGCCCGCAGTGCGTGGAACCATGTCGCCGCCAGGATCGTTAGCGGTGACGCGGTTCCATTTTGAAACGCCTCTTCCCCTCCCTACTGCCCGCCAGCGCTGAGGTACAGGACAGCAGCAGCAATCAGCTCTCCCCTCCCCCGCACCGCACTCGCTTCACTTCATTCTGCTTCCCCACGGCTCCCACTGCTGCAGGGAATGGGGAGGGGAAGTGGGGAGGGACTGAGCGTTGCTGCCTCCCCGCCCGGAAATTCCCAAAGCCTTGTCTTCAGGGGACAGGGTGCCATGGGAGGGAGAAAGTGGTAACGGGAAGGGGCGGGGCTTGGGGGACGGGAACAGAAAGCCCCTCCCCCCGATGGATTCCTGAGCTAGGTTGCACAATTGCTCCGGCCGAGAGTTTGAGACCCCTGGTTTATAGTTTAGTTTAGTGGCTTTCAGCAGCCCCACTATGTGAATTGTTCCAGCACCTCTGCCCTTGCATCGTCACTAGAAAAAACCCTCCCATTCTGGCAAGGTTAGCACATGTTGGCTAAGCCTGATCCACACTCAACCCCTTTCCCTTCCTCCCTTGCGCCTCACAATATTGACTCCTTTGAATATTCCTGGAGAATCAATGGAGAGGTCACAAAATGCCTAGTGGGGTTCGTGTCCATCATAGACATGCAGAACTGGATGGGACCTTAGCTGTTTATCTACTCCAGTCCCCTGCGCTCAAGGCAGGCAGTGACATGACCATCCAGCATTGACAGTCGAAACAGGCTGGAGCTTTTAAACAATTACAAAAAGCAAAACGTCCCAGTGGAACCACCGGGTGAGCTTGGGGGAGGGAGGGGAGATATCAACACCCACTTCTACTTCGTTCAAGCGACTAAGCTGTTTAAAAAGGAAACACAAACTCCATTTAATTTGGCTCTTCCTTATCCTTAGGAAGGTGCTAATTTTGTCTGCAGTTGTCTTTTTGTGCAGGCTGTCTGTGTGCGACTCTCCGGGACACCCCATACGGTTGTGCCTGTACAGAACTCCAGGTTGAGTTACCATATTGCAAAAGGAAATGGCTCACCCGGCTTATGCGACCTCCCCCCTAAAAAGAAAATCAGGTTACCCACAGGCACCCCAGGAGGGAGGGGGGACAGAGGGCAAAGTGAATGTGCTTTTGGGGCAGTGTGTGAGAGGGAATCTCCTGAGTATGGATAGCACCTGTGCGATATGAAGGTGGTTCCTTGCAGATGATAGATGGGGGGTTATTAGTTGTTTATCATAGAATCATAGAACCATAGAACCGGAAGAGACCTCAGAAGTCCAGCCCCCTGCTCTAGGCAGGACCAATCCCAACTAAATCAATCCGTCCAGGGCTTTGTCAAGCCAAGACTTAAACACCTCTAGGGATGGAGACTCCACCACTTCCCTAGGTAACCCATTCCAGTGCTTCACCACCCTCCTAGTGAAATAGTTTTTCCTACTATCCAACCTGGACCTCTCCCACCACAACTTGAGCCCATTGTTCCTTGTTCTGCCATCTGTCACTACTGAGAACATCCTCTCTCCATCCTCTTTGGAACCCCCCTTCAGGAAGTTGAAGGCTGCTATCAAATCCCCCCTCACTCTTCGCTTCTGCAAACTAAACAGACCCAAGTCCCTCTGCCTCTCCTCATAGGTCATATGCTCCAGCCCCCTAATCATTTTGGTTGCCCTCCGCTGGACCCTCTCCAATGTGTCCACATCCTTTTTGTAGTGGGGGGCCCAGAACTGGACACAAACCTCCAGATGTGGCCTCACCAAAGCCAAATAAAGGGGAATAATGACATCTCTGGATCAGTATGTGACAGTAGAACTCCGTTTGTTCCAGGCACTTTGCAAACAAGGAGGCAAATTCCCCTGCCCTGGGCAGCCTCACCACCTGAAAAAGGCTAGAGGAAGAAACATGGTTGTGTCTTTTCCTTTGTTAATTATTCAAACCCCACCTTTGCCAGAGTGTTCCTCCCCTCCCCGCATTTTTTTCTAAGCACTTGGGATTGTGCGGAATTTGTGGGCTGGCCCCAAACAGGCTAATTTATTGAGATTCAAAGGCAGCAAAAACTGAGCCGTGATGTCTCTGCAGAAAAAAAGGGACGGAGACTCTCTTATTGCCTTAATTTTACAAATTAAGTGTAAAAAAAAAAAGTGTAAAAATCATATATATAGTAGCCTAGTGTCTGTGCGTCTGTAATGCTGATGTACATGGCCATGCTCCCTGGCCGTGTACGTCAGCGCCCCGCCCCCCTTCCCCTCGCTCCGTGGTGGCAAGCGGCTGCAGGGCCCCCTGGACGCCCCCCGCCCACCAGCACGGCTTCCCTCTCCCCTTTCTCCACCCCCCATCCTCCCCTCTAGGCCCACAGCCCCCAATCTCCCCCAGGCTCTGCTTTCCACCCCGCTTCCAGCCAGCCCCGCCCCCTTCCCCTCCCTGCGTGGTGCTCTAGAGGTGATTCCAGCAATTACAGACCGGTAAGTCTAACGTCAGTACCGGGCACATTAGTTGAAATAATAGTAAAGAATAAAATTGTCAGACACATAGAAGAACATAATTTTTTAGGCAAAAGTCAACATGGTTTCTGTAAAGGGAAATCATGTCTTACTAATCGATTAGAGTTCTTTGAAAGGGTCAACAAACGTGGAGATGGGGGATCCAGTAGATATAGTGTACTTAGGTTTCCAGAAAGCCTTTGATAAGGTCCCTCACCAAAGGCTCTTAGGTAAATTAAGTTGTCATGGGATAAGAGGGAAGATCCTTTCATGGACTGAGAACTGGTTAAAATAGAGGAAACAAAGGGTAAGGTAAATTTTCAGAATGGAGAGGGGATAACTAGTGGTATTCCCCAAGGGTCAGTCCTAGGACCAATCCTATTTAACTTATTCATAAATGATCTGGAGAACGGGGTAAACAGGGAGGTGGTTTGCAGATGATACTAAACTGCTCAAGGTAGTTAAGACCAAAGCAGACTGTGAAGAACTTCAAAAAGATCTCACCAAACTAAGTGATAGGGCAACAAAATGGCAAATGAAATTTAATGTGGATAAATGTAAAGTAATGCACATTGGAAAAAATAACCCCAACTATATATATAATATGATGGGGGCTAATTTAGCTACAACTAATCAGGAAAGAGATCTTGGAGCCATCATGGATAGTTCTCTGAAGACGTCCACGCAGTGTGCAGCAGCAGTCAAAAAAGCGAACAGAATGTTAGGGATAATTTAAAAAGGGATAGAAAATAAGATGGAGAATATCTTATTGCCCTTATATAAATCCATGGTACACCCACATCTGGAATACTGCATGTGGTCTCCTCATCTCAAAAAAGATATACTGGCATTAGAAAAGGTTCAGAGAAGGGCAACTAAAATGATTAGGGGTTTGGAATGGGTCCCATATGAAGAGAGGCTAAAGCAACGGGGACTTTCAGTTTAGAAAAGAGGAGACTGAGGGGGGATATGATAGAGGTCTATAAGATAATGAGTGGTGTGGAGAAAGTGAATAAGGAAAAGTTATTTACTTGGTCCCATAATATAAGAATTAGGGGCCACCAAATGAAACCAGTGGGCAACAGGTTTAAAACAAATAAAAGGAAATTCTTCTTCATACAGCGCATAGTCAATCTGTGGAACTCCTTGCCTGAGGAGGTTGTGAAGAGTTGGACTATAACAGGGTTTAAAAGAGAACTAAATAAATTCCTGGAGGTTATGTCCATTAATGGCTATTAGCCAGAATTGATAAGGAATGGTGTCCCTAGCCTCTGTTTGTCAGAGGGTGGAGACGGATAGCAGGAGAGAGATCGTTTGATCATTACCTGTTCGATTCACTCCCTCTGGGGCACCTGGCGCTGGCCACTGTCGGCAGACAGGGTACTGGGCTGGATGGACCTTTGGTCTGACCCAGTCTGGCTGTTCTTATGTTCGTATGCCTTTGTATAAATTCATGGTACACCCGCATCTTGAATACTCTGTACAGGTGTGGTCGCTTCATCTCCAAAAAGATATCTTGGCATTGGAGAAGAGTCAGGAAAAGGCAACAAAAATGATGAGGGGTTTGGAACGGGTCTCATATGAAGAGAGATTAAAAAGACTTGTGACTTTTCAGCTTAGAAAAGAGGAGTTTAAGGGGGGATAGGATAGAGGTCTATAAAATCATGACAGGTCTGGAGAAAGTGAATAAGGAAAAGTTATTGTCCCATAACATAAGAAGTAGGGCTCACCAAATGAAATTAATAGGCAGCAGGTTTAAAACAACCAAAAAGAAGTTTTTCTTCATGCAGCGCACAGTCGATCTGTGGAACTCCTCGCCAGAGGCTGTTGTGAAGGTCAGGACTTTAACAGGATTCAAAAAAGAACTACCGGATAGGTCCATCAATGGCTTTTAACCAGGATGGGCAGGGATGGTGTCCCTAGCCTCTGCTTGTCAGGGGCTGGGAATGGGTCACAGGGGAGGGATCACTCAATGATTTTCTGCTGTGTTCTCTCCCTCTGGGGCACCTGGCACTGGCCACTGTGGGCAGACAGGACACTGGGCTTGATGGCCCTTTGGGCTGACCCAGTCGGGCTGCTTTTATGTTCTTTCTGTAGTCAGCCATCTCCCCTTACTTTTCTGCCCCCCTTCTATGGCCCTGTGGGTTGCTAGGCAGTTGCTGTTTATTTCAGTCTCTAATAGCTGCTGGTCTGTCGTTCATTAAGAGGTGGCGTGGGCCGTACGTGGGGGGGTAGGTTTGTTTTTCCTGCCACGGCGTGGGTAGCTCCAAAGACGTGCCGAGAGCTTTTTGAAGTAGGGGATACACACTCCCTGAAATGGGGTTGTTGAATGTATTGGCCCCTCCAGCTCTCTTCAGGTCAGATTGTGCGAGTGGAGGAATTTTGCGTGATCATGTGCAAGGCTTCGGATAAGTGCCCGTCGGCAGGGAACTTAGCCCCAGTGACTGGACCGTGTGCTGGGGCCGTGTGAGGGAAGGCAGCCGCTCTGTGGCCGGTATTCCTGCCCGAGGGCTCCAGAAACTCCTTAGGCCGCTGCACTGCTGGCCTGTGGATCTGGGGTGCTGTGCATTCGCGCCTGAGCCCTCAGTGCATCTCTGCTGGGGCACAAGGAGCCCTGGCGTGCTGCCTTCCCCCACCTGTGCCCAGGGGCTGCGTTGGTTCTGCTCAACCTGAGGCCCTCTGTGGCTCATGGAGGTGGGAGATGGGATGCAGGGGCCAGGCCGGAGCCCTCTGCTGCCCTGTGACTGTCCGACTGAGGAATCGGGAGGCAGTGCCCTGGGTCCTGACTGCTCTGGACTAGGACGGACCTTTGTGTATAAAGAGGCAGATCTAAGTCTGCGTGTCTTGGCACTGCCTGGTGGATCTGGGGGGTGAAATCCTGCCTCTGCTGGGATCACTGGGAGTTTTGTCAGTGCTTTCAACAGGGCCTGGGGGGTTCGCCCCACAGTCTCTTTAATGGAAACTCCAACCCCTCCTATCCTGCAGGCCGGATTCATGCTGCATCCGCTGACATGCCCCTTGTCCGCCTAGGTCTCGCAGTGCAGAGGGGCAGCCAGGACTGCTGACAGCTTCCGCGGGCTCCAGGGCAAAGGGGAGGGGGGCAGTTCTGTACCCCTGCAAGGGGTGGGGCCTCAGGTGGAAGGGGTGGGGCCAGAGGCAGCCAGCTCTCCGCGCTCGGAGGCTGCGGCACCCCTCCCCCAGCCTTCAGAGCTGCCCAGAGCACACGGTGCAGGGCTCCGGTGGCGATTTAAAAGGCCCGGGGTGCCTGTTGTCGTAGTAACAGCAACGGTAGCCAGGAGCCCCAAGCTGCTTTGACTAGACAGGCCCTAGGGCAGTTGCCCCTTGACAGCTCTGTGTCATCCCAGAGCTGTGGGCAGCTCTGTCCTTAGCCCAGGCAAATCCTTCCTCGGGCAGCCCTGCCCCTCGTCCTCTGGATTCCCATCGCCCCGGGAAGGACTGACTGAGAACTTCAGGCTTTTCCCTCGGAAAACCATCCACGCCCCACATCTCCTGGTCCCCATCCCAACGCCAAAGCAAGGCTGAGCGCGCCGGCTCCTCGGCAGGGCTTTGCCTAAATAGTCCATCGACGGGGAGCCCGGATTGCATGTACCGAGGGAGGGAAAACCGAACGGGGAAGGAAATCACCCAGCAGGATTCGCCTCCCCTTCAAAGCTGCAACTCAAAATAAGCTCCTCCCCCATCCCCCGCCCCTCAAAAAGCTGCCCTCTGGATTGGGCGCAGAACCCCAGCTGTGCAGTAGCCCGTGCATGGGCAGATGCCGGATCTGTGCTTGCAGCAGTCGGCTCTCGGTCGCGCCGTTCTTAAATGAAAGGCGTGGTTCCGTTTTCCTCCCCACGCTGGATCGGCTCGATTTCCCTTTGGACGCACCGGGGGAGGGGCCGCTCAGCTGAAAATGCCGGCTGGAATTTCCTAATAAGCCTTCAGTTCCCATTGAAAATCCACGGGGAGCAACCTGCCGCCCTTCTGCGCTTTAGAAAAGCGCCGCTGCCGTGGCGTGTGGCTGGTGGCGTTCGCACGTGGAGAGGGATCTTTCTCCTGACCAGTCTTGGCCATGCGGATTCGCAGGCAGGACCCTGCACGTGCAGGGGAAGAGCAGGTCTTTTCCCCCTCCCATGTCTCTGCTCTCTTGCAGGGGGCCATCTCGGAGAAGCTGACTTACCCTTGCCCCTACTGCGAAGCGGCCTTCACATCCAAAACCCAACTGGAAAAGCACCGGCTCTGGAACCACTTGGACAGGCCGCTGCCCACCAGCAAAGCAGAAAACAAAGGGCAGAAACGCATTGGCAAGGCCAGCGGCAAGAAAAGGTACCAGCAGCGCGTGGTTTCGCTGCTCGCCAGCGGGCCGGGGAAGGCCGGGAAGAAAGGAGGGGACCCCCCCCCCAATTCCCTTCCCAGCGGCCACTCTTGGGCCGCCCTTGTAGGGCCCCGGGTTGGAAGAGGCGTCACGGCGTTGGGTTCTTGACTCTGCGTTCAACGAGTCCTCTATGCTTTGCCCTAGAGTTGCTGAGAGTTCAGACTCCCACACCATCCATCCCAAACAGGCAAAGGTGGAGAAGACAGCTGGCCGGGAGCTCCCCGAGAACGGAGAGTGCCTGGCGAGGAGCCGGGAGAACAAAGGGTTCCAGCTCGCGGCGGCGGTGGCAGCAGCTACCCCGCCGGCCAAGTCTTCGAGCGGCAAGGTTCCCAAGCCGCAAGGGGGCACGCAGGCTCCCCACCAGGAGGAGGACCCAGAGAGGATGAAGCACAGTAAGCGTAGAGCCCGGGGCTGGGTTGGCTCCAGAGGCTGGAGCAGGGGTGTCGCAGAGCAGAGAGTAGAGCAACCCTTGGTTTCCAGTACCGCGAGGTGCCATTAAATGCAAATGCATCGCTCTCCATTCACACTCGCGCCTGTGGCCTGCAGGACACAGCCACGTTGCACAGCCCCCTGCCGGCCTCCGCCACGGTCAGAAATCCAAGCCATGCCCACAGAGCGGGCGGTCCGAGGGAGAGTGCGTGAGGCTGATCTGGGTGGTGACCGCGGAGGGGGTGGAAAGTGGAGTCCCGTTCCTGCTCTGTGGAGTCATTCCTGAGCCATGGGACAAAGAGACCATCCCTGCCAAGAAACTGTGGGTGGGTGCTAGATTGTTCCACCGCCTTCAGCACTCGGCTCTGCCCCCCGCGGATGAGGCGTAACACCAGGGTGGCGTGGCAGGCGTTTTGACTGCTGTGGAATCTGGAAAGGACAGTATCTCTGACGCAGTGCTAGTGCTAGACGAGGCGGCGGGCACCTTGAGGGGCCCATCCGTAAGGGCTTCATTTCAGGGCCCTCACGGCCCCGAAGGGGCGTTTTGCAGGGTAAAAGGAGGTCGGTTCCCTTACTGCTCAGCTCCCGAGCCGGAGTTCACCCAAGTTCCTTTTGCCCCCTGCGTACTGAAATCCTCACTCGCAGCGCAGTTATTTGACCACGTTTTTATCTCTTGTTTTCTCTCTCTCGAGTCAGGAAGGAAACAGAAAACGCCTAAGAAATTTACTGGGGAGCAGCCATCCATCTCGGGGACCTTTGGACTGAAAGGTAACGTGCGGGGCAGCCCAGTTGCAATTCCAGAGCCTAGAGCTTCCTGCTCTGCCCACCTGCCTGCTCCTGTGGTTCATCTCGCAGCAGGGTCCTATGAAAGCAGATCTCTGGGCGCCTTCCTTTACCTGGGGCACCATTTGTACAGAGGCATCATTTGTGTACGCGTGGCACTGCGATGAAGTGGGGATTTTATTCCCCTTGTTATGTTGCATGGGAGTTCTACTGTCCTATAGTAACCTAATGTGTGTGCCTCAGTTTCATAAGAACAGCCAGACTGGGTCAGACAGCAACTGCCTAGCAACCCACAGGGCCATAAAAGTGGGGCAGAAAAGTAAGGGGAGATGGCTGACTACAGAAAGAACATGAAAGCAGCCCGACTGGGTCAGCCCAAAGGTCCATCCAGCCCAGTATCCTGTCTGCTGACAGTGGCCAGTGCCAGGTGCCCCAGAGGGAGGGAACACAACAGGGAATCCTCATGTGATCCCTCCCCTGTCACCCATTTCCAGACAAACAGAGGCCAGGGACTCCATTCCTACCCATCCTGGACAATAAGTATTGCTGGACCTAACCTCCATGAATCTATCTAGCTCTTTTTTGAACCCTGTTAAAGTCCTAGCCTTCGCCACATCCTCTGGCAAGGAGTTCCACAGGTTGACTGTGCGCTGCATGAAGGAAAACTTGCTTTTGTTTGTTTTAAACCTCCTGCTTATTCATTTCATTGGGTGATCCCTAGTTCTTATATTATGGAAATAAGTACATAACTTTTCCTTATTCACCTTTTCCACAACAATCATTATTTTATAGACCTCTATCCTATCCCCTCTTAGTCTCCTCTTTCCTAAGCCCAGGCAGTGATGGGAATTTCAGGTGCAGCTCCCACAGATGGTGGCTCCCCCAGCTGCCTGCATGAACATAATGGCTGATGCTCTTTGTAAGCTGAGCCCAGGAGAAGGTGCGGCCGGGGGCACCTTTTGCCTGGGAAGCAGGCCAGAGGAGGGAGCTGGCTGTGGGGCGAGGACCAGGCTGCTAGGCACGTGGGTTAGTCTCGGCTGGCTGGAGATGCAGGGGAAGGGCTAGTGCCCTAGATCTGAGCTCGTGTGTCCCAGAGAGGGATGGTGCTGCCTGCTTCTCGTTTTTGCACTGACACGACTGTTCTATGTTGTGTCCCTGTCGATTCCTAAACCTCTGTTCTCCCCGCCGGCTGAGAGTCACATCTGACTGCAGATGGGGTCGCTGTGTGAGTCTGTATCCGCACACCCCTGCGGCGCCTTAAAGACCAACAGATTTCTGGGGGCATCCGCGTTCATGGGGAAAACCCACTTTTTCAGATGCATCTGACCAAGTGGTTTTGACCCCCGAAAGCTGATGCCCACATAAATCTGTTGGGGTATGTCTACACTGCCACCCTAGTTCGAACTAGGGTGGTTAATGTAGTCAATCGAAGTTGCAAATGAAGCCCAGGATTTAAATATCCCGGGCTTCATTTGCATCTTGCCGGGCGCCGCCATTTTTAAAGCCCCGTTAGTGCGGACTCTGTGCCTGCAGCTACACGCGGCACGGAGTAGGTAGTTCGAATTAGGCTTTCTAATTCGAACTACCGTTACTCCTCATGGAATTAGAAAGCCTAATTCGAACTACCAACTCCGTGCCGCGTGTAGCCGTGGGCACGGAGTCCGCACTAAAGAGGATTTAAAAACGGCGGCGCCCGGCAAGATGCAAATGAAGCCCGGGATATTTAAATCCTGGGCTTCATTTGCAACTTCGAATGCCTACATTAACCACCCTAGTTCAAACTAGGGTGGTAGTGTAGACATACCCTTGGTGTTTAAGGTGCCACTGGACTCTTTGTTGGTCTTTAAAACTGTAGCTTCCATCTCTCACCTGAACCGGTGGGTAGCCTGCTTGTTAACTGCCCGTACCCAGTGTGGGGTTTTTGCCTGTGCAGAGCAGAGAGGCCTCAGGGCTGCTACTCTTACAATTTATTTGCTGGCCTTCTGCGTGTTCCTCTGGCACTGTACGGTACATAGGGGAAGCTGGACTTGATGGCCTTCTGAGGTCTCTTCCAGTTCTGTGATTCTAGGTGGGAGAGCAGACGCAAAGCCCTACTTGGGAGGGAAGCCAGACGGCGTGCCGGTCATGCTGCGTGTGTATAATTCTCCCTGCTAATCCCTTTTCCACCAAGAACTAATTGGTTTGCCGTTGCAGTCAGACTTAGCAACGTGGCAGCGCGCTTGGTAGTGCAGGCGGCAGCAGCCTGCTTTCCCCAGGGGTTTCTCTCCCCGTGTGTGCCTGGCACTCATGCTTACAGACCCTCCCCTCTGCTCTCCTGTCCCCAGGCAGTGATGTGCAGTCTGACACCACCGCGTGTTCAGTGGAGTCTCGGGATTCACAGCGGCAAATGTTTTAAGGCTACGGGAAGGAAAGGTCCCGCATGAGATCCCAGAACCGCTATTTAATAGTAGGAACCCTGGATTCTCATTCGAGCCGCTCCCAAAAGCTGTGAACTGCACTCGTCTCTTAGCGGAAACAGCCCTGCCCAGGTCTCATTAGCAAAACCTCTCTGAAATTCCACCATCAGGCATCCCGCGGAAATCTTCTGCCTCCCTTAGCTGGAGTGTTGTCCTGAGCTCTGGCTTGGCGTGGAATTTCTCAAGCTGTAAACAGCGCAGGGCAGGAAAAAGGGTCGGTCTTTCTGTTGGCAAACCCCTGGGTGCATCTGGGATTCTGCGTAGCATCGTCCTGGGTCAAACCCTGCGGTTGTGGCTTCGGCAAGTCGGCTGTTGATTTCAGGAGCCATCGTGCCGAAGAACTGCAGGAGTTTTGCCTAGTCACTGGTTATCAGTTAGTTAACACTCACCGGAAGAGCATCCATCAAATCATTGTCTTAAGGGTGGGCAGGGATGGTGTCCCTAGACTCTGTTTGTCAGCGGTTGGGAATGGGTGACAGGGGAGGGAGTACGTGAGGATTCCCTGTTGTGTTCACTCCCTCTGGTGCACCTGGCATTGGCCACTGTGGGCAGAGAGGACATGGGGCTTTGGTCTGACCCAGTCTGGCTGATCTTATGATCTAAGGCCTCTGTTTATAGGGTGCGTCTTTAATAAAGGCCCCTCTCCTTCTACAGGCCTGGCAAAAGCGGAGGACAAAGCAAAGGCCCATCGAGCCAAGAAACTCGAGGGCTCCAGCAGCAAGGATGAGCTAAAAAAGAAGCCTCCGGGAGCTGGTGGGAAAAGGGAGGCCATCACGCATCTATCATCAGGTGAGGCCTCGAGATTCCTCTGCCGGCTGAGAATTGAGTCCCTGGGTGGTGACCTCCAGGGAGGACGGGAGGATAATGGAGCATGGGTAATAGTAGGCCTGGCTCGACTCAGACCGGATTCTCCCAGGAGTCGTTCTGCCGGAGTGAGGAATGCGGCGTGCTTAAGGAAATGTTTCTCCACTCGTCCCGGTGCTCGGAGCACTCAGCAGTAGCTTATTTCTGAGCCGTCCAATTCAGGATTGACTCGGGATGTTGAAATGCGTTTCATTAAGTAATCGTGTAAGGGCTGAAAATGTCAGTGGTTACATGCTGGAGCCGGTCGGCTCCCCGGGAGCCGGTGTGCACAGGGAGCCGGTTTTTAAGCCAGCTCCCACATATACCGGGTCCTGTCTGCCCCCACTGCCCTGCTGTCTCTGATACAGAAGCAGCGGGGAGGGGGGGAGTTGGGGGCAGGCAGCTCCTTGGGGACCAACGTGTAACCATGAAGGCTAATGGATGAGCCCAGGCTCTTTGGTTAAGCGTGTGCCCGGTTACACTTTCACATCCCTACTACAGGCTCAGTTCTCAGTGTGGCTTAGTGACATGAAGCCCCAGGTGGCAAGCCCCAGCTGAGAAGTGGGGGGCAGAGCTCAGCACTGGGGGGCTGAGAAGGTTATGCTGCTCTTTCCGTTCCCCATGACGATTTGGTTACCCCGGCCGCATGTGGCCCTAGAGCAGGGGCCACGGACCCACGGAAAAATCAGTAGTGGGGGTCACCCACTAGGGATGTTTATGACGGCGCATCGGGGTTCCCCCGACTCCTGCACTCCTGTAATGGCAGACTCCACCAGCCAGTAGAATAGAGGGAGTTTGCTTCTCCAGGATACAGCACAGATGTAATCTGGTTACAGGGCAGGCCTAGGATGCCTCAGCCCCCCTTGAGATGAGGGAGACTGGGCCCCTAAATCCCAGCCCCTTGCTTAGGCTGCTTCCTCCATGATACCAGACAGAAACTGCCCAACTTCCAGCCCTGCCCCCCAGCCAGGGGCTGCACTCCACTAGGCTCTTAATACATTTAAAAGGCTGAAGCGCAGCAGGGGAGACTGGGCGTGAGCCGGGAATCTGCTGATTCCTGACTTGTGCTCTGTCCGCTGCTACGCCTTTGCCTCCCCTGCCCGCCCTCCCACAGAGATGGTGCTGGGAGGGAACTGGCCTTTAAGCCACCTCCCTCCCAGCACCAGTTCCTGCTCCCCCTCACACCCAGAGGGAGGCAGTCGGGGGATGTCTACACTACCCTCCTATTTCGAAGTAGGAGGGTAATGTAGGTATACCGCACTTGCAAATGAAGCCCGGGATTTGAATTTCCCGGGCTTCATTTGCATAAACCGGGAGCCGCCATTTTTAAATCCCGACTAGTTCGAACCCCGTGCCACGCGGCTACACGCAGCACGGAGTAGCTAGTTCGGATTAGGCTTCCTAATCCGAACTAGCTGTACTACTCATTCCACTAGGGTGGCAGTGTAGACATACCCAGAAAGAGGCTGTAACGGAGTCAAGACTTGCCACCATGGCACCTCCTGCTGGTTGCTCTGGGAATTAGCTCAGTCCTCAGCAGGGTGCCCCATTCTCACCTGTCATTGCTCTATGCTCTCTCCACCCTCTGCTTCTGGACCCACGTGACTCCCAGGATCACAGCGTCCTCTTCAGGACACTTCCCTCCAGCCGCGTCCACCACACTGGTCTCTCGTCCCCCTTCCGGGGGTATCAGCATCCTCAGTCTCATGCCAGCCACGGTGGTCAGCTGCAGCCTCAGTCTTGCCCCTCACCTCCAGGGCAGCCACAGTCCATAAAGGCCACTCTTCAGGGTGGCTAGGTGCAGTGCAAAAAGGGAAGGGGGACCCAGGCCTGCCCACTACTCTGTCCCAAGGACCATCTGGTGGCAGCCTTGTCCTGCCCTCCTCCTCCCTTTACTGCCTCCCACTTGCCCAGGACCCCTTGCACCTTCTCAGCCCTTGTATCAAAACCACGGGTATCAGGCCGGAGCTGTTCCTTATCCCCTGAGCCTGCCCAGCACTGCTCTGTGCAAGGAGCTTTCTCTCAGGGGAACCAAACCTGCCCCCTCCCTGGTCAGGACCCAACTCCTCACTGCTCTGCTGAGCAGCTCCTTATAAACAGGGCTGCTCTAGCAAGCCACTCTCTGATTGGCTTCTTATAAGCCCCTGCCTGATAGGCTGGAACTCTGCATGGGCTCCCTCCGACCTCTTTTAACCCTTTCTAGCCAGAATGGGGCAGCCACTCACTCACTAACCGATTATTGGGTTAACGGGGAAAAACCTTTCACAGCAGCTACAGTTGAAGAGAGAGTTAAACTTCACCTCAGCTATTCAGATAACAAAACGGTCAGAATAGTCACAGCAGAACAATCGACATTCACATGAACTCGGGAGCTGATGTTACAGTCTCCTCAGAAAGGAGCTACAATCACCTTCAGCCTGAAATGGCCTGGCTCAGCTCCAGCTAGCCCTGCGGGGATTCTGACCTGCAGAGGCAAGTTCATCAGAGAAATCATTTACAAACACTTTGCCTTCAGAGTGTGTGGGGGGTCAAAGGCCAACAACCGCCTCAGCCGAAGCGTAGCGGCCATGATGAGCCTCAGGGAAGGACTCTACGGAGCGTGTGTTGGTCCTGGCCTTCTGAAAGGAGATCCAGTACAAAATGAACATGAGACGATCCTGAGCCGTACTGTGAACAGACTCCTTTACCTGAGAGACCTCGCTGCAGATTTATGTGGATTCAGAGGACATATTTAGCTGGTGCTTGTGGGCTTTTTTCTCAGATCTAACGAAATAATGTACTGGAAAGACATAATGTTACTCTGTCATCGATAAACAGGAGTGCCCTTTTGTTCATGTCCGAATTCCAGAGTAACCGGTGACAGACAGTGGATCACAGTGCACAGCAGCAGAATTTAAGACATCCCAAACAACATATGATTTTGATACTATTAGTGGCAGCTGATATAACCCCCAAGTGGAGATGTGTGAGAGCTGTACAGGAAGACGCATTCTTGCTCTTCTGAGTCCTAGATCAATGCGGCTAGCAGCTACTGGATCTAGTCCATACAACAGGAAGGCTTCACAGAAGTAGTCTTCCAACTTTGGGATGGGGAACCTATCTCCAAAGTGGCCAGACATGAAGGCTACGTCTACACTGGTAACCTTTTCTGGAAATGCTTAAAACGGAACAGTTTTCCGTTATAAGTATTTCCGGAAAAAGCGCGTCTACATTGGCAAGATGCTTTTCCGGAAAAGCATTTTTTCCGGAAAAGCGTCCGTGGCCAATGTAGACGCGCTTTTCCGGAAAAAAGCCCGGATCGTCATTTTCGCGATCGGGGCTTTTTTGCGGAAAAGACTACTGTGCTGTCTACACTGGCCCTTTTCCGGAACAGTTTTTCCGGAAAAGGACTTTTGCCCGAATGGGAGCAGGATAGTTTTTCCGGAAAAACACTGACAATTTTACAGTAGATTGTCATTGCTTTTCCAGAAAAGCAAGTGGCCAGTGTAAACAGCTGGCAAGTTATTCCGGAAAAGCGGCTGCTTTTCCGGAATAAGTGGCCCAGTGTAGACACAGCCGAAGAAAGTAACCAAATCGGATAAAAGCTTATGACCACTTCTACAGTGGATGTCACTCAGTGAATGGCACATCTAGAACCCGATACCTGGGTTCGTGTTGAATTGGATGTTGGAAAAGGTTGGGCAACTCTGGAGGTCTCCAAGAAAACCTTCGATCATATGGGATGAAGACCAGCAGTGAAGAGTTGACAGAAACCATTGATGTCTGTGGTTTGCTCCTTGGAAAGAACAGCGCAGAGCAGCAATGCAGACGGAGAGACGGCAGATGCAGAACCAGAAGAATGGACAGCCAGATGAACAAGTGCTTACCCTTTTGGGTCATGTAATTCGAAAACCAGGATGATTCTGCAATGGACTGAGCCATACTGAACTTCAAAGGCAGCAGGCTAGGGTCACAATGGGAAATGGTAGGACAGGCGGGGTGGAGGTAGTGAAATGCTACCCTGTATTATACTGTTCAGCCATTAGGGACACGTCTAGACTGCAAGTCTATTTCGGGATACCTCTGGTATCTCAAAATAGCTACCCCGCATCCAAGGAATGCGTCCACTGTTTCAAAATAATTTTAAAAATAAAGGACGCACTATTTCAGCATCCCTGTAAACCTCGTTCCACGAGGAATAAGCAATGTCTCGAAACAGTGCTTTATTTTGAAATTTGGTGCCATGTAGACTCACCACCTTTAAAAATAGCCTATTTCGCAGTAAAATCAAAATGAGGTAACCAATTTGCATAGCACAAATTGCATATCTTATTTCGATTTTAGAGTGCAGGCTAGACATACCCAGAGTAGGGCTGGGTGGAAAATACCTCATTTAACCAAGCCTCAGCCATTCCTGGCAGCGCATGACAAGGGTCTGGTGAGGATCACGCCTGGTACACCTGAGCAAGTGTAACCCACACACCAAGCACTTAGACCGCTCACAGCGAGAGAGAAGAACAAGGGAGCGCTACAGCCTAAGCTGAGAAGCAGCTGGCTTTATAGCGCAAGCTGTAGAGGCTCCTACACTAAGCTCCAGAGGGCCTAGGTTCATATCCACCTGGTGGCAGTTACACAAGCTCTGTAGCTGGTCTGCCTCTGGGGGACATGATAGTAGTCTCCCAATGTAACCCAAAACAAGTCAGCTCTTAAATTCCAGGGCTTACAGTTTTAATTTGTCTCCCTCTCCAGTTCTTAGAGGCAGCCTGGAGCTATCCCAGGCTTTTCATGGTGCTTTCCCAGGCTTTTTGTGACCTCCCCTGCCCCCTCCGATCCTCATCTTCCTATTCTGCTTCCTGTAGAGCTGGGCTTGTTTTCCTTATGGGTCTCCATGATTGGCAAGTCTGGCATCTGATCTCTTCCCCCTTCTGCCCATGCTCCGCATGCAGGGTGTAAACCCCATTGCAATCATGGGAGTGGGGGGCAAAGAGGGTGGTTGCCCCGGAGCCTGGCGCAGTGGCGGCCAGAGGCCCCGGGCCCTTCTGAAATTCCCTCTGGAGCAGGGTGTTCTGGGCAGTTCTGAAGGCTGCCTGTGGGGAGGGGCTGGGCAGGGCTATGGGCGGGGCTATGGGCTGGGCGGGGCTATGGGCTGGCCAAAGCTCCTCCTCTTTTAGGAGCACAGAGCCAGACCACACACACACCTTGCCCAGGGGCCTGGGAAGTCTGTGGGCCCCCCTGCTTGGCAACCTGACTCCACGCATGACACAGGGACATTCTGGCATGTGAACTTTCCAAGTGCAGAAATGTCCCAACAGAGCTGGCTATTGGAAATGCGTTCCCCACCCCACCCCTACCCCCTGCCACCACCTCCCAGAGCACAAAAATAGTCATCAAATGACGGTGTGCAAGCGCCCACTTGGCCTGAGGCATTGCAATCATGATTTGTGCAAATTAGTCACCCGACTGCACATGGATTTTTGAACCTATAATTTGGGAAATGTGGTTTGCAATTTGGATGTTTTTTTTTCTCTGAATGATTTGTTGCATTTGGCAATGTCAGTGATTTCCAACCTGTTGAACCTCGATATTTCTCCTGCTCCTGAATCCTGGAAAGGGCTTTCCTCGGGGGGAAAACAATATTTGTCCCTCTAGTACCAACCCTTTCCTTGTTTTGCCTTTCTTCTGCCTCTAGCAAACCCAGAGGATCAGTGGCAGCGGGAGATCAACGAGAAAGGAGAAATTGCCTGTCCTACATGTGGCGTTATAACCCGGAAAACCATTGTTGGGCTCAGAAAGCACATGGATGTCTGTCAAAAAGTAGGCACTTCGCATTGTTCAAGTGTAGCTGATTTATTCTGCTGGAGAAGAAATGTGCACATCCTAGAATTAAATTATTATTAACCATAATAATGATTACCAAGCTTTTTTGCAGCTCTTTCCATCCGTAGCCATCAGAGCGCTTCACAGTCATTAATGGATTAACCCTCACAATACCCCTATGAGACAGAGCGATGGCATTGTCCCCATTGCACGGGGATGGGGAAACTGAGGCACAGAGAGGCCTAGGGACTTGCCGGTGGTCTCACATACGCAGTCTGTGGCAGGGCGTGAATTGAATATGAGGCTCTCCAGTCTTAGGCTGGTGCTTAGCCACTGGACCATCCTTCCTCCCATGTCTTAATTAATAATGAGTCTTCCCTAACTGATATTGGTGCTTGCAAAAACTCAAGCTGTGGGATGGGGAGCCCCTGCTGGTTGTCTCCACAGAGGTGGCAAGGTGCTTCAGGCTGGCTTCTCCGTCTTTTATTTCCAGAGGCTAAATTTATAGATTTGTAAAGCCATACGTGCCCAATGTGATCATCAGATCTGACTGCCTGCCCATAATACCGCCCGCCCGGAGCGTTTCTCAGTGGAACATTCATGCACTGAGCCCAAGAAATTGTGGTTGTGGTCACGCACATCACTCAGAAAATATCCCGTCTCGACTGAAATTGTATTTTAAAAAATAGGTAAACTTACACTCTGGACAAGGGATGTCGGAGTTTAAGGGAGCATCTAGACAGTGGCTCTATTTCGGGATACTTCCAGAATCCCTAAATAGCATTTTCCGTGTCTTGACAGCACACCCGTTATTTAGAAATAGCTTTTGAAATAGCATGCTATTCCGACGTCCTGTAAACCTCGTTCCACAAGGATTAAAGGATGTTTCGGAATAATGCTCTATTTCGAAATTAATGCAAAATAAGCTATGCGGTTTGCATAGCTCAGTTTGCTTAACTTATTTCCAGCTAAGGGCGCAGTGTAGACGCACCCATTCTGTTTAAACAGTTAATGGATAAGCATGAGCTTACGGGTTTCCAAAACAGTTACACGCCAATTCCCGGGCCCACTTCCGGGGAGCCAGCTGCCATCCCGTGCTGCTGGCTTTGTATCCGAGCCTGCAGCCTGGGGCAGCAGCTGGCTCGCCAGGAGCCAGTGTGCACTGGGAGCCATCTTATAAGCCGGTTCCTGGGAAGCTGGCTGCCGCCCCATGCTGCTGGCTCTGTAGCAGAGTCTGCAGAGCAGAGTGGCAGCCAACTCCCCAGGAGTGGGGCTGGCAGCTGATGCACTACTAAGCTGACTCCACCCATGCACTGGCTCCGGTGGCCAACCCTGCTCCTGGGAAGCTGGCTGTTCCCCGTGCAGCCAGCTCCCTGGGAGTGGGGCCGGCAGCAAGGAGCCAGCTCTCAGCACTCACTGACTACTGGCCCTGCTCCCGGGGAGCCAGCTCTGCTGCGGGCTCTGCAGTATGAGCCTTATTCTGCAGAGCCTGCAAAGTGAAACCACTGAGACAGGTTTTTAACGGTTACACGGTTACATTATCAACCGTTTTAAATATCCCTCCCCTGTACCTCACTGATAGGACTCTTTTTATATGAGATATTGCTGCCATAGGAGACCTTAGGCATTGTCCCAGGATATTTTAGAGACACGGGTGAGGGGAGTAATATCACGGGGCAATATCTTTTATTAGACCAGCTTCTTTTGGTGGAAGAGATCAGCTTGGAGCTTACAAAGCTTCTCCATGCTTTCCACGCAGGGTTGCCCAGCGACGGACCGGACGCCCTTCGTGGCAATGGTGTGCAGTCTGGGAGAGTTGGCAACCCTATTTCCACTGTGAGCAAAACCTGCCCCACTGGGATTATAGACCCAGATCTTCAGCCGTGGCCGAGGAGCTCAGCTCACGATAGAGGGGCAAAAGCTGCTTTCTGCTCCCCTAACCCTAGCTCGCTAGTCCCTGGTGGAGACTGGGCCTGCTCTGAGTCAAACCCATTTCCTGTAGCCACAAGGGCTTTCCCCACTGCTCCCATTGGCCAGAATCATGGCCAATGGGAGCAGCAGGGGGCACCTAGCCAGGTAACCACCTCCCATCTCTCTCATGCCTAGATTCTACCCCTATACCCCTCACACACACCATCCCACCGAGACACCACACCCCCACCCAGCTCCTGCACCCCTCCCTTCCTCTCACACCCCCAACCCACTCCTGCACCCTCCGTCCCACCAAGACCCCCGCTCTCAGCCTGCTTCTGCACCCTCCCTCCCACACCTCACACCCCAATCCCCTTCTGCACCCATTTTGGCATCATGGATGGTTGACTCGTGGTCCATGAAAAGGTTTGCATTGAGAGGGATGGGCCACGGGCCAAAAAGTTTGAGAACCACTGGGTTAGCTGTTGGAATGACTGGAACGACGACATGCATTGACTTCTTGTTTTGGTGGCTATCTGGATTTGTTGTTTCAGGGTTCACTGCGGTGCATATTTGCCTCTGGGGTCAATGCATCTCGATATTCACCTCAGTGGCCATCAATATGTGCTTGATCGCTTGCAAATTCTGCTTGTCCATCTGCAGGTTAGCTGTTACAATGCGCATAGCTCCTTTTCAATGCCTTTTTAAATAGGCCCTGTTGCAGGAAGCTGGTCTGGTGATGAAATCTCAGTGACATTTCTGTAACTGATTACAGATATCTGCATTCCACATTCCTGACTACAGATATTTGCCGCGTACAAGCTCTAAGATTATGTCTACACCAGACAGAAGATCGCCGCTGCCGCTGTTGATCTTCCGGGGTTTGATTTAGCAGGTCTAGTGAAGACCCACTAAATCTAATTCAGAGAGGGCATGTCTAGACTACATGGCTCCGTCGACGGAGCCATGTAGATTTGTTTACTCGGCAAAGGGAAATGAAGCGGAGATTTAAATAATCGCCGCTTCATTTAAATTAAAATGGCTGCTGCGCTGTGCCGATCAGCTGTTTGGCGGCACAGCGTGGTAGTCTGGACACTCCGCAGTCGACATCAAAGGCATTTGTTGACCTCCCCGGTAAACCTCATCCCACGGGTTCTGATCTAAGGTTCTGGTTCAGGTCCATTCATCAGCTTTCACAGCAGTGGTAGCTGGAACTATTTTTGGGGTGGGGATGTTGAGCTTCATCATCCTCCCTCCCCTGCTTAGCCCTGTTGAAATCAAGTTGCCAACTCTCCTGGACTAGGCAGACCAGACTCCGTGGCTGCAACCCACAGCTGGGCCAGCAGCAGAACCCTGGAGCTGGTGGGATCGGTAGAGCCCATGGGGTCCAAGGGTGATTGTCCATGACAGGGCCAGTGAGTAGCGAGACCCAGAGTGCCATCAGGGCTGGCAGGACCCCAAGAGGCCAGCAAAGTGTGTGGGGCTGGCAGGATCCTGCAGGGGCTGCTCAAAGGCTGAGACTCAGGGCGGGAGTTGCTGGCAGCAGGGCCGGGCCCAAGGTGTGGAGAAGCCAGGTGCAAAACCCAGGGGTGCTGCAGCTCCCCAAACCCTCTCCCCGCACCTACGCTTCCAAGTGCCATCTTGTGGGCCCGACAAGTGCTGCCAGTGGGTTGAGACAGAAGGCACCCTGGGAAAAGGAACATGAACAGGCCGGCGTGGTGACTCCCCTTTACTTTGTTCAGCTGCAGGATGCCTTGAAATGTCAGCGCTGCAAAAAGCAGTTCAAGTCCAAAGCTGGGCTCAACTACCACACCATGGCTGAGCACGTCAACAAGGTAAGAGTTCCCAGAGTGCGCGCCGGTCTCCAGCTTCTGCTTGGCGGCTTGCGCCGGGAGAGGCAGGGAAGAAGATGGATAAACAGTTTGGGGTTTTTTGGAAATGGGACATTTGATGCGGATGAAAACAAGGGACCTGAAGCTTTGGCTTTCCAGCATCCCACATACAGCGCCTACCATGTACCTCAATCCAGACTGGCAATGCACCCTCCTTCTCCTGCCCTGGCCCTCCCCTGGGCAAAGACTACCAGTCCTTAACACACAGCCTCTATCCACGTGCACAGGAAGGACACCCACTGGACTCAGTGAGTCAGGGCATGGCCAGCAAAGACTAACATTACACAATGGAGGAACACTCAATGAGCCAAATTTTCCAAAGCGCCTAAACTCTGACTCCAAAATTGGGCTTGCAGTTTCAGGAATCACGTTTAACCTCCCACAAAGTCTAGCCAGTGCATGCAGCGAGGCGGTTTGCCGTTGAACGTATGTGTGCACCCCAAAGCTGGCGGGTGCCCCCTTTTTTAGGCCATTCTTAAAAATCTGGAAACCTCAGCAGGTAGCCGAGTTAGTCTGGCTGGTAGCACGGTATAGACGAACAAAACATGTAGATGGGATCATGAGCTTTCGTGGGCACAGCCCACTTCAGATGACCAGAGTCATCTGAAGAAGTGGTCTGTGCCCACGAAAGCTCATGATACCATCTTAAAAATCTGGTCGTGTACATGTCTTGAGAGGCCAGGACAAGGCCTCATCGTATTTTCTTCATAGCCCGAGTTTATCAAGTCCAACTTGCCTTTTTGTGGTGAATGAGTCTCCTGTGCTCTGTTTTTGGAGCAGGGTGTTTTCACTTACGAGTTGCGTGTGGACTTTCAGATTCGCCGTTGGCTTGCAAACACAGGCTCACTGTATAGACAACTTAGGCAAGGGACTCCCAGGGCATTTGTGTGCCTTGAAACGATGGAAAAGCCAGCTCACGATTTCCAACCCGAGACGCTCCTCTAGGAGTTGACAGGGAGGGAACTCCCTGGGGGCCGAAGTTTGTGGCCATTCTCAGGGCACAGAGGACACGAGTGAATGGCTGACTCTGTCGCTTCCGTTCCTCCCTTGTTTCCAGCCCAGTCCTGAGGAAGCCGCTGGAGTTGGGGAGCCGGAAGAGCGGGAAAGGCTGAGGAAAGTGCTAAAGCAGATGGGGAAGCTGAAATGCCCCAATGAGGTACAAGCACAATTCCTATCTATGGCTCTGCAAAGGGATGAAAGGAATAAAGAGCCCAGATCCGGAGATGGACAGAGACTGTAGCGCAGCGTCTCTGAGTTTAAAATGAATTTGCCGCAGCTCAGCTCCGCTCCCCCTTGGAGCGTGAGCCCTCCGAGACGGTTCCTGGCAGAATGACCATGGAAGCGGGGGAGGTGGAGGAATATTCACAGAAGGGGAAATCCCAGCTGGAATATTCAAGTATCTGCCCAGAGGGAGGAGTCTCCTCCCATCGGGGACCAGAAATGTAACGCACGTGGGCCGACGCGCCCAGTCGTATCTAATCAGTCCCGGGGGAAGCTGGAGCAAACTCCAGGGCAAGAGTGACGAGTCCCTGAAGTTCTTCAGTGACTTGCTGCAAGTGACAGGGACAGGGAGCCATTTACAAGCACGTTGGGAGCAGGTAAAGGGCCAAAGTAACGGGCCATGAATGGTTTGCCCAATTCTGCTGGTTGGCTCCCATGAGCAGCTGTCCTCTCCACCCCCAGAGGACACGTTTCACTTGGTCTGTCATACTTGGTTCTGAGAGTCCTCGCCTTTGGGTGCCAAAGTGCTACAGGTGGCCCAGTCAAGCCCAAACTAGCCTCCTCCCCTCTATTTCTGCTTGTCTGAGGTTAAATGTGATGTCTGGAGGATGTTCTGGAGTGAAGGCGTCCATTGGGCAGGCACCGTTAATTGTGTGTGCAGTAAACAACTGGAGAACCCCGGTTTCTCTGAACCCCAGTCTCATAATTATTCCTGGGCAGGTTTGGCGGATGGTACCAAATGGTGTGGGAGGGAGAGCGCGCCAGCTAGCAGAGCTGAGATCTTGGGGAAGTTGGCTGCATGGCCAACATCTCCAGCCGGATGGGGTACCAGTGCCCCCAGAAACTAGGATGGATTCCCCAGAAAGCGAGGAATGTCTGCTCCATTCCAGGGCCGTGAGCAGAATGCGTTTGGGGCACAGCATCCTTGTGCAAAATGAAGGGCATGGTAAGAAACCTCCTAGACTCTCTGGGGAGAGGTTGTGGGCCTGGTGCAGCTGCCCTGTGGTTCTCATCTCCCCTGTGAGTTAAAGGAGGATGTTCAGGGTCCATGCCATGGAGGTGCAGAACAGCCCGGTGGATGATGCCTCCTTGAAATGTTGGTGTGATGATCCTATGACCCTTTCAACCTGTGCGCATCCGTGGGCAGTGAACGCCTCACCTTAACCCTCTTGTTCCCACCACCAAAGGGCTGCACGGCCAACTTCTCCAGCCTGATGGGGTACCAGTACCACCAGAAACGGTGTGGGAAGCAGCCCTCTGAAGTGGAGAAGCCCATATTCAGCTGCCCACACTGCGGGAAGAAGTACAAATCCAAGGCGGGACATGACTACCACGTGCGGTCGGAGCACACGTCTACGGTGAGACCCACGCACGAGGCTGAGGGTGAAAGCCTGCGTCTCTGATCACATTCACAGACAACATGATCAGTGTGCACGCATGCGCGCACACACCCCCACGCACACACTCCCTCACCTGCGTTATGTTCAGAGGGCAGCAGGAAACTGTTGTCTCATTGAAGCCCAAACCATCCCTGACTTCTTGAAACTTAGGCTGGAGAGGTGGGAAAAGTTCCCGAGTCGAAAGAACCATGTCTAGACCACGGTTTCACTTTTGAAATACCCTTTTTGAAACGGAGATTGGACGTGAATATGCAAATGAAGTGCAGGATATTTAAATCTGTGCTGCATTTGCACTTTCGATCGGGCTCGTATACATCCCTCTTTCGAAGGAAGGATGTAGTCTAAACACAACCTGAGACGCTGACATATGTGAGGACAGGGCTTGGGTTAAAAGACCAACTCCCCCGGAAGTTAAGACTGCGAGCTCTGTTGCGGAGGGAGCTGCGCTCTAGTGGGAGGGAGTGCGCTCTAGCTGCGCTCCAGCCGTTAGCCATTCTCTTTCTTCGCCATTTCTATATTTCAGCCGCCGGAAGAGCCAGAGGTCAAGCCGGAGGCCAGCCCCGTAGAAGATTTTGAAAGGACTCCTAGTGGCAGAATCCGGCGCACGTCAGCCCAAGTAGCCGTCTTCCACCTGCAGGAGATCGCTGAGGATGAGCTGGCCAAAGACTGGACCAAACGACGGATGAAGGACGACCTGGTACCTGAAACGAAGCGCGTAAGAACTCCGGATTTTTTCCTGTCGTTATGCGAGGGGGGAGGGGAGACACTGGGGTGCTGTACACACCTGGATGTGTCAGGGAACCGGCCTGATAGCTGGGGTGGCCACTGGAGATATTTGAGAGCAGGTTGGACAGACACCTGTCAGGGATGTAGGGTGCTTGGTCCTGCCGTGAGGGCAGGGGCCTGGACTTGATGACCTCTCTAAGTCCCTTCCAGATCTAGTGTTCTAGGATTCCTGTAGAGGCCAACTGGGATTCGCCGGAAGGCACCCTGGGCCATTCGGTTTTATACTCGGTGTTTGAGCTGAGCCGTAAGCCTGGAAGTTTGATTGCGAGAGGCGGCTGAAATCTTGTGTGGTTGAAACGTTTAGTTTTGCCAGCATCCATTAGATTTTTCAGCAAAAGGCAAAAACAATTGGAATAAAAGTTTTGTTTGGGTTTGAATATTTTTACTGAACAATTGAACTTTTTCGCTGACCTTGAAAGTGGATTTTTTTTTTTTTTGCCAGGTGCTTTTCAGACTGTTGCTGAGCGAGCGGGTGCGAGAAGCATTCAGCTCACTGTCTTTCACTACTCTGTCGTAGGCTTTCTTGTTCCTGCCACCCAGCCAAGTTTCCCTTCTCTCCCTGTATTTCTCTGCTTGAACTCTTAATATTCTCTCTAATTTTTTCCATCCATGTGCGGAATACATTTTGTTTTGTGCACCAAGGCATATGCGGATGCTGCCAGCTGTGGGAGACTGTGGCCGTGCTGCCAATCAGCTGGGAGGCATTTAAGTCTCTCCTGAGCGGCCACCTAAGCTATCAGCTTACAGGGTACGCTGGTGATGGTGATTTGTGTTGGCATATCACCTCGGAAGGGCCCAATCATGAACCGAAACCTCAGGGTGCTAGGTGCTGTACAAACCCATATTAAGAAGGGGAGTAACTTCTCCTAGGGTATGTCTACACTACCACCCTAGTTCGAACTAGGGTGGTAATGTAGGCAACCGGAGTTGCAAATGAAGCCCGGGATTTGAATTTCCCGGGCTTCATTTGCATAAATCCGGGTGCCGCCATTTTTAAATGTCCGCTAGTGCGGACTCCGTGCCACGCGGCTACACGCGGCACGAACTAGGTAGTTCGGACTAGGCTTCCTAGGTTCATGAGGTAGGGTCAAGGCGTCCTAGTCCGAACTACCTAGTCCGTGCCGCGTGTAGCCGCACGGCACGGAGTCGGCACTAGCAGACATTTACAAATGGCGGCGCCCGGCTTTATGCAAATGAAGCCCGGGAAATTCAAATCCCGGGCTTCATTTGCAACTCCGGTTGCCTACATTACCACCCTAGTTCGAACTAGGGTGGTAGTGTAGACATACCCCTAGAAATAATGTTCCTTTTTTATTTAAGGCATTTTCATTTTTAGAGTTTCCTAGAGGGCTGTGCCCCTGCTTCCTACACCCACCAACCCCCCTCTCTCTGGGGGTAGACAGCCCTGGCTTTCCCTCCAGCTACCAGGAGGGCCAGGCCAAGTGTAGCAGCCCTGGCCTGCCCCCTCGTCCCCCAGGCGCTGGGCCGAGGTCAGCCCAGCCCTTGCTCTCCTCCGCCCTTCCTCCCAGCCATCGGGCAGGACCCGGTTGCTGAGCGCTGGGGAAAGGGGAGGGGGAAGGGGGGAGGGAGGGAGGGGGCAGGCAGGACACAGATTGACGTGATGACATCACTCTGTCGTCCCACAGGGAAAACATTTTTTTATACTGAGAGAGATTAATACTTTCCCACATCTGAATAACAGGGACAGGAGCCACAGCCCTCTATTAAGGGACAAAACGAATTTTTCAAGGGGCCTCGAAGGGGAGCGGGCATTTATGGGGACATTTCAAGCTGCAGCTGGCACCCCCTCCTGTGAAATGCTGAGCGCCCCACCTCCCTTCGACGTCCGTGGGAAGCAACGATGCCTCCTGCCACACAGGCGGTGCTCAGCTGCTGGGATGGTCAAATCCCTGTTCTACTTGAACTGGGTTTGAATCTGGATCCAGGCTTTCCCAGAGTTTGGGGAGCAGGGTTTGAGGGCAGTTCACCATAGAGTCCGGAGGCCAGCTGTAGAATTCAGATCTGCATTTGAGTTCTTAAGGTGCCCCATTGGCCCCTCTCCACCAGAGTCTAGTTCCTGCTTTGGCATTTTTTGTTTGGGGCATGGCGGGGCAGGAGGGGGGAGGGGGGGTACCCGGGCCTTTAACCAGGCTACAGGGCTGTGAAATTCTTTTCTGATTGCTCTGAACTCGGTCCCCAAGTGCTATGATTTCTGAAATAAAGGTCATTCGCAGGACAGTACGAACGCTGAGTACACTGCATAAAGAGTCATAACATCCTCCCCCATGTTCTTAGCCAAAACCCTGATGTCAGCCCCTTGTGGGAAAGTCACTTCTCGTTAATCCTTTGCCTGAACATAGGTTTTAATCCAGATTCAAGGCTCCAAAGAAGGGTCAGTGAACTCGAGAGGTCTGACTGCAAGCTGACGTATCCAGGCGGTTGTTATTATGGGCAACTCACTCCTTGACTTTGAGGTAGGGTCAAGATGACAAAAGATGAATTTTTTTCCTCAGAAAGCCCGGAGTGTGTTGCCAAAAGGGCCCTGTTGCCTCAACAACTCGTCTTTTCAAAAAAGTAAATTCATACGCCCCATCCGCTGGCAAAATGAAGAGCTGCAAAAGAGGCAGGAGGTTCCTCATCAGGCTGCCGATAGAGTTTGACTGACTTTAAAATACCCCGCAAGGCTCTACCTGGTTTCGCTTTTTATTTTTCCTTCCAGAGTCATCGTGGATAGTTCTCTGAAGACATCCACTCAGTGCGCAGCGGCAGTCAAAAAAACGAACAGGATGTTAGGAATCATTAAAAAAGGGAGAGGGTAAGTCTACACTACCCCGCTAGTTCAAACTAGCGGGGGTAATGTAGTCATTCGCAGTTGCAAATGAAGCCTGGGATTTGAATTTCCTGGGCTTCATTTGCATGAAGACGGCCGGCGCCATTTTTAAATGCCGGCTAGTTCGAACCCCGTGCCATGCGGCTACACGCGGCACGGAGTAGCTAGTTCGGATTAGGCTTCCACGAGGAGTACAGCTAGTTTGGATTAGAAGCCTAATCCGAACTAGCTACTCGGTGCCGCGTGTAGCCACGCGGCACAGGGTTCGAACTAGCCGGCATTTAAAAATGGCGCCGGCCGTCTTCATGCAAATGAAGCACGAGAAATTCAAATCCCGGGCTTCATTTGCAACTGCGGATGACTACATTACCCCCGCTAGTTCGAACTAGCGGGGTAGTGTAGACATACCCTTAGAGAATAAGACAGGGTATGTCTACACTACCCCGCTAGTTCGAACTAGCGGGGTAATGTAGGCATACCACACTTGCAAATGAAGCCCGGGATTTGAATTTCCCGGGCTTCATTTGCATAAGACGGGCGCCGCCATTTTTAAATCCCGGCTGGTACAAACCCCGTGCCGCGCGGCTACACGCGGCATGAACTAGGTAGTTCGGACTCGGCTTCCTAGTTTGAACTACCGTTACTCCTCGTGGAATGAGGAGTAACGGTAGTTCGAACTAGGAAGCCGAGTCCGAACTACCTAGTTCGTGCCACGGGTAGCCGCGCGGCACAGGGTTCGAACCAGCCGGGATTTAAAAATGGCGGCGCCCGGCTTATGCAAATGAAGCCCGGGAAATTCAAATCCCGGGCTTCATTTGCAAGTGCGGTATGCCTACATTACCCTCCTAGTTCGAATTAGGAGGGTAGTGTAGACATACCCACAGAGAATATCTTATTGCCCTTATATAAATCCATGGTACACCCACATCTTGAATACTGCGTACAGATGTGGTCGCCTCATCACTAAAAAGATATACTGGCATTAGAAAAGTTTAGAGAAGGGCAACTAAAATGATTAGGGGTTTGGAACAGGTCCCATATAAGGAGAGATTAAAGAGACTAGGACTTTTTAGCTTGAAAAAGAGGAGACTGAGGGGGGATATGATAGAGGTCTATAAAATCATGAGTGGTGAGGAGAAAGTGAATAAGGAAACGTTATTTATTTGTTCCCATAATATAAGAACTAGGGGCCACCAAATGAAACTAATGGGCAGCAGGTTTAAAACAAATAAAAGGAAATTCTTCTTCACACAGCGCATAGTCAATCTGTGGAACTCCTTGCCTAAGGAGGTTGTGAAGGCTAGGACTATAACAGGGTTTAAAAGAGAACTAGATAAATTCCTGGAGGTTAAGTCCATTAATGGCTATTAGCCAGGATGGGTAAGGAATAGTGTCCCTAGCCTCTGTTTGTCAGAGGGTGGAGACGGATAGCAGGAGAGAGATCGCTTGATCATTATCTGTTCGATTCACTCCCTCTGGGACACCTGGCATTGGCCACTGTCGGCAGACAGGGTACTGGGCTGGATGGACCTTTGGTCTGACCCAGTATGGCCGCTCTTATGTTCTTAATTACCTTTTCCCCCACCAAACTGGCTCACTTCACGCAGGCCCGGTCTACCCTTAAGTTTTGTTGGCATTGTTAAGTCAGGAGGGTGAAGGAATCCCTCCTGTAACTGACAGCACTGCCGGCTAAAGCCCAAATGTAGGTAGACACATTCGTATGGCAAAAAAGCCCTTTTGTACGTCGCTTATTTTGTTTGGTGCAGCGGTCTGGGCCGTACTGCGGATCAGCTGCATTTCCACTGGCGGGAAAATTGCAGCACAGCCATAGCAATAAATGCTCTCTAGTCTAGACGGGCTGCCATTTTCAAGGGTCATAAGGGCATTAGATGCCCCCGGTTTGGGGCGTCTAAGGCCTTATGCCCCTTCATAAAGGTCAGTGCCAGATCTTTGCCCTTTTCTGGAGAACTTGTCCCCCTCCATCCCTGCCCCTTCAGAATTCCCAGGATGTTACCCACCACTTCCGCAGCATTGGGAGGGAAAGTGCCCTTGAAAAAGGCAACATCTCCCACCTCTCCCCCTTTGAGGGCGGCGTCTGACAGTGTTGGGAGCCAAGTTTAAATCCCAAGAGAAGGTGGATGTGTCCCAGTTGCAGAATGACTCACCGCCAACCTTTTATCTCTTAGAAGAACCGTTCAGGTCTCTCAGGTCCCCTGCCTGATGCTCCACAAGCTTCAAGCCCCAGTGGAAGTGGACGTATTTGTAACCCAGGTGTATTGCGTGCTCAGTATGAGTCACGTTCCCTTCTTGGGGCGAGCCCACCCAGGAGGTAACAAACATCTACCGCTCCCGGCTGACTGACGTTCCCCCGTAGCGCCTGTAGTAACGGGCTGCTCTAGAGCTGAGAACCTACGTTCAAATCCTGCAGGTGGGGCTGGTTATAATGGCTCTGAGGCAGTTTAACGAGCTCCTTCTAACCAAAGCGACGGCACTAGAGAAAAACCATCCCGCCAAGGATCCCATGCCGCACTTCAACGTGAAGCAAGCCCTCAATATCGACCGGAGCCCTGTTTTCTCACCCACAGTCTTGATAAGCTGCACGAGATGCCGTGTTCCGCACAAGGCGGCTGCCGGATACCTCACGCTTGGAAGGCCATTCTCAGGAAGCTCTAGGAAGACGTTGTACAGATTTCTCCTTGAACCTTCCTCCGACACTGGTGGGCCGTAAGAAGCCTAACGCAGCCAGGAAGGGGCATCATGTGACGTAGTGGGGGGTACCTTGCTGGTTGCTATGCTAGGCAGTGGGTTGTGAGTGACCTCCACTGGCTGCTGGCTGCAGCACGGCCCAGCCGGGCAAGGGATGAGTCATTATGCAAGGGGGCTTCGAACCTGTCTGACCAGTTATCTCTGAGGGAGCGGAACAATGGGAAGAAGGGGAGTGGAGCCCTGGATGGGGGCAGGACTGGAAGTGAGTGGGTTACTTTCTGTCTGGGAGCATGGAGGAGACAGCCTAGGGAAAGGGGCTGGAATTTAGGGGCCCAGTCTCCCCCATCTCAAAGGGGGCTGAGGCATCCTAGTCCTGCCCTGTAACCAGATTACACCTGTGCTGTGCTGTATCCTGGAGAAGCAATAAACTCCCTCCATTCTACTGGCTGGTGGAGTCTGTTCGTGCCATTACGGGGGTGCAGGAGACGGGAAAACCCCAATGCACCGTCATACATCACTTCACTACCGTGCAGACGTGGACTTCGTTTGCTCCCGCTCCAGGCTCCGGAGTGAGGCTTGCCCTTGCCTTCGTGCTGGGGAGGGACGAAATCGTGCCAGGCTGCCTCTCCGGAGCAGAAGAAACAAGAGGCAAGGTGACAGCAGATCTGTTTCATGGTTTGGTGCCTCCCCTCAGTGGACCGGTGTTACTCAGAAGAGCAGTTCCCCGTACAGCCAGCCCAAAGCAACTCCCCTGTTGTACAAGTTGAACCTCCCTCAACCAGGACTCACTGGTCTGGCAACATGCAGGCCACGGATGTTACTGGACCAGAGAATCCTGGTGGAAGACCAGAGGCAGGAGCCGTGCAGGGGCTGGGAACCCGGCCATCCAGACTGCAGCGGGGTCAGTGACCAGAAGCCCTACAGCAGGAGTCCGGCTAAGCCAGTGGCAGGGTGGCTGGAACACCAATGGGCGCAGGTAGGGCAGTGGTCTGCTTTTGTGGAGCCAGGAGCCCCTGTGGCAGGGCCACGGGCAGCCACAGCAGGGTGGGCAGGGCCGAGAGCCCCAGTGGCTGAGCAGTGGTCTGTCGTGGCAGGACCAGAAGTCCTGGTGGTGGGACCACAGGCTAGTGGGGCCAATGTGGGTGCTTCTAGGAGCCCCAGTGGCGGAACCACAGGCTGCCATGGCAGGGCAGTGGGGCTGGTAGCAGGTGGAGAGCCAGCTGGGAGGCCAGGCCGGGCTGGGGAGCCAATAACAAGGGAGCCAGAAAGGACCTTCCCTGGTCCAGCAAAATCTCTCATTTGGGACCACTCAGGTCCCAACGGTTCCAGACCAGGGAGGTCCAACCTGTAGATTTAATGCACCTGACCTCAGCCAGGGACTCCGCCACCCTAGCTCTGTTCCTCTCTGGTGTCTGTTCTGGTCTTTAGGGAGCTAAACTGGGACTCACTTATGTGGCGTTGCTGGATGCGCCTGCCAAGAATGCTTCTGACCTGTTCTTGCACCGTGTTCCCTGGCTTCCTCAACGCCGTGATGAAAACTTGCTGTAAACATTGCGGCTTTTCGGCTGGGGAGGGTGGCCTACCTCGGGTTGCCCATATTAGGGTTTTCCTGGCCGTTTCCTCACATGACATCATCTTTAATTAAAGTTTAGTCTTTAAGTGCTAGAGACTCCTGGACAATCCTGGAGCATTGGCAATGCTGGATTTAGTGAACAAGCCCCGTTCACCCCTGGAACTAGAGGTTCAAATCCTAGTTACAGTGAATTGGTTGGTCTTCCCCTAGCCTCTTGTGAGTATCTGTGCGCACCACTGACCAGTGGCTATCTCTTTGGAGGACGGAGGGGTGATGTTCTTGCACCAATCAAGGCTGAAATGCATCAGCAAGGAGGAAACGCCTCAGGCCCCCTCAGTGCATCCGTTGATAGGTAGCAACAAACTTCTACTTCTCACCTTTGACTGAAAGAAGCATTATGACAAGTTCAGACCTGGACTTACTCTGAAATCCAGGCCTGTGTAGAAACGGCCATTTGCCTTGGCCTATTATAAAGCCAAGGGACAAAATTCAAATCTGGGTTTGGATTTTCCAACAAACCCAGGAATGAGTTTAGGACACAGGATGCAAGTGTCCTTAATAGGTAGCAGGTTTAGAACAAACGGAAGGAAGTTTTTCTTCATGCAGTGCACAGTCAACCTGTGGAACTCCTTGCCAGAGGATGTTGTGAAACCAGGATTTTAACAGGGTTCAAAAAAGAATTAGATAAATTAATGGAGGTTAGGCCCATCAATACGTATGAGCTAGGATAGGCAGGAATGGTGTCCCTAGCCTCTGTTTGTCAGAGGCTTGGAATGGCTGAGGGGAGGGATCACTGGATGATTCCCTATTCTGTTCACTCCCTCTGGGACATCTGGCATTGGCCGCGGTCAGCAGACAGGACACTGGGCTAGATGGACTTTTGGTCTGACCCAGTCTGGCCATTCTTATGCTGGTACCAGCCTCTCCCAAATAACAGGGGTTGTGCACAAAAGCCGATTTAAGGAATTAAGCTGAGACTCAAACTTCTTACGCTTGTAACTCAAACTAGCTCTGGACCTACATCTCCAAAGGCGAATTACCTCGTCACTCTGTCTTTCTCTGAGGTTTTGCTCTACAGAGACAGTATGTGATTAAAGAACCGTGTCTTACCTCTCTGACTCATAAAGCTCAATGGATTTGCAGTTTGCTGGTGCTGGCTTGGGTAGTCAGCGTGGGTTTGATTTGTTCTGGTGTATTTCGGGGAAGGAGAGCTGTCTAGAGGCAGAGGGCTGAAGTAGGAAAGCTAATTAAATACAACCGTCCGTCAAAAAGCCTTCCCACCCCACTCCCTGAAATGATGATGGGCTTTAGCCAAATACAGTTGTAACTGTTTAATGATTTGGCCAGGACGATTTTTACGTACAGGCCGTTTGAAAAAAGAAATGGGGGGGAAACATAAAATATTCCAGGCCCGAGGCTGCTTTTTAATAGAGACATAAAGATGATTCTGATGTTTCTGGAACCGCAGTGCTCTGGGGAGGGCGGGGGGAAGGGAAACGTGGGCTTTGCAAGTTGGTGTAGCGCTGAATTCTCTCAAGAGCTGAGAAGCTGGAGCAATAGGGGAGAGAGGTCTGACTCTCAGCCCCCCTTGTGAGGCTGTGGGGACAGGCAGCCGCTGGCTCCATACCCAGTTGCTATTAGGGTTCGTGTGTGCTGTTTATTGAGGGAGGGGCCTTGGGGCGGGGCAGCCAGCCCTCCGCCTGGAGCGCGCCGCACTGGCCCCCCGCCATCTTCAGAGCTGCACAGAGCACGGTGCTCCCCCCTCCCAGCCCTGAGCGCCGTCCCGATCATGCAGTGCTCCAGCAGCAAGTAGCAACTGTGGCCAGGAGCCTCGGGCCCTTTGAATTGCCCGACCCCAGGGCAATTTCCCTCTCTGTCCTGCTGTCAGCAGGCCTGGTTGTGGCCTTTTACAGAGCCCCACGTTTCTCTCGGTGGCCTTTAAATGGTCCGCTCTGAGATGTGGCTTCATTTTTCAGTCTCAGCGGGGGAGCCGTGTGGGTCTGTAACTTTCAAAACAAGGGGTGGTCCTGTGGCACCTTAGAGACGAACACAAATATATCTCCAGCATTGTGAGCTTTCGTGGGCAGAACCTGCTTCGCATGCAACCGAAGAAGTGGGTTTTGCCCACGAAAGCTCCCGCTCCTCTGTATAGATTTGTTAGTCTCTCAGGCGCCACAGGGCGACTCGTTTTGTTTTTCAGTTAGCTTTGATTGGCAGGGAAAGGCCTGAGTTTGAGGACAGAACTTGGGTAGTAGACGGGCATCCCTTTTCTCAGCATCCCGTGTTTCAGAGCCACTCGTCCCAGGTGGAAGAAAGCAAACTCAGCATGTTCCGACGGGAAAGAAATGTGGACGGTCAACTCCCAATTCTGTTAGAAAGCGTGAGCCGGAATTCCTTTGGGGGACACTGTCCAAACTTGGCCTGTTCTTATGCAGCCCCTGTTTATTTGTGCATTAATGCTTGCGAGCTCAGCTGGCAGAATTCACAAAGCCAGAATCCACCGGTCCACGGTTTCATGAACCGGACTGCAGTTCCTCACACAAAAGTGCGTGCACAATTGCAACAGTCGCAGCGACTGCACGTGTGGCTAGCCCGTTACGGTATGCACAGGCTCGTGGCTGCAAGCCACGGCCACAGCACAGCGCGCTAAGGAAGCATGCCGTAGTGTGGCCATTTCCCCGCAAACGGAAGCCAACATATGCACACGCGAGAGCACAGCACAGAAACTGCCCGTGGCCGTGATTGGGTGTGCAGTGAAGAGCTGGCCCATTATGTTAGGCCCCAAAGTTACTAATAAAGCTGTAATGAAAAGCACTTGGAACAAGAGGCCACGCCAGAAAAAGCAGACTGAGACAAAGTCTTTCATTGTTTAGTGGAATAGTCCTGTTGATCAGTGGATGGAAGCCATGGAGGCTGTTGAAAGTTCGACCTCACAGCCCGTCCCAAGGATAGAGGGTTGTTTATTCATTGGTTGGGAAGTTCAGCAATGCCATAGGGGCATCTCTGGCACCACACAGTGGAAATGTTGGTCCCAGGACAGCCCCCACCAAAGTCAATGGGAGATCCGACTCCAGGCCAGCTAACTTTGTCTTTGGAAAACAGCTGTTTCCAATCGGGCTGGTTGGCACTGGCTGTAGCATTGTCAATTTCTCCCACACTAGTCTGTCATATTCCTTTGCTAGCCTCCCTTTCATTCCTAATCCCTGGCCACGCCAGAGCAAAGACCCCCTCTCTCGGTGGATTGCGGTCAGCATGCTCCGTGGGGTGGGTGACGTGTGTAGTAAGGACTTGGCTGAAACCTCCAAACTAGTTTTTTAGCCCTGATTCACCTCTGCAGGGGGTGGAACCCGTTCAAAGGCATGGAGGGCTGGTGTTAATCACGTTCTATTGTTTGGCAGCTCAATTACACCCGGCCAGGGCTTCCGAACTTGAATCCGAGGCTGTTGGAAACCTGGAAGAATGAAGTGAAGGAGAAAGGACACGTCAGCTGCCCCAATAACGTAAGGACGTTCTCTCTGCATATAACGGGCGGGATTTTCCAAGGATACCCCCCAGCTGAAACGTTCGGGCGGAGGGACTTCTCCATGGGGAAACCTCTGAACTGAATGCTGCCGTTTGGCTCTTGTTTCTGTTCAGTCTGTACGTAGGCAAAACTCCCGGGGACGGGATTGACGTGCAGCCTGAGTAAAGGCCTCAGGGTCTGGCCTGTGGAGATATTTTTTCTAGTTTTCTTTTTAGTTGCCTTGATGACTGTTTGAAGCGCGTCCAGTCACTGTGCCGTTCGGTGATGTGATCATACTGCTGGACATAATGGCTAGGGAGAGGCTAGTGCAGGGGTGGGAAAGCGCAGGCCAGGGGGCCACATCCGGCCCCCATCTTGCCTGGATCCATCCCCTGAGGGTCAGCATTGGGAAACTCCAATGCTCAGCCGCCCGCCCACCCACAGGGCTGGAGCACACAAAATCTACTAGCCTGGCCCCCCAAGGCTGGTGTGCAAGGGGAATGTGGGGAGTGTCGTTCTCCTTCTTAGTCCAGGGCCACGTCTGGGGGGTTTTTGTTTATTTTTTTGCTTCTCACTTGTGTGCGGCCCCCGACTGATTTTTCTGGGGGTCAGTAGCCCCCAACCCAAAAAAGGTTCCCCGGCCCTGGGCTAGAGAGTGGAACTGGGACTCGCTGGCTCGTTGTTCCAAGGGGAGAGATCTGTGAATAAGCTAAAGCCGCGGTGCAGAGGGAGCTTCCTAAGGATTTCAGGGTTTGGGTTCTGGGAGCTGCTTTTTGAAGTCCTGGGGAGTTTTGCCTGAATAAAGGCTGCAGGGATGTAAGAGTGTCACCGTGTAAGCAGTTAAGCGCATGCTTATCGGTTACTGTAACGGTTACACACCGGCTCCCAGCCCCACTCCTGTGGCACAGAGCAGCAGCCAGCTCCCTGGGAGCGGGCTGCCACCCCGCACTGCTGCCTCTGTATCAGAGACAGCAGCATGAGGAAACAGCCAGCTCCTCAGCAGCTGGGCAGCAGATGGGAGCTTAAAAGCCAGCTCCCGGCACACACTGGCTCCCAGGAAAGCCGGCTGCCACCCCATGCTGCTGCCTTTGATAGAAAGGCAGCAGCGTGGGGCAGCAGCCAGCTCCCTGGGAGTGGAGAGCAGGCAGGAGCCGGTGCATGTCGGGAGCCAGCTTAAAAGCCAGTTTCCAGCATGCACCAGCTCCCAGGGAGCTGGCTGCCTCCCTGCGTTGTGGGCCCTTCGGTATAAGCTTTATACTGCAGAGCCCGCAGCGTGGAACCACAAAATTGGTGACAGGTAACACAGTTAGCTAATTAACTGCTTGTTAACATCCCTACTAGAAAGTCTCTTTTCAGCCAGGGCCCATGTTTCCCAGACTGTCTCTTATTAGAGGAAGTCAGGTCTTGAGTTTTAAATCTCTTAGCTGGCGGTGACTACAGTCACTGATTTTGCAGCTCTGATAACAGAGTGTGCAGCTAACAAAGGTTAGCCGTTGGCACGCACAGATGCCCAGTTGGGCGCACAGGAAAAGCCCCGCAGATGAGGGGCGTGCATTCTGGGCATGCACTAACCTCTTTTGAAACTCAGGATTTGCCTAACTTTCCTCTGGATGAGAAACTGCGCCCTTCTTCCTGAGCCATTGATTTATCACCCGGAACGAAGGCTTGCTAATGGGGCTCTTAAAACTAGGGCGTCAGCAGGGTGAGACATGTTAGCTAATTAGTGTCAGAGACATGCACTTAGAAGAGATGTTGCTCAGAAGCTGATTATGCAACTGCCTGGATAATTAGCCTCTCTGCTTGGAGCTTCTGCGGCTGCAGCCAGAACTCCGGGAGCTCAGCCGGGCCTCCCAAGCCCTAGAGAACGTACATTTTTCACGGAGACGTTTAGGGATACGTTTTTCAGCCCTGGGGCAGAAGGACTGAACCACATGACTCCCATTAGCACTAATAGGAAACGTGCGGCTTCATCCCCATGTATCACCCAGAAAATTAACCTCCCGTTGATTATCCAGGGCCGACAATCAAAAGCGACCTCCTGGGGATGGTGGGCGGCAGTCCATGAAATCTAAAAAGCCCGGGAGCAAGTTGCTACCCTCTCTGCCTCTTTCTTTCTCTCGGCAGAGCTGTGAAGCCATCTATTCCAGCGTTTCTGGCCTGAAAGCCCACCTGGCTAACTGCAACAAGGTAGGTTTGCCTGAAAAAGGGTCTAGGATCTCTGCCCTTTGGCTAGTATATCTGTTTGGGGTGGGGGGGGGGTCTTTTCTCTCGTTCTCCCGCACGTTAGGGGGAAATGGCCCACGATAAGAAGTAATTCAGAGGGTTTTTTTAAGCTATTTCTTGCGTTAGGTCTTGGGACAGGCTGATGCCACGGGGAGCCAAATCCTCTGCTCCTCTACCATGCCAGCCATGCTGACGAACGCTTTCCAGCACCGCCCCGCTCGCTCGCTTTAGCACAGCCCCCGAGGGCCCCCGTGGAGGTGAGGAGAGGGGTGCCCGCCTCACGCTGACTGAAACCAGAGACGTGATACCTGGTAGAGCCGGATGGATGAAAACCATCCCACAAAGTGATCCGGCAGGAGGCCAGGCGCTCCCCGAACCCCGAAGGAGCCCACGGTCCTTGTACAGGACCAGCGCAGGGGGAAATGTACCCATTCCTCGCAGCTAGTTCCTACGTTGTCACCTGACCTCTGTGAGCTGGAGGGAGCGCACCAGCCCTTCTCACAGGCCGCCTTGTGGTGCTAGCACTCCTGGCTCCCGCCGCCAGGTTGGAACGGGAAGTAAAAGTCTCCACATCTCACTTAGACCAAGTCCCCTGAACCGGGGATGGTGGCAGCCGACTCATTAACCCTTTCACGCCAGTGTGCTGGGGATGGGGAGCCAAAGTCCACCCCCGGAGTTGGGACCGGCGTGGCCCGCCTCCCGCCTCAGGGATGTACTCGCACGCAGGACCTGGCTGGCTGCTTGCTTCAGGTAGCGAGGGGCAACCTAGGCGAGTGAGTGGGTCGCGTGAGTGGCCCTTCTTCATCTCAGGGCGTGTCTAGTCTACAGGGTTTTGTCGACAAAAGTGGACTCTTGTCGAGAAAACTATCCCTGCGTCTACGCTACCGCCGCATTCCACCGACAGGAAGTCAACAGAACGCAGCAGTCTTGTCGACGGGGGTAAACCTCATTTGAAAAAAGGCGCTATTGCATCCACACTGTGCTTTTTCATAAGAGAGCATCTAGACTCTCCGTCGAAAAAGCGGCTTGCTTTGTCGACAGAACTGGCTGTAGTCTAGACGCTCCTTTTCAACAGTATCTGTCGACAAAGCCTGTAGTCTAGACGTACCCTCAGTGGGCTGCAAGATGGTCGTAACCAAGATCCCGGGACAAGGCAGTTTTGCTAAGTGCACTTGCGTACCTAGGATTTGTGGGCTGTGCCGACTGAACTGTGGCAGCGCCGTGACGGGCCGCAGAGGGAGCGCCCGGCTCTCCCAACACTGTGTGCAGGCAGCGCCCACCTCATGGCATGTGTCCTGGCTTTACGTGGGTGCCACAGTAGTAATACCGGCAGGAACACAACTATGTGGATGAAAACCAGCAGACTCTGGCATGGGCAAGAGTGAACAAAATGTCTCGTGGGCCGCACAGAGAACCCCAGTGGGCCACAGGTGGCTCACCCCTGCTCCAGGTATTCCTGCCTGGCCACTGAAGTCGTGCAGCCACGATCCTTCCTCTAGCCTGATACGATGTCATCAACTTCATGGTCAGTCCCAAAGAGACATGGCCTCCGTGCAGAGGGAGCATCGCCTCGCTCAAGCTTTGGCCCAGGGCGTTCGGTGGTCTGGTCGTCTCTTCAGTTTATGCCCCTCCCTGGCAGTCCTGTCATGCCACCAAAGCTTTGGAGGCCCCTGTGATTGCTGGTTGGGCGCCCCTTGGAATTCATCCGTCTTCCATTGGAAGAATTCATCCCTACCAGGCAAGCTGCCAAAACCCAGCCCTGCTGAGGGAGGCAGTTGCTGGGTTCGCCTTCCAATAGAGCTGCCTGGCCTGGTCCTGCCATTTGACGTGCAGCCGCCGACCAAGAGGCCAAGAATCAGAGAATCCTAGAATCCCAGGACTGGAAGAGACCTCAGGAGTCACCGAGTCCAGCCCCCTGCCCAAAGCAGGACCAACCCCACATAATCAACCCAGCCAGGGCTTTGTCAAGCTGGGACCCCAAAACATCTAGGGATGGAGATTCCACCCCCTGCCTAGGGAACCCGTCCCAGTGCTTCCCCACCCTCCTAGGGAAATAGTTTTTCCTAATAGCCAACCTAGACCTCCCCCATTGTAATTTGAGACTACAGCCGGTCCCCGAGTTGCGAACAGTCGACTTAGGACTGTTCGCAGTAACGACCAAAAATGTCGTAAATGCTGGACCCCGAGTTACAAACGCGATCCGCACTTACAAACAGCACGGTTACGTGTAAGTTGATGGGGCCCGACTTACGAACAAACCGAGTTCTGACCAATTGCTTGGTCCGTAACCGGTTTGTAAGTCGGAGACAGGCTGTATTGCTCCTCGTTCTGCCATCCGTCACTACTGTGAACAGCCTCGCTCCATCCTCTTTGAAACCTCCCTTCAGGAAGTTGAAGGCTGCTCTCAAATCCCCCCTCACTCTTCTCTTCTACAGACTAAATAAGCCCAAATCCCTCAGCCTCTCCTTGTAGGTCATGTGCTTCAGCACCCTCATCATTTTGGTTGCCCTCTGCTGGACTCTCTCCAATGCGTCCACAACCTTTCTGTAGTGGGGGGCCCAGACCTAGATGCAATACTCCAGCTGTGGTCTCACCAGTGATGACTAAAGGGGAATAATCACTTCTCTAGATGTGCTGGCAATGCTCCTCCTAATGCACCCTAATATGCACAGCTTTCTTGGCTACAAGGGCACCCTGTTGACTCATAGCCAGTTTCTCATCCACTGTCATCCCCAGGCCCTTTTCTGCCAAACAGCTGCTTAGCCACTGTGTCCCCAGTCTGTGACAATGCTTGGGATTCTTCCATCGCAAGTGCAGGACTCTGCACTTGTCCTTCTTTAATCTCATCAGATTTCTTTTGGCTCAATCCTCCAATTTGTCTAGGTCACTCTGGACCCTATCCCTGCCCTCCAACGTATCTACCTCTCTCCCTAGCTCAGTGTCGTCTGCAAACTTGCTGAGGGTACAACCCATCCCCTCCTCCAGCTCATTAATATAGATGTTGAACAAAACCAGCCCTAGAGCCGATCCTTGGGGCGCTCCGCTTGAAATCAAACGCTGTGTTCCGCTTCCCTCCGCACCCATGTTTCACGCCCCTGCAACTGAGCTGCTATCTCCGTGGCCTGTAGAACTGCAGTCCCGCAGCCGACGGGACCTCACGAGGTCCCCACGGAGGCTGCTCAAAGACCAGAAACTTGGCAGGAGCTGCTGCCGGAAGCAAAGCCGCATCTTTGGAGCATCCTACGATGCCGCTCAAGCGTCTGAGAGCCACCATTCGCTTGATGTACCGTCCGCACCGGTTAATACCGAGCCGGTTGCAGTCTGATGTTAGACACTGCTCGATGGGAGCAGCCTGGCACTTACGTGGCTTAATAACCAGACCAGTGAGAAATGCCTAGGCCGTTAGCCTACCCAGCAGTTGTCCAGCAATGGGCATAAATGCCTCTGGCATCCTTGCTTAGACTCCTCCTTACACGGAGTGATTCCCATCCTGATGATCTTGCAGGATGATTTCGCACACCGTAGAGTAAATACAAAACAACCCACAGTTCGGTGCCAAAGAGGAAGGTGCCTAAAGGAATTAGGCGCCTAACTCCTATTGACTCAGGCATTTAACTCCACTCCTCTCCTTTGGAAATCTCAGCCTGTATCAATATGCTGTGTCCTAGAAAGAGTAGAACCACAGGCCTGGACACAGCCACATAGTCATGCTATCTATCTAGGTACGTACATGACCTCCACCGCCGTGCCGGGATCGATACAGTAACGGAGCTTCCAGTTGAAATTAACTCCAGGAACATTGGCCCGCGGCAAGAAAGGGCCCCCTCAGTGCAGCACCGTTGGATCGGAACAGAGAAAGAACTTGTAAAACTCTGTCGCTTGAAATACTCCCAGCTCGAAATCACCTTGGCTGCCGCTTCCCGACAGCACCTCCTCAGTCCTTGTGGGCCAAGTGCATGCCCTCTGGTTATTGGAAACATACGCAGCTCTTTCTCCTCCAGCCTTAACTAGAACATTGACCCCGAATGAGAGGATGGAGAAAATCAGAGGCAGAAATCCTGCCCAGACCACAGAATTTTCATCTAATAAAATAGTGTCTGCAGGAGATTTGACTGGTTATTCGGGTGGGTTGCAAACTCACTCTGTTTGCCAGCAAAAAGAGGCCCCTCCATAGCACAGCCTATCAAGACCAAGCAGGCCTGTGCTTACAAAAAATATGCATGTGGTTGCACCCTTACTTGGAGATGGACTTAGCAGGGCAGTGCCCAGAAACCAGGGCACACATGAGCCATTGTGTCCCTCACTAGTCGTTTGTGTGCACAGCTGGGGCAACTGCACCTCAAATCAACCGCCAAGGCATTTTTTGGAATGCACAAATTCATGGCCCTTGTTCTGCCAAATGGAGACTAGGCTCCCCAGCAAGCTCCGGGCTTGCCTCCAGCATCCATGGCACCGATCCTGGAGTCCTGACATGGGAGCCACCCCTGCTCTCCCGCTTGTGCAGATCTTGTGTGGACTCGGTGCAGTTGTGCGGCGTGGGGAGAGCCAAATTCCCACACAGGCTGCCTGCCGGTGTCGCCTACCGTTGTGTGGAGCTGTCGTTCAGGAGCCCGATGTGGGATAGGCAGGGGGACAGGAGAATCCGTGACTCTGGGTGTGTAGAGCCTACACACAGACTAGTGGCCATAGGAGGGCTTTGGAGGGTAGTTGGAGGACACTCTGGAGCAGTTCATGGGCCACACACAACTCACCGGGGTTAGCCCCTGGCGGGCTGCTGGCACTTTATTTACCTGTGCCTCCGCAGGTATGGCCACTTGCAGCTCCCATTGGCCACAGATCGCCATTCTCAGCCAATGGGAACTGCAGGGAGTGGTGTCCCAGTCCGTGCTGCTTCCTGCAGCTCTCATTGGCTGGAAATGGTGATCCCTGGCCAATGGGAGCTGCGATCGCCGGTGCCTGTGGGCACACTGTAAATAAAGCACCAACGGCCTGGCAGAGGCGAACCCTCGCAAACCGTGTCCAGCCTGCGGGCCATTTATTGCCCACCCCTGCTATCGTGGATATCATGGAGGAGCCTTGTTGGAGGATACTATGCTCCGTGGCTGCTGTAGGGCCCTTAGCACAGATCATGCTAGTGAGAAAGTCACCCACAACCTCCTGGGTGTGGTACTGTCCCTCCAACTGGCACCGAGACCCTTACAGAGACAATCATGAGTCTGCTCTACAGCCTGAGCTGAGAGCCAGCAGGCTTTTAGCTCATGCGGAGGCTCATGCACTCCGCTCTCGAGGTCTCAGGTTCAGTTCCGCCTGTCGGAGCTACAAGGGGAACCGTGCCTCATCTCTTACCTCAGAGGGAGTTTTGCTGGAACAAAGATTGAAGGATTTAAACCTACAATAACCCTCTCCACTAAGCGGGGGAGTTGAGGAGCACCATCCGGTAATTCCTAAGAAACCTCAGGAGCTGGACTGAATTCTGTTTTTTCATGAAATCCCAATGGAGTGTCCCGAATACGTGTATTCATCCAGAAGGGGAGAACTGATGCAGAATCCTAGAATCTTCAGGCTGGAAGAGACCTCAGCAAGGCATCGTGTCCAACCCCCGGCTAAAAGCAGCACCAATCCCAGCTGCTCCCTGCACTGGCGTCAATATGGATCAACGATCACGTGATTTTGCACGATCATTTCTGGATTAGGCGTTAAGTGGGACTCTGGGCTGGCCAGGCCTGCCTGCCTGCCGACACAGCTAGGAAATGAAAGACTCAGCTGCCATAAAATTTACAGCATGAACCCAATTATGAAGAAATTCCCACAGAGCCCATACATCGCCCAGAGAACCTAATATATAATTCCCTGGTCAATAGAGAACGCATTACCTCCTCGGTGGCGGTGGACCGAGGCCGAGTCGAGAAATCATTCATTTTCATGAGGCCTCTAATAATGAAAATCCAACAATGTAATGGCCTGTTCGAGAGTATAAAGGCAAAATTAGGAAAGACCCATTGATCATAAATTAGAAGTTGCACTCCCGGTAGGTGTTCTTAACGATCACTGAATTTGCTGAGAGTAAGGGCGGTGTGCAGCTAGCCATATTAAATGGAGAAGAAAGTCTGTTTGTGTAATATTACAGTCGAGATTTTTAAATGCACAAACACCAGGAAGTTCACATTTTTGCTCCCACAGAAACCATCCCTCATTCCCCTTGGGATGCATATGTGGTATTTTTGTGTTATTGGACAAGGAGCTACTTTTATGCCTTGATACACCGATGCAATTACAGTTGCCGTGGGAACCGGAGCTTTGCCTTTCCCGGAAGCGTTCGAGGCAATTAAAATTCACACCATTGTGGAGGAAAATGGGGCTAGCTCTGTTGCTGCGTGAGAGCGCCTCTCTCTCCTTTGCATCCCCGGGGATTAAGTCTGAGGCATCCCGTTCCCTGGTGTTTTTCATGCGTGTTCTAGGGAACGAGGCCCAGGTTTTCAGGTGCGCGCGGGCAGCCGGGCACCTGCCTGGCACGTGTTGTCTGGGAAGGTGCAAGCACGGAGGCCTCAGTGAGCAGGACACCGTGTGCAGAATTACCGTGTGCAGAATTACCGTGTGACGTGCCCTCTTGCAGTCGTTGCTCATGCAAGTCCGATAGGCGAATGCGCACGTACCCACCTTCTGTGTCACAGGACGTTTCTCTTCCTGTCGGATTTTTCTGAGGAGAAGTAGCCCCCTCACTGTAGCAGATAAGAGATTACAGAGAAAGTTCCTGGCCTATGGCTCCCGGGACACCGCCGTGTCCCTGTCGTCACAGATGCAGTATTTCAGGAATACATCGACACTCTTACCTTGAAGACAAAGTCTTTGAGCTCTTGATGACAAGGGGCCATTTGTGGTCTTTGAATGTCCCTGGATCCATCATCGTGGGCCCAAGCAACAAGCTGAGGCCTGGTCTACACCAGAGGGGAAGGTCAGTGTACGATATGCAACTCCAGCTACGTTAATTGTGTAGCTGGAGTCAACGTACCTAACATCCCTGTCCATGCTGCGAGAGGCTGATGGGAGCACATGCTCCCGCTGGCTTCCCTTACTGCTGGCAGGAGGAGGAGTACCGGACGCCAGCAGGGGCTGCCCTCAGCGTTCGATTTAGGGGTCTGCACTAGACCCTCTAAATCAAATGCTAGAAGATCGATCTCCAGAGGTCGATCTTCTCTGTAGTGTAGACAACTAGAGACTTCCCATGGGCTTCTGGGTTGCAAGGCGGGAGGGAGAGGCTCACGTTTGAACCTGCTTTAGAAAACAGGAGGCTGTTCTCTGCTTTTCAGGGGGACCACTCGGTTGGGAAGTACCGGTGCCTTCTCTGCCAGAAGGAGTTCAGCTCAGAAAGCGGAGTCAAGTACCACATCCTCAAGACTCACGCTGAGGTAAGGAAGTGGGCGGGGCACAAGGGGGTGGGGCCTAGTTGAGGTTGTTTCCTGCTCGGGTTCATTTGAGTCCTCTAGAAGCCCTCCGGGAACTAGCAGAGTTTCTTTCCCTTGGGACGGAGGCAGGGGGGAGCTTACGTCATGCGTGGTCAGTATCATAGGCAGGGGAAGGTGTTGCCTTCCCAACCCGCTAGATTGACCCCCCCCAGACTCCGCCCCCCCCCCCAAACAACTACTGTATGCGAACTGGGGGCAGAGTGTTGCTGCCCCCCGGCGTCCACCCTCCCCATGCTCTGGGGCCGGGGAGGCTGGGGCCGTGCACCACCTCACCTCTCTGTGGTGCTGGGGGGGCAGCTTGGCTCCCGTGAGGGGCAGGGCCTGGGCTGATGGGCTGGGGGCTTGTCTCCCCCAATCCTATCTTCACCCACCACACATGTCCCTTGGTTTTTCTGGCTGTCTCTCATTGTCTCACCTGATTGACTTTCATCAGAGGCCCCGGAGCACCTGGTTTAGCCTGTGGAACATCCAGAGACATGATGTTGCCTTGGGCTTATTTTGCACACTTTGCATTAAGGATGGGCAAACTCATTCAGCCCAATTTCCTACCCCACCCGCAGGCTGAAAAGCTTGACTCTGCTTTGGAGGTTGTTGGGTTCCTGTTCTGGTGAGGGGAGACAGAAAGGGAAGAGAGAGAAATGAAAACACAGGGTGAAAAGTGGAGCAGAGCCTGGGAGGTGAGGGGAAATAAAGAGAAACTGGGGGAGTGGTGAAGAGGAGAGAGACATTGTAAAGTGAAGAGAGATACAGTCCACACCTGTGTAGCACATACAGGGTGTGTCTAGACTACAGGGTTTTGTCGACAAAAGTTCACTTTTGTTGACAAAACTATACCTGCGTCTACACTACCTCTGAGTTCTGTCGATATAACATCAACAGAACTTGGCAGTTTTGTCGACGGCGGTAAACCTCATTCTACGAGGAATAACGCCTTTTGTTGACAGAGTTCTGTTGACAGAAGGTGTTACTGCATCCACACTGTCCTTTGCGTCCACACTCTCATGTCGACAAAGCGGCTTGCTTTGTCGACAGAACTGGATGCAGTCTAGACACTCAGGGTGTGTCTAGACTACGTGCCTCCGTCGACGGAAGCATGTAGATTAGACAGATCGGCAGAGGGAAATGAAGCCGGGATTTAAATAATCACGGCTTCATTTAAATTTAAATGGCTGCCCCGCTCTGCCGATCAGCTGTTTGTCGGCAGATCGGGGCAGTCTGGACGTGCCGCTGTCGACAAGGAAGCCTTTGTCGATCGGTGCAGATATGCCTCGTGAAACCAGGTTTACCTGCGCCGATCGACAAAGCCTTCCTTGTCGACAGCAGCGCGTCCAGACTGCCCCGATCTGCCGACAAACAGCTGATCGGCAGAGCGGGGCAGCCATTTAAATTTAAATGAAGCCGCGATTATTTAAATCGCGGCTTCATTTCCCTCTGCCGATCTGTCTAGACTACATGCCTCCGTCGACGGAGGCATGTAGTCTAGACACACCCTCGTTGTCGACAGAGGCTTTGTCAACAGTATCTGTCAACAAAGCCTCTGTCGACAAAAGCCTGTAGTCTAGACGTACCCACAGAGTGCACCTTTGCCTCTGTCCTTCATACACCGCACAGATCTCCCCGTCTTTTATATAGAAAATAGGAGAAAAAGGTTTGGTGCTGAGGGCTCTGTTAGGAGGCAGTGTGGTCTAGTGGGCAGGCACTAGGCTGGGCGTCAGAATTCAAAACGAGTTTGTGGGATTTGCGAAACGTAAGCGTCCACAAAGATGCCCCCCTCCCGCTTCCACTTATCTGTCAGCGCCTCCGTGGGCAGAGGCTCAGGGAAGCATTCAGGCTGCGGCAGAGGATGTCAATGGGGGGAACAGGGGATTTGCCAGTGAGAAGTGAGGGAGGGAACTCAAGAGGCTTTCCCAGGTGTGTGGGGGACACTGGAGTTTTTCCCAGTGAGAGTGAGGCTAGGAGGGAAAACGGGGGGGTTTATACAAGGAGGTGGGGGGAGGTGGGGCAGCGCTCGCTGGCCTGAGAGGATCACTAACCGCCTGTCTCGTTCTTTTCCCCCTTTGGACACAGAACTGGTTCCGAACCTCTTCAGAGGCAGCCCGGAAAAAAAAAAGCAGGGACCAGATTTCCTCCAGCCAGGAGGAGAAAAAGAAAAGCACAAATGGGAAGAAAAGAGGGAGGAAACCCAAGGAAAGGCCCCCGGAAACGTCTCCGAAAGACAGAGAGAGCACAGCAAAGACTAATCATAAGAAGGCCCCGGAGCACTGGGAAGGATCCAACGGCAGTCCCGAAGGGAGGGAGAAAGGCGCCAAGCTGCCCACCAACAGGAAAGGTGGTGCCAGTAAGATGCCTGAGAAATAAGGGGGCCAGAGACTTACTGAGGATTAGTTTACAGCCCAGGGTAACAGGGTGGGGCCCCTCCTGGTTTCCTCTCCCCCGCTGCCTGCTCACCCAGTTTTTCTTTTTTAAACAAAAAACCACTTTAAGAAAATCATGGACCTTGTTTCACACTGGAAGAAAAAAAAGAAAAAGACCGTGCGATTGTCCATCCGCCACCCCCGTGCCCACGCCCGGGCCCCTCGCCTCCCCGACACACGCACGCGCTTGTGCGCACACACGGGCTGCACGGCTCTTCCGCTGCTGTGTCAGGTAAGGCAGCCAACCGCCTGCGAAGCAGGGACCCTCCCCCCACCGCCGCCCCGCACGGACCGTTTCCTTCGAATTCTGTGCGCAGCACGGGCGATGCTTGAGCAAAAGGAACGTGCAATAGAGACGGGAGGCGTAAAAACGCAGGCTTGCTTGTCGGATTGCAGTGCCAGCCTAGGAACCGGATGGGTTTCTTTTGGGGGTGGAGTAGGGGAGGGAGGAAAATGAGGCTGTCGGTACCTCACCCCACAGTGGGTCCTACAGCTGGGGGCTTGCTTGCCGAGAAGAACAAGGCGTGGTGATGAAGAGGAGTTCCCAAGGAATAGGCTTTGCCTACCTGTTGCAAGCTGGTGAGGCTTAGAAATGCCAGCCCCAAAGTCGGACGCAGAGCATGGGGATCCAAAGCATAACGCCGGTAAGAGAGATTTCAGGTGTGTACGGCAAGTCGGCACCTCGTGGCACCCGCCTGGGAGAGCCACGGCAAGGGGCAGTGTGATTCTGTCAATGGCGCTTGTGCTGGGCTCCCTAAGGAAGAGCTGTCCCTCGGAAGCCACCTGTCGATTTCGAAAGATGGTGGGGGTCCCAGCGTGTAGCCGTGTTCCGTTGGTTTTGTGGCCCAGCCAGTGGTTTCTTCCCCCCCTCAGGTGTGGGGACCGCGGGTAGCGACGCGTTCGCCGTAGCACAAGGAGTTAGGAGGATATCGTCTGTCAGTTTTGCTGGGGTCGTTCACAAGCAGCAAAGACTGCTCAGTGAGGCAAGGCGCATGCTGATGGGGCATGAGAAAAAGATCATGACCGTCAGAGGTAGGGATGTGAACAACTAGACGAGTCAATGAGTCATTTCCCCCCCTCCCTTTGCTGCCTCTTATCAGAAAGAGGCGGGAAGGGGGAGGAGCGGGTGCTTCAAAGTGGCAGTGCCGCATGGAACCCGGGATCACACCCTGGGCTCCACGCCGCACTGCCACTTTGAAATGCCACGTGCAGCCCAGGGCCAGCAGGGGAGTCCCCCACTGACCCTGGGTTCCATTCAACACTGCCGCTTTGAAATGCTCCGTGCAGCCCGGAGCCTCCAGGGGAGTCCCCCACTGACCCTGGGTTCCATTCAACACTGCCGCTTTGAAATGCTCCGTGCAGCCCGGGGCCTCCAGGGGAGTCCCCCACTGACCCTGGGCTCCATGCGACACTGCCGCTTTGAAATGCCACGTGCAGCCCAGGGCCAGCAGGGGAGTCCCCCACTGACCCTGGACTCCATGCGGCAGTGCTGCTTTGAAATGCCATGTGCAGCCTGATGCCAGTCTCCCTACAGTGTTTCAAAGTGGCAATGCCACAGGGAGCCGGGGGTCAGCTGGGGACTCAGAATCCCCTGTTGGCCCCGTGCTCCCTTCAGCCCTGGGGCTGTTGCTACACTTCAAAGGCAGAGGTGCCCTATTGACTAATCGAATAGTCAGTGCAAATTGCATCGACTTTTCGATTAGCTAATTTAATCTAAATTTAACATCCCTCCTCAGAGGTGCTGAGCGCGCATGACTCCAGCGAAAGGCCACTGGAGCTGCAGGTGCTTAGCGCCTCTGGCAAGCTGGCTCAATGAGACCAGTCCCGGGGAAGGGATTGTTCTGTGGGCGGGAGCAGGATGGTTTTTATTTGTAACTAAAGGCCGGGCAGTTGTAAAATGATTGGAGCTCCTTGGAGCTCACTTGCCAGATTGTAGGGGAGAAAAAAATCACTCTGAAGTTTGAGAGAACTTTTCCAGGCTTTTTTTTTAATGGATGTCAGTATAAAATACTTGTATCAAATTGATACTGAGCTATCGGTACACGTCGCCCCTTAGCAATAGAGCTGGGTGAATGCGGCAGAAAATAAGCATGGACGTTTCTTTGCTCACTTTCTGCTGGCAGGAAAGTTCGCTACAAGAGCAAACGCTGTGGAGCATTGGTGGAAAAAGACGTTCAAAGCCACGACCGAGAGCCTTCACCCTAGGCAGCTGAGTCTAAGAATAAGGCTCCGTGCCCAGTCAAATGAACTCCACTTTTGCATAGTGAAGATGCACAAAAAGCTGCTACAGACCCAAGAGAGTGAAGAACTTCTGACAAAGAATCCATTTGGGAACATTGCAAGCTGTTCCTGGGCAGAGAGAGGCAAAATTCAACCCAGTGGTGTGTGAATTAGTCACCCAGTTCTGTTCGCTACGCCCGGGAGATCTCTCCAGCTTGAATTTGGTGCACTGGATTGGCACCAAGCGACAATCATGGGCCAAGGTTCCTAGTCACACCCCTGTGGCTTGTTGGATGTACTCTTCTCTTGACTTCTCGCCTCCTTCCCTTTTGGAGGAACATGCTGCAGCCCAGGGAAGCAAACGCTGATCCTTTGAAACTCTTACTGACCTCATTCATATTCCCAATTTCGCTTTTATCGGGCATCCCTTAAAGGGACGCTTCCTTGTTAACAAACACGCTTGTCTTGCGTTCATGTGTCCCTGAGCTGGAATTCTCAGAACCCCTGGGCTGGAAGAGAAACTTCTCCAGAGTCCAGACTAAAGCTGATCTGCTTCTAGATAAAAACCAGGCTACCTCGTTCCCTGGAGCTTGCTGCACTTCAAACATCACAAGGGGGCTTCGTGGCGCATTTTTGTGGCACATTTTTCGCTTGCCAGTGAAACAAAACCCAAGGAGTTTTTCCCCTCGTTCACTTTCAATTAGCGATTTCGGAGGGTTACATTCAGGAGGGAGAAATTGTGTTTGTTTAGTCAACGAAAACCTTGACCTTCTCTTTGCTTCATTGCGTTGCACAGCCTGTCCTCGATCCCCTCGATTCTTGGTGTTTTTTCATGCTCCGAGGAACCATTCAGTAATAATTAACGTCCGTCTCCGGTGACACGTTATTACTGCCTCTGAGATAGAGCCGTCTCCTCCTGATGTCAAGTCAACTCCTCTAGGGAGTCATTGCTTAAGCGCCCGCCATATATCTTGACAGCTGAATTAAAACGTGTGCATTTCCCCTGGTAGCACAGCTAAGAAAGTGTGGCTAAAACCTCCGCCACTTGCTTCTGAACACCATGGCCTCAGGTTTGATTGGGATTGAATCCCTGCCTTCCGTTTGGCCATTGTTTCCGGAACACTTAGCCAGGCCGTGTTTCAAAGCAGTTAGTGAACAAATTTAATTAGCCGGCACATCTGGTCCTGTTTGCCTTTTGGGTGTCATCTGCTCAGTTGTGTGTCTGGTTGTCGGCAGTGCAAAACCCAGATCTCATCCCACAGGGGAAGGGAATGCTGCTAAGGCTAGCTTTCCTCGCACCTTGCCAGGGCATTGCAGAAGCGGTGGGTTGCAGCTGCAACGGTGTGAGCGTCTTGGCGATATTCTAGCCGGGCAGAGCTCAACAGTGGGGCTGCCTTTTTCAAACGGCGTCGTCAAAGCAATCATTACTGGGAAGCCATTTGCACAGAGGGTTGTTATTCCCAGGGTGGGAAAGCGCTGCTAAGAGATACCCCGCCGATGCTCTAGAGAGGTGCTATCCTGCCATTGTTCCGTGCTATTGTTGCCACTTGCTAAAAGCCCCCAGGGTGGCAGCGTTCTGCCGGGCCCTTGCAGGAATGCTCCTAAATCCATAGGTGGACTTCTAAGCAAACGAGCTGAGCCCCCAACTCCCATTAACACCAGGGGATACTACTGGGTGCTCAGCACTTTTAAGAAACCGAGTCAGTTTTATTTAGGAGCCTAAATCTGGATGTTCAGGGCACCGTCAACCTGTGGAACTCCTTGCCGGAGGATGTTGTGAAGGCCAAGATTTTATCAGGGTTCCAAAAACAGCTAGATAAATTCATGGAGGATAGATCCATCAGTGGCTCTTAACCAGGGTGGGTAGGAATGGTGTCCCTAGCCTCTGTTTGTCAGAAGCAGGGAATGGGCGACAGGGGAGGGATCACTTGGCGATCACCTGTTCTGTTCATTCCCTCTGGGGCACCTGGCATTGGCCTCTGTTGGCAGACAGGCCACTGGGCTAGATGGGCCTTTGGTCTCACCCAGTCTGGCCGTTCTTATGTTCATGATCTCAGTGAGAGCTGTGTGAATAGCTCGGCATGAAACACCAGCTGGTCAAGGGCTAGCTGTTCAGATAAGGATCTTGACAAGCAGGGCTCAAAGGAGCAGAGGCAAGGGAGGAGGCGGCATGTACAGTGCAAATAGCAAGAAGGCACGGAGATGCCGTAGGAATTGTTTAGGGCCAGGCCTTGGAAAGCGTGAGCCCCAGGACACACCTGCTGCTCCCTCAAGCCCCGCAGGTGTGAGTGTGCACTTCGGACTGCAACGGTCCACGGCCTTTTGCAGGGACACCCACAGCTACCTCCTTTAAAACCTGAGCCCATAGGCCCCAAATCTTCCCCTCCCCCCTTCCCCGCCCAGTAAACAGACCAGGCACAGGAGACTCTGCAAGGAAGAGTCCTCGTCCCAGCGCAGCTCCCCCAGGCTAATGAATCCTGGTGCCCAATCCACTGTCTCCTGCTCTCCAAGGAGACCTCGCAGATCCAGGCTCTGCAGCACGCAGGGGTTCCCACGGTGGATCCCTTCTTCCCCCGTGGAAGTGGCGGCAGGACTGGCTGCTCACTACTGGAAACACATGGACCTCAATCTTCAAGGGTAGTTGCACACTCTTTCTTAGACTCGCAGGAGGCCGCCCCCTGGTTTTGCGACTTCCCAGATCCCCAACTGAAAGCCGCTTTGTCAGAGACTCGCACGACGAGCAGAAAATCCAGCAGAAAATCCCTCGGGAGTCTCCCCCAGCTCCGCGCCCTTCAAAACAGGCGGGGAATAGACGGGGCATTGCAGTTGTCTGTGTGTCTATTACACGGGCAGGTATGACATGGGCCTGAGCCACACCATCTGGATCTGAAGCCAGGTCTCCAAGACTTCTGTAGCTGGGGGATACTTGGGAGTCGGGCTTCCCATCTGGTCTGAGACACGGCGTGGAAATGTAGTTCCAATTTGGAACTTTCCAAAAGTTTGGAGGCTGTTGGGCTCAACGTTTTGGCTTCTGGCCTGTGTTGGATGGCACGGTCTATGATTGCTGACGTACATACGCCCCAGCTGTGTAAGCCTCCCCCGGCCAAGGCCAGAAAATGCTCTTGGTGGCAGCTGATGGGGAGGGTGGAGGGGGGGTTCTTAAGCTCAAATGTGAAAGCAGCAGCAGCTGCTGCCTTTAGAGCTCTCATTCCTCACTCGGCTCAAATCCCAAAAGGGATTCCACTCACCGGCAACTACTCTGTGGTTCAGCGCAGCATGTGGCGTGTTGTCTGATGCCGGCGTGTGTGAGCCTGCTAGAGCACAGTGGGCCAGGTTCATGCTGTGGGGGGGTAGCTGTGTGTTTAGGTGCTTGAAAGCTGCTCTCATGTCCCCCTCTCAGTCAGACTGAGAGCGGTTTTTAAGTACCTAAAAGGGTGTGACAAGGCGGAGGGAGAAAAATCGTTCTCCTTGGCCTCTGGGGATAGGACAAGAAGCAATGGGCTTAAACTGCAGCCAAAGAAGTTTAGGTTGGACATCAGGAAAAACTTCCTAACTCTCAGGGTGGCTACGCACTGGAATAAGTTGCTTAGAGAGGTTGTGGAATCTCCATCTCTGGAGATATTGAAGAGCAGGTTGGACAGACGCCTGTCAGGGAGGATCTAGACGGTGCTTGGTCCTGCCATGAGGGCAGGGGACTGGACTCGATGATGTCTCGAGGCCTCGCCAGTTCTAGTGTTCTTTGTGCTAGCTCACGGGCACTCAAGGCTCTTCTCTTCTATGGCCAGGAGCCGGTGAAGTGACACACGTCTGTGCTTCTCCCTTCACTGAATGGTTGAGCCGCAGCCCTGGGTGCTGCGTTTCTCCAGTTCAGCTCTCCGGTTGCCTCGCCCGGGGTGAGCACACGGGCTGGGGTTTGAGAGCGCAGGCATGCGGAGTGATGGTTGGTAGCACCTCTGTAAGGGCCGAGCGGGAGAACATCTGGAAGCTGAATGGGCCTGTAGGAGGCGACGTTTGTCTGTACGGCTCAGCTCTCTCTACCCAGGGCAGGGTGGGAAAGAACAGCCTGAACTTATCCGCTCAGGGCCTGAAGTTCTGGGGGGTAAGAAACGCTCCCTACGCCATCTTCCCGCACAGCTGTGTGCTGGCCAGGCCGTACCAGCCCCCTCGGGAGGGAATACGGTACACTCGGGATCCCTGCTGGGAGAGTCACCTTTCCCACAGATCTGCCCCACAAGCGGTCTGGGTGCCACAGGTGCTGATTGCATGGAAGCTTTCAGGACCTACAGCTGCCCAGCACCTCTGAAAATCGGCTCGGCGCTAGAAAATCAATCCGTAACGCAGAGCGGAACGGTGCCCCGGTCGGTTTGTACCCACGCGCCGGGACTGGGCCGCGAGTCACACAGATAGTTTCCACGGGGCTGTTAAATACGATTTATGTTACAATAGCCACCAGATGCCTTGGTCAGGATCGGGGGCCCAGGATCGGGGCCCTATTCGGCAGGCACAGGATAAAGAAGGCCTGGCCCCGTGCCCTGCACTTATCATGTCCAAAACACAGAGGACCCTGCTCTGAAGAGCTAGCTGTGCGTGAAGCCCAAATCCACGGTGCACCCTTAAGCATTGGCTTCCTTGTGAGCCGGCAGGCGAGGCGTAAAACGGGACGTGGCTAAGAGTGCCCTCCCCGAGGCTGGGCTCTGAAGGACTTGGTGCTCCTACTCCGTGAGCTGCTGTGGTCCGATCCCAGTTCTGAGCACTTTGCAACGTTGCATGTCCTGCTGATGGTGCTGATGCTGGTGTATGTTTGTTCACAGTGGGGACAAGCAAGGGGGGAGTTCTGGGGTCACCTGTGTATGTAAGAAGAGCAAGTCAACCTCCCGTTCATTTCCATCCTGGTCACAGCTGCGTCAGTTTTCAAATATCTAAAAGGGTGTCACAAGGAGGAAGGAGAAAATTTGTTCCTCTTGGTTTCTGAGGACAGGACAAGGAGTAATGGGCTTAAAGTGCAGCAGGGGAGGTTTAGATTGGACATTAGGAAAAAATTCCTAACTGTCAGGGTGGTCAAATATTGGAATAAATTGCCAAGGGAGGTGGTGGAATCTCCCTCTCTGGAGATATTTAAGAACAGGTTAGATAGACATCTGTCAGGGATGGTGTAGACGGAGCTTGGTCCTGCCTTGAGGGCGGGGGGGTGGACTCGATGACCTCTCGAGGTCCCTTCCAGTCCTGTGATTCCAGTCGGTGGCGTTTGACCTCCCTCATCTCCATCCACAATCCCACGGGTTACATTCAGGCTGCCCAATCGGACCGCTTGAAGCCTCCTCTGTCCACCTTTAATACAAAGTCTTGTGACGCTGCCTTCCTGAGCCAGGCCACGTCACTTTGCCCTTCTCTTTGTTATGCCGCAGTCTCGCCACCAGTAATGGGAAAGGAAAGGCAAGTCCCAAATATAACCTGTCCCTGCTGCTGCATGTGCAGTCATGGAAACTGTATGCACAAGGGGCCGATCTGGGGAATTTGCACGGGCAGTGATCCAATGTGTGTGCACAATTGTGGTAACCGGGCATGCAAATTAGACGTGCACTTGCACACGCCAAACACATTCGAAATGGGCTCTGAATCAGTGTAGCTCGCGTTCAGGCTGTGGCTGTAGAGGATGGAAAGGCTACAAATTATCTGAGTGTCCTGAGCCCAACAGAAGGGAAGGCGCAGAGTAGCTCCTTCCTCCAACAGAGCTTATTGAAGGCAGGACTCAGTTCCCTTTCTTTGTAAGTCCTGCTTCCCACGAGGAATGTGGCTGTAATTGCTCTGGTTTAGGAATAATTTCCCAGGCCCCGCTCCAGTTATCAGAGTGCCTAAGCAGCTGCAGCTCTATTCTTCTCAGCCGTGCTGAGACTTTCCTTAAAAATAGCTTTTCATTGCCTTTCTGTTTTCACAGCACCCGCAGCTGCCGAACAAAGGACCGAGCCCCGGACAAAGCCTATGAAAATGCACATCAGTAAAATGAATGTGAGCTACAGATTTGGAGCCAGCCTTTCAAATGAGTTAGGCGTGTGCAAGGGCATGTCTAATTTGCATGCACTGGTACCGCAGCTGGGTGCACATGTTGGATCACTGTCCGTGCAAATTCACCAGATTGGTCACTTGTGCATGCAGTTTCCGTGATTGCACAGTTCGTTCCCGCGTGTGTGGAACGCGTGGGTGAGGTGCGTGCAGTGTGCAGGATGGCTCCGATCACATTGGTTTGCGTTTTCTGGTGGCACGGCCCTTGGATACACCAACTGAGCGGTTGGTCCGTGCATTCACCCACCCAAACTGAGTAACTGTGCGCACAGGCAGTGTGCGTGCGTAGGAACGCGTGTTTTTCCCAGCGGTGGGTTGTGAGGGCAGGCGCCAGGACCTACGTGACCTGGGCCGCGTTGTTTGAAAAAATGTTGCCTCGAAGGCCACATTGTCTCCCTGTGAGGGTATGTCTACACTACCCCCCTAGTTCGAACTAGGGGGGTAATGTATGCATACCGAACTTGCTAATGAAGCCCGGGATTTGAATTTCCCGGGCTTCATTAGCATAAAGCCGGCTCCGCCATTTTTAAAAGCCGGCTTGTTCCACGAGGCGTACAGATAGTTCGGAATAACTACATAGTTCGAACTATCTAGCCCGTGCCACGTGTAGCCGCGCGGCACGGGGTTCGAACAAGCCGGCTTTTAAAAATGGCGGAGCCGGCTTTATGCTAATGAAGCCCGGGAAATTCAAATCCTGGGCTTCATTAGCAAGTTCGGTATGCATACATTACCCCCCTAGTTCGAACTAGGGGGGTAGTGTAGACATACCCTGGGGGTGAAACGTTTTGGCCCTGATGCTGATGACCACGAAGGCCCCTTTCTCCCACTCGGTCCTTGTACACGGGAGCTTCCGTGCAAATGATAATCAGACTTTTTGAGATCAGCACCCCCGTGGTCCCAGATGCTGTCTTCAACTGGACTCCAGCGGGGTAGCAAAGCCAGCAGCGTGCTGGCCATTGCTCCAGCTACAACAGCTTGGCAGCACATCTACTGAATACCAGGCAGCTTTGGGAACTGGCATTTGGGCCCCGATTCTGCCCTCTGAGCTAGGCAGGCATCTCCTCCTCATGGCGACTTGCCCTTCGTGACATGCCATTTGATTGGAGATCGGGCTTGGCTCCTTCGCTACTTCCACTGCACCCCTGGTGTTAACTGCAAACGCCGTTTTTGAAATATTCCCTTTACCTCACTACTTGGGCGGTGGGTGAACCTAGAGCTGAGGGAGGCAAGTCCCCAGTCCCACCTCTTCCACCTGAGGCCCCGCCCCCTTTGGGAGACAAGCCCCTCCCACCACAGGCCTCCAGCTCTCCTCCTCCCCACCTTCCCCCACCCCCCCCCATTGCAGGGGCCAGTCTCCAGTCCCTCAGCACAGGGAGGGCAGGTGGCACGCAGCGTGGCTGAAGCCCGGGGGCAGCCCAGGAGTCATGCTGAAGCAGGGGGCGGAGTGTGGGCGGGGCCACACTGGACAGTTTGGGAAGGCAACGCCTTCCCCTGCCTCTGAGACCCGCCGCCGATGGTCGCAATCAAAGGCTGATATGCTGCAGAGCTGGAGGGAGCAGGCTGCGTCCTTTCTGTTGACCATTCATTTCTACGTTTCATGTGCCATTTCTGTGAAGAGCACAAGGTGGCAGGGTGTCACTGTGACTTATCTTCACGAGCCAGGGAGAGTGGCAGCTCGTACCTGTTCTGGAGCGATGATGAGCTAATGGAAAGAGTTAGAGAAAGAGGGTAGGAGCAGGAACTGGAAATGGCCCAAACAAAGGGTTAGATCCTCACCTAGTGTCTATCCCTAGAGCTCCGTTGACGCCAATGCAGCTATGCCAGTATCGGCTGGCCGAAGAGCGGAGCTGCCGTTCTGTGTGGTGGTTTGGTGGGTTGTTGCTCCCTCGTGCCACCTCCAGCCCTCCTCCCGCCGCCTTGCTGCTCCTGGAGTCTTCCCTAAATACTCTCCTCTGATGGGGTTCAGCTGACACTTGCAAATTGTGCTGGGGGGGGGGGCTTTTCCCAGTTAATCTATGTCTAGACTACAGAGTATTGTTGGAAAAACAGTTGTTTTTCCATCAAAACTTGAGTTGTATCCACACTGCAAGCGCGTTTTTTCGACAGTAAATCGAAAGAACAGAGGGGTTTCTCCGGCATTGGTAATCCTCATTCTACAAGGAAGAAGCCTTTTTGTGAAAGAGCAAAAGAAAGAAAAAGTGAAAGAGAAAGCACAGGTGACCCGGAGGCCACTCCGTCCATAGCAATCCCTGCTTAAGTGTGAGATATGATCCATTCAGGGTACGTCTAGACTACAGGCTTCTGTTGACAGAAGTTTTGTCGACAGATACTGTCAACAAAACTTCTGTCGACAAAGAGCGTCTAGACTACATTGAGTTCTGTCGACAAAGCAAGCTGCTTTGTCGACATGGTAGTGTAGACGCAAAGGACAGTTTACATGCAATAACGCCTTCTGTCGACAGAAACTCTGTCGACAGAAGGCGTTATGCCTCGTAAAATGAGGTTTACCAGCGTCGACAAAACTGCTGCGTTCTGTCAACGTTATGGCGACAGAACTCAGTGGTAGTGTGGACGCAGGTATAGACCCTGTAGTCTAGACACACCCTCAGTGTGGACGCTCTCTTTCGAAATAGCAGATTACTTTTTCAATGTGCTTTTGCAGTGTGGACGTGCTCTTGCACAAGAAGTTTTTGCGGAAGTTCTCTTAAAAAAAAAAAAAAAAAAAAAAGCTTCTTGCGCAAGAAGCCTGCAGTCTAAACATAGCTTTAAATGTATGCCCCCTTTCTATCTGGGGGGTGATGGTAATACCTCCATTTCTAAAGCGCTTTGAGATCTACAGCGGAGAAGCACACATTGTAATAGGGTTTCCTCCAGAGCGTTTATCACGGCTGTTTTTTCAGCGCTTCACAAACTGCACCAGATCATGGGCGTTTTGCTCTGCACCATCCTGATGCCCGTGTCTTTGCTAGCTGATCTTTCCAATACTTGTGACTAACTCTACCCTATTTCATAGCCTCGTGATCCTCTTGATTCTCGTAAATACTGGACTCTTTGGCACTAAGGCTTTCCATCCTGGGATTTAATTCTCTCTGTGCCTTTAACGGAGCAGAAAGGTTTTGCTGTTGGTTGCGAGATCTCGGTTTATCGGTGGTGTTGAGCTTTTTCCCCCGGGGCGGAAGTCTGCGTGGGTCCCTCCACTCGCTGCGGGGCACTGTGTTTTTGCTGGAAGACATTCAGAAAGTAGATGGAAGAACATCCCGTAAAGGTGGCGCGAGTCCATGACGCTGGGCCCCAGCCTGCTTCTGGTGAAGCCAGGGGGAACGCTGCCTTTGGCTTTCCTGCCAGGCGGGAAATCACATCCAGGTTCCCCTCATTAAAAGTCCATTCTCGTGAAAAAGGAAGCAGACGGGGGCTCATTCCGCAGCGAGGGAGGCTTCACGGAGTTCAAAGGGAGGGTCGTTCACGGAGTGGCGCAGGGTTAGTCGTGACACTGGACCATTGTGGGCCTCTTGCAGCCAGCCACGGCTGTCCGGCTGTCGGCAGAACCAATCATCCCTTGCACTCGTCAGGGTGCAGACTGCTTTTCTGCGTGGGTCTGCTGTTTCCTGGGTTGGAGCCAGCCTTCAGGATGGCTGTATCTGTGCTGGACACACAGAGCAGTGCAAGTGCATGTTCTGCCTTTGCGACCCTGCTATGGTGAGGTCTAATCCAGCACCATTGAAGTTTACAGATGTCAGACCGGGTGCTCAGCCAGCATGGAAACTGGGAAACAAACTTACTTCTTAGGAACTTTGCTTTCACTGGCAGCTAAGTGCCTAAATATCTTTGAGGGTCTGGGCCAGCGGGCCTGCCCCCCAATCTGTACTCTCTAAGGGCATGTCTCCACAGGGGAGTTATTTCAAAACAACCCCCCTTTCAAAATAACAAGACGAGCGCCCACGCTCCCAAGCCCATTATTTCGAAATCCTAACTCCTGCTTGTGAAGAGGACTAAGCTGATTTCAAAATAGTTATTGCGGGAGTTAGTATTTCGAAATAACCTGGGGGTGTAGACACAGCCTGATGGTGCCGATTTATACCAGCCCAGGGGTTGCTGGTGCTTTAGAGTGGAAGGAGCTGGGATTCTTTGAGCTGCCCCATCGCATTCACATCCTAAAATCCTAATACCTAATCTAAAGTCTGAATCCCTCCTGCAGGGAGACACTCTGAGCCTGCGTCTGTCTGTGCAACGTGAGCGTGTCCAGGTTGAACCTCTCTAGTCCGGCACCCTTGGGAACCAGAGGAATTGCCGGACCACAGGAGGTCAGTATGGTCTAGCAGCATCACCAACACTTGCACGGCTTGCTGGGCTCTGAGAAGACATTTGGGGGTTAATTAAAACTAAATAAAGCACAGAACACTGGGAGCCAGGACTGGTGGCTGTAAACAGGCTTTATGGGACTGTGGGAAACTTGGCCACACCCATGATAAGCGGACATCTGGCGAATTAAAATCCTACTGAACCGTGGATGTTGCCGGACTAGAGAGGTTCAACTTGTAGATACAGGCATAGAACTGGTGGGCTGCAGAGTGGCGGAGAAATAATCCTACCAGCAGGGCCCTGGGGAAGGTGTAACCAGGAGGTCAGAGTTGTAATACTTCCGGCCCCAGAAGCCCCCGTCTGCGGGGGCCCTGTTTGAGGTTCTCCATCTAGCTCAGCTGATTCCTAATGTCATCAACGCTTTTTTTTTTTAACGGCTTTTTAAAGGAAAGGAAAATCTGTGTGAGCGAATGTCTGGTTTCAGCGGGGCGTTGTGTGTTTTTATAAAAAAAAAACCTGCGAGGGGATTGGTGTTCAGTTGTCATAAATCAGGGGGCACACGTGTTTGGGGGGGGGGGTTGTTTTGGTTTGGGTTTTTTTAAGAGTCACACACAAAAAAATGAAACGGATTGAAAAAAGTGTTGGGTTTTTTTCAGACTCCTTTAGTGGCAAATAACCAGCCTTTCCCAGGCAGCCCTGCCCTGGGTGCAGAGAGCGTGCTCATGAAGGCCAAGGGGGGCTTGGTGCCCCTCAGGACAGGCTGCCTGTTAGCTGCAGGTCTCCCAGGACAGGGCGGGGAAGCTGTAGCTGGAGGCCCGGTGCCAGCCTGGGGGGACTTTCGAGGGAGGCAGAATGGCCATGGGAAGTTGATTGAAGTGGGCTAAAGCAGCAGGCATTGCGCCCATAGCTCCCTGCAGCTCTGGCCTCCACGCAGGCCTAGGAGTGAACCCTCCACCCCTTCCGGCAGGCACTGATAGGCCGTTCCATGCCAGCAAGGCCTCTATCCCTGTGCTCAGCTGCAGCACTCTGGCTGCCTCGTTCTTCAGCGGGGCGGTGCGGCACGGACGGGCTCCCAGTACATCCCCTGCTGCAGGGGCGGGGGGTAGCTCCAACCTCTGCATCCTCCCACGTCTGTCTCAAGGCCCTCCATTTCCCCGGGCTGTGCCCAACTCCTGCCCGAAACGTTGGCTCTTTACAGGCTCTGAACTCCAAATGCCATCACAGCTCAAGGCCACAGTTTTATAGGCCACGGCTAAAAGTGTGCCCCCAGTGGCAGTGCCGGATAAGCCAGTTCCACTAACTGGTGGTTTTTGCTTCCGGGTCCATGGAAAGCTGGGGTTGTTATTTTGGGGCTTTACTCTGCTCCAGGAGGAAGATCTGCTCAGATCAACTAGCGCTTCCCGGCCGAGGGAGTCAGCTTGACATAGGTGGGAGGATATTAAAATACCATAAAATGCACCCTACTGTGAAGATCAGGGCTTAGATGTAGAGCGAGAGTTTCAATAGAAAAGAGCCTGCAATTATTTCTGAGGCATGGCCAAGGTAAAATACAGTATCAGTTCACTCTATAATAGCTCTTTTAGCTGGAGCCAAATCCTGGTCTTGTTTACATTGGCGCAAATCTGAATTAACTCCAGTTCACTTTCACTGAGGACGGGCCCTACTCTGGCTTCTTTGTGCTGTACTAGTGTTGCAAAGGGTCTGCCAAGCTTCCATAATACGGCAGCTGAGGATTTCTCCTGGCATGGGGAAAATTCCTGGCTGGCAGACCCATCTCTATGTCAGTCCTTAATTGTCCCCTCTCGTCCTCAGCTAAGGGAGGGTGGCATGGCTGTGTTCCTGCTGGTATATCAGTCTGTGATGGCACTTAGAAGCTGGTGCAAGTTAGAGCAACCTTGTGGCTGCTCTAAATTGTGCTGGAGCCAAATCAGCCCCAAGGATCGGGGGAGCACAAAGGTGGTGGATAGCCTCTATACTTCTCCACCTCCTTTGCATTCTCCTTCCAGCACTGGTCCTGAGGATAAATTAATGGGTCTTTTTCAACTCCGAAGTATGTGATCTGTTAGCTCTGTCCTTGGGCTCCTGGCCAACCAGATACAACAGGATACCGGACAGAAGACTCTGATCATTCACCGTACCCTCCATTTGGGCTTTTTGTATCACCGACTTCAGAGCAGATCCAAAGGGAACGTTGGCCTATAGCAGGAACAGTTGTCACTAGACTCTGTTTTTACACACAGGGTCCTGCGTGGATACAACATTTGTATCCATGTCCATATGCGCAAAAATGAGGCACAGATCTCCGCTTCCCGAGGTGCAGATACCCGCAGATATAAAGAGGATGTCATCCGATTTGCGGGATCTAGATACAAAATTTGTACCTGTATCCGTATCTGCCAAAATGAGCTGGGGATACTCACATCTGCAGATACCTGTGGATATTGGTGGATTGGCAGGGCTCTACCTATACAAACGTGACTCCCACCAATGTGAAAGGGAGTCTTTGCATACAGAGGTTGCGGGAGTGGGACCTCAAATGCCAAACTGCACGAGTTGAGTCCTAGACACGATGCTGAATGGCTAACAGGCTGCGTTCTGGATGCTCAGCCGGGCATAGGAAACCATGGCCAACCTTGCAAAGTGCACCACAGCGAAGGCCTCTCCAGAGCTGATCCCAGATCCATTTAGGGAGAGACTGAAGGATTCTGTGGGGGGTTTTGCAGCCTTTTTTAACCACGAACGTCACCAGGAGCCAGGGGAGATGAGTGCCGGCTGCTTTTCAAAATTCAGACATTTCACTAGCTGTCGGCAAGATGGATCCATGTTGTATCACCTTAGGGAACTTCATTGCAGAAACACAACAGAGCCCGTTTGAATCCACAATAAAACTGACACTTCTTTGTAGGCTTGAGGAAGTTTTCCTTCCCAGCAAAGCACGGCCCACACAGCGCAGTTGCGAGGTAACCAAGGCACTCTCTTGCCTTGGAGTTCTCTTCCCGGCCTCCGCGCTCAGATGTTGACACGTTTTGTTGTGTTTTCCCACAAAGAAGCGCTCTGTACAGGGAGAGGCAAGAAACCCAGGGTGTGAGCTAGAGCAATGGACCCATTTCAGTAGGGATTGTGGAGACCTTTTAAAAATTCAATCGATGGGAAGGTTGAAGATGAGCAGGGCTCTTTTCCCCCAGACTGAGAGAATTAAGTTGATCTTGGATGCAAGTCAAACCCTTGACCTCTTTATTCCTCTTATTCCCCAAAGAAAGCGGAGGCCATCCTGGAAGTCGATCTCAAAAGCCATGCTAGAAATACCCTGGACATCACTTCTGGTCCATCCCATCCATACATTGTTCTGAACACAGGGTTCTAAGAGGGGTTCGGCGGGAGACTGTCCCACTATCTTTGGCCATCGCTGGCTTGCTCGTGTTGTGGGTTGTCCATCGTAAAAGGAAGCTTGGCGGCAATTTTGGGCAGGGGATGGCTGCACTTTATAGGAAACCTGCCATTCCAAGAGAAAACATTTGCCAGCGATCAGGCTGGCCTGGGGAACCATGCATTGACCCCTGTGGACAGGATGCAATCCCGCCACGCAAGTGTCAGACGCCTTTATCACTACTAGACGGCGGATAATTTGATGTTTCCATTTTCATTCCACCCGTGTACCCGCATATGCACGCGACATGAGCATACAGCCGTTTCCGTTGGGTTTACAAGGAAGCGGAGAGCCAGGAGCCAAACTTGTTTCTCTGACTGTATCGGCTTCCGGTCTAGCTGAGCTGGTGTCAGGGTTGCTCTGTGGTTCTGAAGGTCCCAGAGCTTGCTGGTTTGGGATCTCCTCCTAGTCTATGTACCTCGGATGCTGGTTTTATTGACGATCGCACAGGCATAGGAATTGAATAGTTTACGGACCAGTCCTTCACTCCTCACAGGTGTAAAGCCGATAGGGGGAAGGAATTTGTGACTGGGCCCATGCTCATCAGGCTACAGAGGACACTGGATTTGACTGGTATTTGATACCTCTGTCACTTACTCACATGCTGGTCTTACTGAATTCTCTGAGTCCTTACCCAGAGTACCTCCCTCCTTACGAGGCTTTGGCCTCGCTTGGGCTGCTGAAGGAAACGAATCCAGGTGCAGACCCACTGCTACTTCGTGCAGCGACCACCTGCCTCTTCTGTATTTTTGACTTAAGGAATTTCTCCCGTCGGGGATGGAATGTGGGGAACTCCCTTGTCTCCATGGGAAAGGCTGACTCCGAATCAGCGCCAGGAGCGCGGCAGATGACTCGGGTCAAATCCGGCGTCCTCTGTGGCACCTCTTATTCTGGTCTGTGCAATAACTATGCCCTCAGCACCTAAGCCATAGGGTGTCCCCCCCAAGGAGACGCCGCAAAGCCTTTTGGCTCCATTCTCGAAGCCAACCCTCCTTGAATGAAACTGACAAACCCGGAATTCGGACTCTTCGCAGCGAGCCCTTCCCAAACGCTTCTAAAAGGGCTCGACCCAAGCCGTGGAGTTCACACGACCTCCATTCAGCCGTGTGGGTGGGCCCGTTTGTGCTGCGGGGCTCACTCGACCCGCTCCATTCAGCTTTAGTTGACAAAGGCCCGTGACAAGCAAGGAAAGGGGTCCGAAGACATGCTCTGAAAAACCAAACTGATTGTCTCAGAGGGGGAGCCGTGTTAGTGTGTAACTTTAAAAACCATGAGCAGTCCTGTGGCACCGTAGGGCAGATCCACACTAGGAAATTATTTCGAAATGACTACATTCAAAATAATAATTCCCAAAATAACAAAATCGAAATCACGTGTCCCCACTACGGGGCAGCCTCGAAATTAGTCCGAGGTAGGCTCCGTTTTTGTGGCCGCCCTACCTTGACCTAGAGCCCCAGGAAGCACTGGGGAGTAATTACTTTGAATGACTCTGGGCAGTAGTTTTTTTGAAAAAACCGCACCAGAGCGTCCACGCAACCGCTATTTCAAAATAATTTTCGAAATAAGCGTTTATTATTTTTGAAATAAGGGGGTTATTTCAAAATAACTCCCTAGTGTGGACAGGACTTAGAGACTATCAAATATTTTAGATCGTGAGCTTTTGTGGGTCAAACCCACTTCATCAGATGAGTCGAGCTAGTTTATAAAAAGTATTGCAACGGGGCAGCCATGCTGTGGTCCCTTGTTTCAGGAGGGACTGAAGACATCCACACACTCTTTGGGTTATTGCTTTCCTTGCATAACGCCAGAATGGTTTAAATGAAGGCTTCTAAACACCCATCTAACTTAGATTTAATAAGGCAGGTATCACATGGTAAGTAAATCCCAGAAACGTTTCAGGGTTTAATCACTGTGTCATGGAGGAAAGTCTGTTGCAGACTTTGTCGTCTTAAATCCAAATGAAGAGCCAGACTTTCAGAGCTGCAGTGACCCCAAGTGCGCCCACAAATCAGGTAATGCCGCAGATTCTTTTGCGCGCCGTCACGGCCGCTGCACCCGCAAATTACGCGCCCATTTTGCACAGGCAGGAGTGCATCTCGCGTGGGTGAAAATCTGGCTCTACATGTGTCTGCAAATCACAGATTAAAGGGCTAACATTTCGAAACCACAATTCAGTCCCCCCACACAGTGGGCTGTGCACTCGAGTTCCACAGCCGCACATGTCACAGCCTGCGGGGAAGGATCAAGCCCAAACTGCTACCTGAAACATCAACTCCAGCCTTGATCTCAAATCTCCTCTTCCTTGCAAGGAGCCGTGAAGTGAAAATGAGAGTGTAAAGAGTCAGGGAAACCTTTCCGCGCAGTGACAGCAAATATCATGGTTACGTATGTGGACAAAATCCATCTCTGGTCAGATTCTGGTTATTGTAGTTGTACACGGTTGGAGTCCCCTCTGAGGACGATCCAGCCGAAATGGGTGCAGGAATTGCTTTCATCCCAATAGACTGGTGCCCATCAACACAGACCATTCGGGATATCTATTTTTTTTCTTTTCTTTCTCTTTGTAGCCCCCATCCCATGACACGTCCGAATGTTTCTTGTCAGTGCCAGTTATTAGTGCATAAGTGCATTTTGGGGGGGGGGAAAGATTTTCAATTTATCACGTGTAACCATATATATAAATATAAATATAAATATATATATATTAAAAAGTGTTTATTTGCAAAAAATAATAAAAAAAGTTTTAAAGGTCAACTATCTTATACTAAAATCCCAATTTGTGACGATCTGTTCTTTTGTTAATCATAGACAAAGCCTCCGCTTGAGAGTACTGTAAGACATAATTATTAACAACGGCACCACTGAACACCTAGAAGGGTTATATCTGTGTACTGTATATATTTAAAAAAAAAGCTGTATCAAATAAATGTTTATTGATTTTTTTTTTTTGGTAGTTTGTTGCGTGTGAGTTTGTTCACGGAAAGATAAGGGTTATCCTCCAATCAGCATCTTGTGTCCTCTCTCCTTTGCCGTCAGGTCCTTGCAGGAATGGTCCTTAGGTGGTGAAAAGGAACTTTTTCTCCAAGCAAAGAAAATTAGTGTCACTGGACTGAGGTCGTCTGGCTGGGGTTGAGACTGAACCACTTCACTTAAGACTTCTTAAGTGAACATGTATCTGTTCTGGGACCGGCTCTGTTCAATATCTTCATCAACGATTTAGATATTGGTATAGAAAGTACGCTTATTAAGTTTGCAGATGATACCAAGCTGGGAGGGGTTGCGACTAATCTGGAAGATAGGGACATCATTCAAAATGACCTGGACAAATTTGAGAAATGGTCTGAGGTAAACAGGATGAAGTTTAATAAAGACAAATGCAAAGTGCTCCACTTAGGAAGGAACAATCAGTTTCACACATGGGCTGTGTCTACACTGAGCCACTTATTCCAGAAAATCAGCCGCTTTTCCGGAATAAGCTGCGAGCTGTCTACATTGGCCCTTGAATTTCCGGAAAAGCAATGATGCTCTACTGTACAAAATCAGCCGCTATTCCGGAAAAACTATTCTGCTCCCGCTCAGGCATAAGTCCTTATTCCGGAACATTGTTCCGGAAAAGGGCCAGTGTAGACAGCCCAGTAGTCTTTTCCGGAAAAAAGCCCCGATCGTGAAAATGGCGATCGAGGCTCTTTTCCGGAAAAGCGCATCTACATTGGCCACAGACACTTTTCCGAAAAAAGGGCTTTTCCGGAAAAGCAGCCTGCCAATGTAGACGCTCTTTTTCCGGAAATACTTATAACGAAAACTATTCTGTTTTAAGCATTTCCGGAAATTCATGCCAGTGTAGACACAGCCATACAGAATGGGAAGCAACGGTCTGGGAAGGAGCATGGCAGAAAGGGATCTAGGGGTTATAGTGGACCACAAGTTAAATATGAGTCAGCAGTGTGATGCTGTTGCAAAGAAAGCAAACATGATTCTGGGATGTATTAACAGGTGTATTGTGAGCAAGACACGAGAAGTCATTCTTCCGCTCTACTCTGCGCTGGTTAGGCCTCAGTTGGAGTATTGTGTCCAGTTCTGGGCACCGCATTTCAAGAAAGATGTGGAGAAATTGGAGAGGGTCCAGAGAAGAGCAACAAGAACGATTAAAGGTCTAGAGAACATGACCTATGAGGGAAGGCTGAAGGAATTGGGCTTGTTTAGTTTAGAAAAGAGAAGACTGAGGGGGGACATGAGAGCCATTTTCAGGTATCTAAAAGGGTGTCATAAGGAGGAGGGAGAAAACTTGTTCATCTTGGCCTCTGAGGCTAGAGCAAGAAGCAATGGGCTTAAACTGCAGCAAGGGAGGTTTAGGTTGGACATTAGGAAAAAGTTCCTAACTGTCAGGGTGGTCAAACACTGGAATAAATTGCCCAGGGAGGTTGTGGAATCCCCATCTCTGGAGATATTTAAGAGTAGGTTAGATAAATGTCTATCAGGGATGGTCTAGACAGTATTTGGTCCTGCCATGAGGGCAGGGGACTGGACTCGATGAGCTCTCGAGGTCCCTTCCAGTCCTAGTATTCTATGATTCTATGACGTCTGGCCGTGGGTGTAGGACACTGGACAGGGACTCACGAGACCCCACTTCAGGTACCTGCTCTGCCGCTGGTGGGTGAGGCCAGTCACTGCACCAGGCTGTGCCTCAGTTTCCCCATCTGTAAAATGTGGGTGTTGCTGTTGACCTGTGTCACATGCATGGAGCTCTGCTGAGGCCGTGTGCGAGGTGATTATTAAGCAGCTGATTCTTGAGCACCTGTGGCTCCATCTGGCAGGCACTCAGCTTCAGTCCTTGCGTTAGCAGGGACTAGCTTTCTCTTTGAATGTCCAGTCGTGCTGGCGGCACGGCCTCTCCTCCCAGCCCAGCGCTCGCAGCACCAGGGACTCTCACCGCCCCAGGAGGAGGGTTCCAAGCAAGCCAAGAGGTAGGGCGGGGGGGAAGGGGGGTGATGCATTCACTTGGCTAGCGGGAGGCGCTGACTCCCACCTCCCCCTGCATGTCCAGCAGAGGGATGAGCGCTTCCCCTTGCCCGATCAACTGGAGATGCCCACTGAGCGAGCCCCCTCCCCTGTCTGTTCTGAGTCCAAATGGTCCCATGTCTCCTCCATCAGCCGCCTCCTGCCGGAGCTGGGTCTCTGCGGCCTGGTGTGTTAAGGGCAAAGCAAGTTTTCAGACGGAGCCTCTCAACAGTCCAGCCTCCACATGGATGGAACCCACAGGCTACACTGCACCCCTGCCTAGCTCTTCGTAGGACCCACGTCTTCGGAAGAGACTAGGAAAGTCCACAGGCAGGGGCTGGAGACTTCGGAGGTGTTCCTGTGCTCCTCCAGGCAGCAAGCCCCGAGGGAGACATTCACAAGGCAGCCCCAGGTTTCCTGCCTGAGCGGTTAAAGGGGAGTCCCGGGGCAGGGAACCTTTTTGGGGTCAGGGGCTGCTGACCCACAGGAAAATCAGGCGTGAGCCGCACACAAGTGAGAAGCAAAAGAAGGAAAACCCAACCCTCGCGGGCGAGGCCCCGGACTGAGAAGCAGAAAGACCCTCCCCCGCATTCCCCTCTCACACCAGACCCTAGAGAGCCCAGGCTGGTAGATTTTGTGGGTTTAGGGCTGGATCACCAGTGCAGGCTCCCCAATGCTGGGGGGAGTCCTGAGCCTCAGGGACAGGATCCTGGCGTGCCACGGGCTGCATCCGGCCCCCCAGCCTTAGGTTCCCGACCCTGCTTTGGAGATAGCAGCTTGCCACATGCAGTCTTCTCTGCACTTACACAACTGGGCCGAGACCCCGTACGCCTAGAGAGCTAAGCCTGCTTGTGGCGCACTGCATACTGGGTAGTTTCCCACCCAGAGATGCAGCCCCTCAGCAACACAGTGGGTGGCAGCTGGCCCAACCTGCTGGCTTCGTCTCCCGTTTTGAAAACGCTTTTTTTTAGCCCCCTCTGTGTGTTCGCAGTGTGGGCAGAATAATGAACAGCCCTTGAGAGACGACGTGACGCGCGTTTTCCGGCTGTTCCACGCCTGGCTTGACAGCTGTCCCCGTGCCTCCACTGTCCAACCCAAAAGCTGTCCTGAGCCAATGAGCATCATGCAGCAAATGGCTGTGTTGGAAGAGCCCTGCAAATCCACGGAGAACTGCTTTGGTACCCGCACCGGCGGCTATGGAGCCGGAAGGCAGCTGCTCATTTTTGGCACAGGCAGATGCAGATGCAGAATTGTGTATCCATGCAGGGCTCTATCGATCTTCCTATGCTGGATACGGGACACCTGGTCCGCTACCCGTATTCACGTGAGTGCGGTACAGTCAGTCGGAGCTAGGCAATACACACGTTCAGATTAACACCACGCTGACTGAGTCCGCTAGAAAGAAATGCTGCCTCGCTGGAGTCATTCCATTTACCATCTTATCTTCTAGGTGACACCCCCAGCCCCATATACCTCTCTCCCCCGGGAATGGGGGTGACTGACCGACCTGACCCAGCCTTCCCTGCCCAGTGCTCTCTGCCCCCCATGGGGTGGGCCCTGCCTCTCCTGGTACCCGGTCCTGCATCTTCTGAAGGCAACATGTGGGGGGCATGCAGGGTCACATGACCCCTCCCCAGATTGCTGCCGGGGTTCACAGCAGAGCACGGCCAGCAGCAGCCTCTCAGCGGGAGGGAGGGGAAGGAAGCTGCTTCCAGGGGAATGAGGGGTTACCTGGCCTGTGGTTTTCCAGAGGTCAGCTCTTCCCTCCCATCCCACTGCTCTGTGGCTGGCAGCAACTTGCCCCTTCCCACCTGCACAGAGTCAAAAGGCAGCTACCACCTCCAAGCTGCTGCTGGCCACCGACATAACCCAGCTGCCTCCAGCTACAGTGCGGGCAGGAAGGGGTTAAGGCCTAAGGGTGCCTTGCGCACCAGGGCCCAGGGAACCTGACTTCAGGGGCTTCAGCCAAGGCAGCCAGAAATGAGGCTCAGCTGGGGCAGGGGCCTAGGGCCCACAGCATCCCCCCACACCCTGGGGCAGGACCTAGGGCAGGTGTGCCGAGGGTGCTAAGCATGACGGGTGCCTCTGGGAGGGTGGTCTCCTGAACGCTGAGGTCTGGGCTGCGCCACTGGCCCCTCTAACCCAGCGATTCTCAAATCCGCTCCACACCCCACTAGTGGGCTGCAGCGCGAGGCTCAGCCCCTCCCTCCCGTCCCGGTTTCCCCTGCCGCAGGGAGCCCACGCTGGCGCTCCAAGCCCACTGCTCCCTCCCGCGAGGTTGGAGTGCCCGTGCCGGCTTCCCACCTGGGGGGGAGCCCTGAGCCTCCCTGCTGGATCTGGCTCAGTGGGGGAGCAAGAGGCTCCGTGTGCTGCCACTCCCCCTCCCCCTGGCTGGGGCAATGGCAGCGCATGTCCGTGCTGCCTGGAGGCTTCCCCCGCTGCGTTTTTGGCCTCCGGAGGCCGTTCCCCCCACTGCTCCCATTGACCACGGTTCTGGCCAATGGGAGCAGCAGGACACAGGGCCTGGGAGTGGTGTCTGGGAGCCAAGGGGATGTGAAGCCAGGTAAGCACCCCCCATCCCTCTCCTGCCCAAACCCCACAACCGCAGCCTACTCCTGCCCCTTCCCTTGCTCCTGCACCCCCCCAGACAGACACCCTGTCCCCCGTCTGCTCCTGCACCCCCCCCCGGCCAGACACCCTGTCCCCCGTCTGCTCCTGCACCCCCCCAGACAGACACCCTGTCCCCCGTCTGCTCCTGCACCCCCCCCCCCGGCCAGACACCCTGTCCCCCGTCTGCTCCTGCACCCCCCCCCGGCCAGACACCCTGTCCCCCGTCTGCTCCTGCACCCCCCCCCCCCCGGCCAGACACCCTGTCCCCCGTCTGCTCCTGCACCTCCCCCCGGCCAGACACCCTGTCCCCCGTCTGCTCCTGCACCCCCCCCCCCCGGCCAGACACCCTGTCCCCCGTCTGCTCCTGCACCTCCCCCCGGCCAGACACCCTGTCCCCCGTCTGCTCCTGCACCTCCCCCCGGCCAGACACCCTGTCCCCCGTCTGCTCCTGCACCCCCCCCCCGGCCAGACACCCTGTCCCCCGTCTGCTCCTGCACCTCCCCCCGGCCAGACACCCTGTCCCCCGTCTGCTCCTGCACCCTCCCCCTGGCCAGACACCCTGTCCCCCGTCTGCTCCTGCACCCCCCCCCCCGGCCAGACACCCTGTCCCCCGTCTGCTCCTGCACCCCCCCAGACAGACACCCTGTCCCCCGTCTGCTCCTGCACCTCCCCCTGGCCAGACACCCTGTCCCCCGTCTGCTCCTGCACCCCCCCCCCGCTAGACACCCTGTCCCCCGTTTGCTCTTGCACCCTCTCCCCGGCCAGACACCCTGTCCCCCGTCTGCTCCTGCACCTCCCCCCGGCCAGACACCCTGTCCCCCGTCTTCTCCTGCACCTCCCCCGGCCAGACACCCTGTCCCCCGTCTTCTCCTGCACCTCCCCCCGGCCAGACACCCTGTCCCCCGTCTTCTCCTGCACCTCCCCCCCGGCCAGACACCCTGTCCCCTGTCTGCTCCTGCACCTCCCCCCCGGCCAGACACCCTGTCCCCTGTCTGCTCCTGCACCTGCCCCCGGCCAAACACCCTGTCCCCTGTCTGCTCCTGCACCTCCCCCTGGCCAGACACCCTGTCCCCCGTCTGCTCCTGCACCTCCCCCCGGCCAGACACCCTGTCCCCCGTCTGCTCCTGCACCTCCCCCCGGCCAGACACCCTGTCCCCCGTCTGCTCCTGCACCTCCCCCCGGCCAGACACCCTGTCCCCTGTCTGCTCCTGCACCTCCCCCCGGCCAGACACCCTGTCCCCCGTCTGCTCCTGCACCTCCCCCCGGCCAGACACCCTGTCCCCCGTCTGCTCCTGCACCTCCCCCCGGCCAGACACCCTGTCCCCCGTCTGCTCCTGCACCTCCCCCTGGCCAGACACCCTGTCCCCAGTCTGCTCCTGCACCTCCCCCCGGCCAGACACCCTGTCCCCCGTCTGCTCCTGCACCTCCCCCTGGCCAGACACCCTGTCCCCCGTCTGCTCCTGCACCTCCCCCTGGCCAGACACCCTGTCCCCCGTCTGCTCCTGCACCTCCCCCTGGCCAGACACCCTGTCCCCCGTCTGCTCCTGCACCCCCTCCCCCGGCTAGACACCCTGTCCCCCGTCTGCTCCTGCACCTCCCCCCGGCCAGACACCCTGTCCCCCGTCTGCTCTTGCACCTCCCCCCCAGCCAGACACCCTGTCCCCCGTCTGCTCCTGCACCTCCCCCTGGCCAAACACCCTGTCCCCTGTCTGCTCCTGCACCTCCCCCTGGCCAGACACCCTGTCCCCAGTCTGCTCCTGCACCTCCCCCCGGCCAGACACCCTGTCCCCAGTCTGCTCCTGCACCTCCCCCCCCAGCCAGACACCCTGTCCCCAGTCTGCTCCTGCACCTGCCCCTGGCCAGACACCCTGTCCCCTGTCTTCTCCTGCACCTGCCCCCGGCCAGACACCCTGTCCCCCGTCTGCTCCTGCACCTCCCCCCGGCCAGACACCCTGTCCCCAGTCTGCTCCTGCACCTCCCCCTGGCCAGACACCCTGTCCCCTGTCTTCTCCTGCACCTGCCCCCGGCCAGACACCCTGTCCCCCGTCTGCTCCTGCACCTCCCCCCGGCCAGACACCCTGTCCCCCGTCTGCTCCTGCACCTCCCCCCAGCCAGACACCCTGTCCCCAGTCTGCTCCTGCACCTCCCCTCGGCCAGACACCCTGTCCCCCGTCTGCTCCTGCACCTCCCCCCGGCCAGGACCTCGTACCCTCACTCCCTCCTGCACCCAAACTCCCAGCTAGACCCCCCACACTTCTAACCCAATCCAGCACTCTACCTCCCACCCAGACCCCCCACACACACACACTCACCCCCTCATGCACCCACATCCCTATCCCACTCCCTGGCAGTCCCCTCCTGCACCCCACGCTACCCTTCCCCAAGACCCGCTCCTCCCCCACCCTGTTCCCATCCCTGTTCTGCCCTCTCCCACCCCCATTGCACTCCTTCCCCAAAGCCCCCTGCCCAAAGTGACATGACCCAAGGAATTAGCAGGGCCCTGGTACAGGGGCATTGCAGGGGTTGGGCTCCTGCACTCCCTTGGGTGGCGGAGCCAGAGTGACCCAGAAGCCAGTTGCAATCTGCTCCTCGGAGCCCGTGTTGGTTGGGGCCGGGTCCCCCCGCTTCCCACTGCCACGGTGAAGTGGAGCGACCCAGCTGGGGGATGGCGGTGGCATGAACCCCCCCACTTCCCATGGCTTCCACTGTAGCAGTGAGTGCCTGGGAACGTGACCCCTGCCGCTGGCCCCAGGCCTCCCCCAGATCACTCTGGCCCCTGCGGCCTCACCGCCATATGCAGGACCAAAGGACGTTTGGGGTGGCCGCTATGGAGCCCTCAAAGCCCGGGGCCTAGAGTAGCTACCCTGACCCATCCTATGGACGGGACAGCTCTGGTGCTGGGACATGCACTCTGCAGCGTATAATCTAGAAAGGGAGGTGAACAGGGACGTGGCCCAGTTTGCAGCTGATAGAAGGACACTCAAGAATGGTAAGTCCAAAGCCGACTGCGACTGGGATCTCACAAACCTGGGTAACTGGATACCAAAATGGCCGATGAAATTCACCATTGAGAAGTGCAAAGCCATGCTCATTGGAAAAGCGATTCCCGCTGTGCATAGACAATGCTGGGCTCTACATTAGCTGTTACCGCGCCAGCCAGCGACCTCGGAGTCACTGGGGGTAATTCTCTGAACGCGTCTACTCCCTGCGCAGCAGCAATCCCAAAGGCTATCGCTGCGTTAGGGACCGTTAGGAAAGGGATCGAAAATAAGACGGAAAATCCCATCGTGCCACTATCTGAATCCACAGAACGCCTGCACCCGCAATGCTCTGTCCTGTTGTGGGTGACACGTCTCAAAGAGCAGACAGTGGAACTGGAAAAGATTCAGAGCAAGGCAGGGAGACTTGGCACTTGGGGTCTAAAGAGGCTCTCAGGGCCTAATTGTTTAAAGCCTTATCAATGAACAGGAAGAAAATACGGAATCCCTGTTGGTTACCCGTGTGGGTGACAAACTTCCAGCCGAGTAGGAAACAAGGCTGAGGCCAGGGCAGTGACGTGGAGCGAGCTGGGTCCCTTGGGAAGCTGGGCCCATGCGAACAAAATAGGTTTTCCCAGAGCCAAATGCAGGGTCCTACCCTAGCCCCAAAGCCTGCAGGCCACACCCCCGGGAGGGGGAACTGTCCCCAGGCAAGCAGGGACTCAGAAAGATTTAGGGTCATGCTGGGCAAGCCGCTCAACGGGATCCCCTAGGGTGATGCTGTGGTGAATATGGCTACAGCCATCACGAGTCACACGAGCAGAGGAGGGAGCAGGGCAGGGAGGTGACACAGCATCCGTGAGACTGACACTGGACCCTTCAGCCTGCTCTAGGGGCCACATTTTAAAAATTGGAGATGGGGCAGCAAAGAGCCCAGTGGGGTGAGGTCTGAGGAAAAACGCCTTCTTGTGAGCTGTCGAGAGGAGCCCCGTCCGTTTAGCTTCTACCTCGGAAGGCTGAGAGGTGACTTCATGGACGTGTGTAAGTGCCTCCCCGGAGAGAAAATGTCAGGTACTAACGGGCTGTGTAATGTTGCAGAAAAGGGCCGCACAAGCTTAGTGGCAGGAAGGTGAAAACAGACACATTGATATTAGAAATAAGGCAGAAATATTTCCCTGGAAAGATGATTCCCATTGGAACAAACGACCAAAGCAACTGACGGATTCTCCTTTTCTTGGTGTCTCCTAATGAAGACGAGATGCCTTTCTGGAGTGTGCTTGGATCAAAACTCCGCTACTTTGATCTACAGGAGGGCTGGGATATGCAGGAGTCAGATTTGATGCTCTAATGGTCCCTTCTGGCCTTAAAGTGGACGCATTGGAGAAAGTCCCGCGGAGGAAAACCAAAATGATTCGGGGGTTGGAGCACGTGACCTATGAAGAGAGGCTGAGCGATTTGGGCTTATTTAGTCTGCAGAAGAACAGAGAGAAGGGGGATTTCATAGCAGCCTTCAGCTCCTTGCAGGGGCGTTCCAGAGAGGCTGTTCTCAGTGGTGACAGATGGCAGAACAAGGAGTGATGGTTTTAGGTTACAGTGGGGGAGGTCTAGGCTGGATATTAGGAAAAACTATTTCCTTAGGAGGGTGGGGAAGTACTGGAATAGGATCCCTAGGGAGGGGGTGGAATCGCCATCTCTAGTGGTTTTTAAGTCCCATTTTGTCAAAGCCCTGGCTGGGATAATTGAGTTGGGGTTGGTCCTGCTTTGAGCAGGGACTTGATGACTCCTGAGGTCTCTTCCAGCCCTGGGATTCTATGATTCTAAAGTCTGCTAATTAATGTAGCCTCTGGGGCATTCCTGTGCAGCCAGCTTGATCCCCTAGTGTGCTGGGGTGTGTCAACCCCGCACTGGGGCCGAAGGGGTTAACCTGGCCCAGCTGGATGAGCAAGCCCCACCCCCACAGCGCTACTGGGCATGCTCCAACCGGAGGCCAGCTATAAAGGCCTCTGGAGCTGCTCAGACAGAGCTGGCTGCCAAAGGGTAAGGGAGGTGCTGTAGGAGCTCCAGGGTTGGATGCACAGCTGGACCCAACAGTGGCAGCCGGGCTATAGGGACTGCAGGAGATGCCTCTGGGCCCGGTAAAGATGGTTACAAGAACTGGGTAGGAAGTAGCCCAGGGCGGGAGTTGCTCCCTGAGAGCTTGGTGTGTTGCAATGGGATTCCCTGCTGAGCTAGCAGTGGCCTGTGCCACTCTACGTATGTCTAAACTAGGTTCTGTCTTTGAAAGAGGATATGCAAAATCTGTGGGAATTTGCATATCTTCTTCCGATCTCACTTTTGAAAGCGGATCTTTTGAAAGTGAAAGTCGTCTGGATGCAGTTTTTTGGTAAAAAAACAAACAAACCCTTTTTTGAAAGAAAAAAAACAGCATAAGCCTCCTTTTTTAAGGAAGAGTGGGTTTTTTTTGGGGGGGGGGGGGTGTTTCAAAAAAGTTTTTTTTTCTAAAAAAAAAAAAAATGCGTCCAAACTACTTTCACTTTCAAAAGATCCACTTTCGAAAGTGAGATCGGCAGAAGATATGCAAATTCCCGCTGAATTTGAATATCCTCTTTCAAAAATAGAGCGTCGTCTAGACATAGCCTACCAGGGCCCTGGGCTGGGACGTGGTGGAGAGGGAGGGATATGGACATGGTGGCTGCTGGGCCATATTACCCTGACCCCAGAGGGGGCTGTGTATAGACTGAGGGTCTGTCTACACTACAAGGCTACGTCTACACTGGCCCCTAAAAATGGAAAAGCGATGCAAATCAGGTAAGTCAGCATAGGGAAATCCGCGGGGGATTTAAATATCCCCCGCGGATTTTAATAAACACGTCCGCCGCTTTTTTTCCGGCTTGGGGAAAAGCCGGAAAAAAAGCATCTAGACTGGCCCGATCCTCCGGAATAAAGCCCTTTTCCGGAGGATCTCTTATACCTTCCTGAAGGTAGGAATAAGAGATCCTCCGGAAAAGGGCTTTATTCCGGAGGATCGGGCCAGTCTAGACGCTTTTTTTCCGGCTTTTCCCCAAGCCGGAAAAAAAGCGGCGGACGTGTTTATTTAAATCCGCGGGGGATATTTAAATCCCCCGCGGATTTCCCTATGCTGACTTACCTGATTTGCATCGCTTTTCCGTTTTTAGGGGCCAGTGTAGACGTAGCCCAAGGGTGTTTTGAAATAAGTTATTTTGGAATAATAACTATTTAGAAATAGCACCTCCATGCTACAGGGAAGCCTCGAAATGAGTCTGAGGCAGGCTCCCCTAATGCAGACCCGCTTCCTCGATCTAGAGCCCCAGGGGGCACTGTGGAGACATTACTTTGAATGGCCCCGGGGAGGCGCTATTTTGAAATAGCAGCAGTGGAGCGTCTGCACGACGGCTATTTTGAAACAGGCGTCGTTCCTCGTGAAATGAGGGTTTATTATTCTGGAATAAGAAGCCTGGTATTTCGAAGTAACGGGCTTGCCGTGTGGATGCTCATCTTATGGTTTTGCAGTAACATGAGTTATTTTGAAATAACGCTGCAGTGTAGACATGCTCTGGGGCTGCTGGGCTGTACTACCCTGAACACCGGGGGATTGCATAGTAACTCCGTGGCCACTAGGCGGTACTGCCCTGGACACAGGGTGCAGTACATAGCTTTGGTGGCTGATAGGCCACCCTACCTATCTCGAACAGGAGTCTGAGGGGCTGCAGCAGCCCTTGACACCCAGACTCAGCTGTCATGAAGTGGGATGATCCAGGGGAACCCGCTCAAACATCCAGATAGGCTGATGAGGCTGGGACACCAGCCTTCCAAGGGAGGGATGGGTGTGGCAGTGACATCACAAAGGCCTGTTGCAGGCCCTCAGCTGATTGGGGGACAGCGGTGGAGCGGTGGTGACCTCATAGAGAGACCATGACACCAGCCAGGCAGGAGAGAGGCGCCAGGCAGGGGCAACCTCAGACTCGTGCGGCTTTGCAGCAGGAAGGCTCCTTCTCGAGGTCCAGCCTTGGGCACGGAGAGAGAATTAGAGCCCATATATGTGAGCATGAGGAGGAACCTCGTGGGAGTTTGCTCCTTTCCTGATGCTGATTTTGTGGCCCCTGTGTAGAAGATCAGAGCCTCAGGGGGTTGGAACCTGTTCAGTCTGATCCACCTGCTGCCAGCTGAACTCTAGGCATAGAAATCCATTAAGGTGATTTGATTTCCTAAGGACTTTATCCAGGAGAATCACTGGGGACATGGGGGGTTTGTTTAGGTCTCCCTTTACCTTCTTCCCTCCCTTTCTCCTCTTCTCTTGCTGCTTCCCCCCCCCCCCCCTTCCATTCCTCCCTGCCTCCACTGAGGACGGGTGTGTGTGTCGGGGGTTTGCTGTGTGGGAGGCCGTCACTGAGAGGTGGGGCTGGAAGTGCTCGGAGACTGATCTCCTCCGGTGGTGACCTGGGCCATCCATTTGGACCTCTGCTCCCGCTTCTGAGAGCATTGATGCTGATTGGCCGGGCAGGTGGCTACTGATAGGGAAGACTCCAGTCCTTTTCTTCTCTTTAAGACCAAACGAATAAGCCGCAAGCGATCACGAGCTTGATTGATCGGGCTGCTTCTCTGCCATTATTGTCTCTGTGCAGTTCCTGATTCTCCCTATGTTGCCAGTTCTTTTCCAAGGCGTGCTGAATATCTCCTCGGAGCAGTTGTTGATCTGAAGCCCGTGTGAGAGCACTGTATCAGAAACCCCCCATTCACGGTGGCTACGGTCCTGACTCCACTCGGATGGCGAAACCCACGAATACTAGGGGCGGGGGGAGCAGAGTGAGTGCTCCATTTCCCTGTGGCTCCTGGCTCCCGCGGCGTGTTCCCTGTGGATCCTGCAGCAAGTGGGGGGTGGGAGGAGTGCTCACCGCTGCTGCCCCACGACAGGGCCCCCGTGGCTGCGCCCCTCCCCGCCAGGCTAGGGCTTGGGGTGCCATGGCGGGGAGAAAGCAGGGCAGTGGCAGACAGGGGCTCTGAATACACAACATCACAAAAAGCGATTCCACCTGTAACCCCCAAGGAGATTGCTTGGATTCCCGGGGCCTTGTCTGCTGGCAGCTCAGGGAAGAGGCTCTGAGTTTGCCTTGGCTCCCCCTCCCTACCAGGGCCAGAGACTGCCCAGCAACCCATGGGGAGTGAGATGCCTCTCCCAGGGGGAAGGAGAGACCATTGTTGAGGGGAGTCTGGAGCCAGCCAGGGAAAGGGGAGGACTGAGTGTGTGGGAGCTAGTAAGCCCCAGGCCTGCATGCAAGGTTCCCCCTGAGAACTAGCCTCTAGGGACCTGAAGGCAGGATCCCTCCGCTGGGTTTCTGTCTCCACTGTTGATTCCCAGTTGTGGAGTTTGCTGGGAGGCTTCCCCAGCCAGGCTGAGTTGTCTCCAGCTCCCTGGGTGAAAGGAGTCACCGCATGGTCAGTTTGGCTCTAGCAGCAAGTTCAGGGCTGCTGCCTGCTCTGTGGGTCTGAATGCTGGGCTGGGAGGCTATAGTTTTGAATTTTGGTGCAGTTGTGTGGTCTGCATCTTGAGCCCTGCACCCCTTCGCGGGGAGGGGAAATTCTGGGACCAAAGCAGCCTGGTTCCTGCTTGAAGAGGACCCCTGTGAGAAGAGAGCAGCCCTTTGCAGAGACTGAGTCATCTCAACCTGAGGCTCAGTCGTGGAGTGTGTGAGTCAGTAAGTCAGGGAATTTGTTTGGGGATTTTATTACCTGCAGCATATTAAACTGTGGAGGGATTTACTGCCTTCTCCCATTTGTGAGTCCTTTGGGCTGTACTGGGCCTAGTCAGCCCCACTGCTAAACCACTGCAGAGAAGGATTGTGTGGTCAACAGTCATCAAGGGCCCCAACAAAGTCCGCGTACCAACGGGACACTGACCTCACAGTTGCTGGGCACCGGTGACCCTAAAAATAGTGTTTTACCCTGTTCTGTTCTAATTGTCTCCTGTTTAATATAATTGTGTTTGTGTTTGTGTTATTTTCTGGGAGTCTCCAACTATCTGGCAAATACGTGGGGATTATCCTGGGCTAGAATTTTCCTCCCAAGCTGCCCTGGTGACCCTGCTAGGAAGGAGTGAGGGGGGTGGAGGCACCGCCAAGTACATCAATCAGAAAGAATAAAATTGAGTGGGTGGCGGGATCCAGAAGAACCCAGACCTATCCATCCAAACCTGAAAGGAGATTGGCTTTCAAAGAAGGTAACCAGGTGGAGAGGGGGCGCTACACACCCATGGAGGGGTTCTCCTGTATTCTGATGGGTCAGTGAGTCCCAAGGGGCTGGCTAGGGGCAGGACATCAGCCTTGCTGGGGAGGGGTGGGCGTGGCAGTGACATCACAAAGGCCTGTTGCGGGACCTCAGCCAATTGGAGGACAGTGGCGGGGAGGTGGTGACCTCACAGAGACCCCGACGTCAGGCAGGACAGAGGTGCCAGGTGTGGGCAACTTCAGAGACACCCCCCCTTAAGGCTTCGTGGGAGGCGGCCCCAAAGAGGTGGGGCTGGAACTGCTCTGAGACTGATCCCCTCGGGTGGTGACCTGGGCCATCCTTTGGGACGTCTGTTCCCACTTCTGAGAGTGTTGATGCTGATGGGCAGATCAGGGGGCTATTGACAGGGAGGAAAAGTTTTTTCCCAGTTTCCCAACTGTGAGCCATGGCTGTTCCTGCCTTTGTGGGCTCTGCACAAGGCCTTGTCTGACCTCAGGCAGGCCAGGCTGGGGCACCTGTTGGCAGAGTCCCCAGACACAGGCGCTGCTACATCTTGGAAGTAAGCATGGTCAGGAGAGGCAGGGGGCAGTTTTACCTTAGTGCTGGGGAGACTGGAAATCCGTTTTCCACTCTGTCATCCTAGATTGCTCCCCAGTGGGCCAGCCGTGGTCCGGCAGACCATGCTGGGCTCTTCCTCCTTCTGGGACAGGGGAAGGAGATGGAACTTCAAGTCAGGGCCCTGGCTGGGCTTTGGGAGTGAGAACCTCAAATCCCTCGTCCCCAGCCCAACCTCCCCTTCTCCTGCCATGCCATCCAGGAGACAGACTAGAGAACCAGGTGGGTCCAAAGAGAATCACGCTTCTCTCCTACTGGTAATGAGAGTCAGCAGGGGCGGGATTGTCCTTATACACAGGGCTTTCGAGCAAGTGAGGAGCAAGGGGTCTGTGTCCATCTTGTGATCTGTCCATGAACCAGGAGTCCAGAAAGGACGGGACCAGCCCAGACAGTGCCCCCATCTGGGGAGACACAGACACATTGTGACAATCCCTTTCTCAAGCTCCATGAATCGGACATTCCACCCTGAGCCCCTGGCTCAGCCCCGGGGATGGGGGTGGACTCGTTCGCACAACTTGGGCACCAGCCTATTGATCCTGACCTGCCTCCTTCCCCCGCAGCGTCAACTCCTGCAGCAGGGCCAGTGTCCCAGGAGAGAGCCCAGGCCGGAGGGAGCAGCAGAGCCCAGTTCGGATTCACCGTCCCCCGCCCTGAATTAGACGGAAGTGACCCCTGACCCCTGCAGAGGCAGGTGGCTCCGACAGGCTGTGGGACCTGCAGCTGCAGGGGCCGTAGGTGGAGGGTCCCCTTGGGCAGGCAGAGTCGGAGCAGGGCAGGAGATGGATGTGAGCCAAGTTCATCTTCTGGTTTGGTGGAGATCCTGAGACTTTCAGGGGACCATGTTCCAACCCTGCTCCAGCCAGGTTCCTGCCTTGCCTTGGGTCCCTCCTTGTCCTCCTGGGGCAGCTGGGGGAGCAAGTCCTCCTGGAGGGCCCTGCTCACATCCCTGTGCTCCAGGATCCCTGGGAGCAGAAGGAGCTTGGGGTCTAGTTCTAGCTCCTCTCCCCTCAGTGTCTCCAGCAGATGGACTTGGGGGAGAAAGCTCCCAATCTCCCCTGGACCAGGAGTCTGACAGTAGGATGCTGATGGAGGAGGGGGCTCTCCTTCCCTTCCATTAGAGCTCAGCACCGTTCCCCAAACTAGGGAGCTCGGTGGCTTCACTGCGACTGTCCATCAGCGACCCAGCCATGGACACCGGCTGGCAGGGAGGGGATCTACCGGCTCTACAAACAGCTGCTCTGCCAGAGGTAAGGAAACCCCCTGGGACATGGGCCCCAATAGAAAAGTGACACTGACAGAAACCAGGCAATGGGACGATCCACCTCCCCTCTGAGACTGTCCCCCATTGGGTGATGGGAGCCCTCTTGAGACTCACCAAATCCTCTGAGATTGGCCCCAGCTGGAGGATGAGTCTGTCTCTCTCCTTCTCCCCCTGCTCCATTTAGGATCACGCCCCTCCCCAGGCACCAAGGACACTCCACCCACCCTAGAGAGCCCTGCTACTCTGTGGGGCCAGGGATGCACCCCAATGGGAGTGGAAGAACATGGCCACCAACACCGGACCGAGCAATTGGACAGTGAGAAGCTGGTAAGGAACAGGTGTCATAGGGAGATGGAGGCAGGGGCGCCTCCTACAGTGAGGTGAGGGTGGTTTGGCACTGGAGGTTACTAGAGAGGAAGACGAATCCACCCCAAGGTACCAGTTTCCTTTAATCCTCCCTGGTTCCTGGAGGCATCCAAGTCTCTGACCCGCCCTTGTTCTCGTGAGACAGGAGGACGTCAGGGCCCCAGTGATGCGCCAGCTCCGCTCCATCTCATCCTGTCAGAAGGTGCCCGAGGCTCTGCAGGGGCTGCCCCTTTTTGGGTGCCTCTGGTGGGCTGTGGAGCCCCCCACTGAGTCAGGAGGGGTTAGGAAGCAGGCCTGCGCCACTGGGATCCTGCCCTTGCAGAACCTGCTCTAGCTGGGGGAAGAGTTTCAAAGGGAGCCTGCCATGGGGTGTACGTGTCCAACCGCTAGCTCAGAAACCAAAGGGTTAATCCAGGCAGGGCAGCAGGGAGGCCCAAAGGGCTGGGAAGCAGACTGGCGGGGCTGCCAAAGAGGAGTGAGCCGGCAGGAGAAAGGAACTCAAATCAGCAGGCTGCCCCTTGCGGTGGGGCTGGTCCCTGGCCGTCTCTCCCTGGCCTGACGGGCCTGAGCACACAGTGGATTCCCAGATTCCTGGGCACGAGGCGTGAACTGACAGCCCCACTGAGCGGAGTGAGCTGGGGCCAACACCACCCCTGCTCCTCCCACCTCCCCGGGATTTGTGTGTCCAGGGGATGTACCAGCTCTGAAGGGGGTGAGACAGAACCAGAGACTGGCCGGGAAGATGCTGGAGAAGGTGCTGCAGGAGAGATTGGTCCAGCAGCAGCTGCCCTGGGCCTAAGAGCAGGGGCCGGCCTCTGCGTAAGACTAGAGGCCCCTTTCCTCAAATATCTGGAACGGGGCTGGACAAAATATGCCTGCGGACATAGCGGAGCGCCTCAGGCAGACTCCCTCCTGCCCCGCCCCCTGCAGGCTGCTCAGAAAAGCGCCATTGGGGGCATTGTTTGCCTTTGAACAGCTGCAAGCCCAGTGGAGGAGGGAGAGGCTTCGCACGCTGCCCCCGCCCCCAGCACAATCCCATTGGCCAGTTCCCAGCCAATGGGAGCTGCCTGTTTGAAGCTGCCAAGCTCCCTCTCCCCTCCCCTCAGGCTCACAGCTAGTCACAGACCCATATTGCCCCTGCAGCTGGTGTTGGGGTGGGACAGGGTAGCCTGCCTGATAAACCCTGCAGCCCAGCAGTTGCCAGGTAAGTCTCCCAGCCAGAGCCTGCCTCTGGCCCTCCTGTCCCACCCACCCCCACCCTCTGCCCCCCCACTCCTGCCTTCTATCCCATGTAACCCAAACCCTCTGCCCCCCAGCCCCCTGAACCAGGTCACAACCCAAATCCCTGCACCCCCTCAGGCCCCAAGTCGCAACCCCCTCCTGCCCTAGCTCACAGCCCAAACCTCCTGCCTCTACCCCATCCATGGCTTTTAGCTGCTTGAGGTCCAGTCTGGGGGAGATGTATCTAATCTTCACCCAGTGGGCTCCTGGCCTGTTTCAGTCACACTCCTAGAAGGGTGGGGAGGGTCTTTGCTGCAAATCTCCAGGGAACAGGCAGATCCTTACCTGCACTGCATGGGGCTGTTCTAAAAAACCTCTCCTCATTGCTTCACCCCTCGGGCACGGCGTGATGCTACCTCGGCTGCTCCGATGCAACATACAAATGGATCATTCAGAGCTTGGGAAATGCCCCCTCCCCGCTCAGGGGTCATGGGAATCATTCAAATAAAAACGTGGGAGTGATTCAGGCTGGAGCCAAATACGGTGACATCATGTTTCATGGATGATGCCCACCTCTCTGTGAGCCAGCAGCCCCGGCAGAACAGTGGATGGTTTCCAGAGCCAGGCAGCTTTCCTGTAGTCCCTTGTGGTTGGGCCAGAGCGACGAGCCAACAGCAAGAGGAAAGGCAGTCACATGGCACGTACCTGAAAGGGTAAAAGGGTGTTACAAGGAGGTGGGAGAAAAATTGTTCTTGGCCTCTGAGGATAGGACAAGAAGCAATGGGCTGAAATTGCAGCAAGGGAGGTTTAGGTTGGACATTAGGAAAAACTTCCTGCCTGTCAGGGGGGTTAAACTCTGGAATAAATTGCCCAGGGTGGCTTTAGAATCTCCATCACTGGAGATATTGAAGAGCAGGTTAGACAGGCATCTATCAGGGATGGTCTGGCTGGTGCTTGGTCCTGCTGTGAGGGCAGGGAACTGGACCCGATCTCCCTAAGTCTCTTCCAGTTCTAGGCTACGGCTACACTGGCAGGCTGTGTCTACACTGGCATGAATTTCCGGAAATGCTTAAAACAGAATACTATTCCGTTTTCAGTTTTTCCAGAAAAGGAGCGTCTACATTGGCAGGCTGCTTTTCCGGAAAAGCCCTTTTTCCGGAAAAGCGTCTGTGGCCAATGTAGACGCGCTTTTCCGGAAAAGAGCCCCGATCGCCATTTTTGCGATCGGGGCTTTTTTCCGGAAAAGACTACTGGGCTGTCTACACTGGCCCTTTTCCGGAACAGTGTTCCGGAATAAGGACTTATGCCCGAGCGGGAGCAGAATAGTTTTTCCGGAATAGCAGCTGATTTTGTACAGTAGAGCATCGTTGCTTTTCCGGAAATTCAAGGGCCAGTGTAGACAGCTCGCAGCTTATTCCGGAAAAACGGCTGATTTTCCGGAATAAGTGGCCCAGTGTAGACACAGCCGCATGGTTTTCCGAAAATGCTTTTAACGGAAAAGTTTTCCGTTAAAAGCATTTTCGGAAAAGCACGTCTAGATTGGCAGGATGCTTTTCTGCAAAAGCACTTTTTGTGGAAAAGCGTCCGTGGCCAATCTAGACGCGGTTTTCTGCAAAAAAGCCCCGATCGCCATTTTCGCCATCGGGGCTTTTTTGCGGAAAACAGAACTGTGCTGTCTACACTGGCCCTTTTGCACAAAAGTCTTTCAGAAAAAGACTTTTGCCTGAACAGGAGCAGCATAGTATTTCCGCAAGAACACTGACAATCTTACATGAGATCGTCAGAGCTCTTGCAGAAATTCAAGCGGCCAGTGTAGACAGCTGGCAAGTTTTTCCGCAAAATCAGATGAACTCTCGAATAGTGAACCCCCTGTCCTCCCTCTTTTCCCCCCAGCTTCAGCTCACTCCTGAGTAAAATTCAGGGCTGGTTGCCTGGCTAGATGGTTGTGACTCCTGATTTGCGTTGGTTTGCCACCATTTAATGTTAGTCCCTGATCACTCCACTTGTAACGTCAGCTGTGAGTTTGCAAGAGTCCATTGCAAGGACCCATTGCAGGAGATGGACCGACATTGGCATGAGCTTGTTTAGCAGCAGGCCCAGCTGTGGCAGGCTCTGGGCAAGCTCCCTCCATGTAGCTTTGCCCCTGCCCCCTAACTCTGGCTTGCAGAACCACTGGCTTTACCCTGTCCGGTCCCAGCCTCTGTAGAGCAGAAGCAGCCAGCTGGGCTCACCCATGTGGTGTGATGGGCACCTCTGGGAGCCACAAGGAGACTCAAAGGCATTTGGACTCGTCCCCTGTGCCAGGAGCTGAGCTCAGATCTCCAGAGATGACAGGCCAGGGCACCAGATGGCTGCTCCGGCAAGGCTGAGACAGCTGGCTGCTTTGGAATCTTGTGACGAGGGCCCATCTCCGACCTGCCCTGTTAATTTGCCAGTCGAAAGCAGAACTGAGCAGGATCCGGCCACCTAACACTTTGAACTGGCCCACAGACGGCGTCTGGCCTCTTTCTATTTATGTCCCGCTGCCCATGCCACCGAATTTCTTATGTAAATGAACAGGAAGGGAGCAGAACCCGGAGCCCTTTAAATAGCAGCAGCAATTCCGGGCGGCTGCCAACCAACGCCGTCGTGGGGCCAGGAGCTACGCGCCCTTTGCTGTGTTTTTTAATTCAAAGCCTCCAGCCCCAGACAACTCTGGAAGTGGGGAGGCTAGTCCCCAGGCCCCGCCCCTTCTGCCTTAGGCCCCGCCCCTTCTGGGGTGGAGCCGGCCTGTGACCACCAAAATTCATTAAGTGGCCCCCCTGCAAAAATTATTGCCCACCCAGGTCTAAAGCAATTTCCACCACTCCTATTTCAGTTCCAGGTGCCTGGCGTTACCTGGCCCTGGCAACGTCCTTGCTGAAGTGTGCACAGCAGTCGGGGGCACAGGCTCCTGGTGCCTGCGGGAGAAGCAAGGGAGGGCCATGCAGAGGGACAAGGAGAGGGCACATGGGGGGACCCCATTGAGCAATTACAGTTTTGGTGGGGGTATGGGGTGATTGAGGCACGTCCTGAGTACTACCAGGGGTCAACTATGGTCCAGGGCACCGAAGAGGCAAGAACAAAACCGGCCTGTAGGATCAGGTTCAGCTGGATGAGAAAGGTCACGTCCATTTTCTAACACCTCGTTGGGCAGCTCACCAGACACGCGGCAGATCTAGCCCCCTCTCCCTGAGCGCAGCCGTCTGCCGACACATCTGCAAGTTCGTCAGATCCTAACAAAATGAGGCAAAGGCTCTTGGGACTGGGAGATTAGGAACATGTCAAGCAAGCTGGGGGGTTTTCCACACCCGCTGCCCCCTCCAAAATGTAAGCCAAACTGAATCACATCGGGTGCAACCCTACACCCCCACCCCCCGATTCAACGGGGATGTCCCTGGGGTGGATTTGGTGCTAAGAAGATGGACATTGTGCCAGGTTCCAGCGCACCCTGAGGATAGGTTGCCAGGTGTCTGGTTTTTGCCTGGACAGTCCGGTATTTGCATCTTCTGTCTGGTTAAAAAAGCAACATGTCTGGTATTTTCTGGTTTTCTCGGACGGAGGGCCAGCGGGGACATTTTTCCCCTGCCGTGGGGGCAGGAGGAGCAAAGGGAGCAGGGAGCGTGGGAATTTAAAGGTGCAGCAACTCTTTTTTTTTTTTTTTTTTTTCCCCACAACCAATTTTTTTCCCCACCGTGTTCGGGATTGTTTGTGAAAGTATCTGGCAGCCCTACCTGAGTTCCCCTCGGCAAGTCGGGGACTGGGCAGGGTCCATCGTTCACTTCCAGCTGGAGGGGCTGAGGCAGCACAAGAATGCCAAGGATGTGCATGAGGCTGTGACCCTGGGTCCGGATCCGCCATCTTCCCTATCCCCCCACCTGCCAGGGAAGTTTGCATTACTGGAGCCCCTTCCTGTCTGAACTTGGCATTGTTTGCACACGCCTCCCCTCCGCCCTCTCTGGGACTGAAGCTATTAATGACTCAGCCAACAGCTGCTCCACCTGCTGTTGAGAAGTGTGTGTGTGGGGTGGGGTGGGGTGGGGGGAGCAAGTGCCCTTCTCTGTCCTCTCAGCCTTGGCCAAGGGTGTTGGTGTTTCAGGGGCTGGGGATGTTCTAATCCCTGTTTGCTCTTTAAGTGCCTGGGGGCAGGGAACTGAAGGGTTTTCGGGCTCCTGCATTAGGCCAGCAGGCGAGTGGCTTTTGGTAGGACCTGCCCAGTCCCAGAGGAAAAAGTGATCTTTGCCGTGTGGGTGGCACCAAAGCCTAAGTGTAATTTTTTCGGGCCCAGTACAAACTTCTAACCCGAGCTCCCTCCAAATTTTGCAGCCTGGGCCAAGCCCCGCAGGCCTCTGGGCCCCAATACAGTGGACCATCTAGGGATGTTAATTGAAGAGTCGAGTAACCTCATTAATTATCAGTTAGTCGATGGGAGGGCAGGGGGCTGGCAGCCAGTGCGCTCTGGCCTCACCCCCCCAGGAACCTCCTGCCATTCTGCGCTGCTGCTCCTGCCTCAGGGTGGTAGGCGGGAGCTGGTCTGTGAGGGGAGCCAGTTTAAAAACCAGCTCCTCTCATGGACCAGCTGCCTGTCGCCCTGTGCTGCTGCCTCTGATACAGAGGCAGGGGTGGACTGGCCCGGCGGGATACCGGGAATTTCCCACTGGGCCGTCGTCCTAAGGGCCGGCTGGCGGCTGCTGGAGGAGGAGGGGGATTTGTGATGGGGCGCTGCAGCCCCGCACTTTAAATTCCCCGGCGCCGTGTGCCAGCCATGTACAGAGCACTGTGGGGCTGAGGGAACACATGCGCGGCGTGCCCAAACAACAGGTGAGAGGGGAGACGCCCGGGCGTGGTGTGACGTCACGGTCTGGAATTTTAAAACCGCACGGCCCAGCGTTGCACCGCGCAGCCCAGCTCCAGGTCCAGCATGTGGTCTGGTCTGCAGCCCCGGAAGCAGCTGGGGCCTCATCACAGACTCTAGTCCCGCAAATAAGAAGGCAGAAGCCAGGTAGGGGAGGGGAAGGGGGAAATATAGGGGGAAGCGGTGGGAGAGGAAGGGGCTTGTGCTAGGAGATGAAAATGCCCCAGGGTTTGGGCTACCCTGGGAGTGGGCACCCCACACCCCAGGAAGCTGCACAAGCAGCATTTGTGCGTGCACCCCCAGCAAGCCACGCAAGCTGCATTTGTGCATGCACCCTCCCCGGACAAAAAGGAGGCGGGGGGGGGGGCAAAAAATTTTTTGCTTGGGGTGGCAAAAATCCGAGTGGTCCTGGACACAGGGAAAGGGGGAGGAGCACACAGAGGTGATGTCAAAAAGGGGGAGGGACACGCAGGGGTGACATCATGGGAAGAGCCGTTCTCAACCCATTTCCCAGGCCTATTTTGATTGCCAGTCCGCCCCTGTAAAGAGGTAGAAGTGTGGGGTGGCAGCAGCTCCTGTCTGGGTGGGGGAAGGGTGTGGCTTGCCAGGACTGATCCAGGCTGTTGGCCACCCTGCTAAAAAATGTACTGGTTGGGAGGGGGGAAAATTTGTGTAGTCTACAGTATTAACCTATGAGCTTTTGCTTATCGGTTAATCAGTTAATCGACTACACTATTACATCCCTATTCCCTTCCCCCCCATAAGGAGGCCCTGCGTGACACAGCCATGTTGCTGTCAAAGAGACATTTTACCCTTTTGCATTCTCCCCTCTTGCAGTGTTTTCTCCTGGCTCGAGTATCGAGTCGTGTTCATTCAGTTTTATAACAGTTTGGGGAGTGAGGGGGGAGCATTCCTGTAAGTTACAACCTCTGGACTCGGACAGAGAAATCTAATGCTCTGATCCCACAAAGGCCCATGCTTAGTGCTACACCGCTGTGTCTTCAAGGGTAGACTGTTAAGGAACTGTTAGGCCCTGGATCAAAGCTTCCAGACAATCATCAGCCGCATTATCTGCTATTTCATGTTACAATCACTAGTGCGGGCATCATTTCTCCCGGGGCTAATCAATAAATTATGCCTGAAGGGTGCTGAGATCGGACGCAGGCTTGAAGGAGGAATTCCTGGGTGCAATGCTATGACTTGAGCTCAGACAAGATCATCACAATGGCATCATAAAAAAGGCTACGGCGATTCAGAACAGAACCCCGGTTCCGATGCTTATTAATCCAGTAACCCTTGGCTGTTACCCCACCCTGTCACACACAATAGTCTAAGAATATACCCAGCTCACATGACTTAACTTCCTTTTAGGACATGCTGCCCCGACCTGCCAAGTCTATTGCTGATCCCAGTTGGAGCTGTTTTTAAAGGCTCTCTCAGCAGAGAAGGAATGTGCAGCCTGCCGCCAACCCAACTCTTGGGAGAGCTCCCTGTTACCAAGCTCTCCCCTCCCCACGTCCATCAGGGCCTGCCCGTGGATTTAGAACGTGGCATAAAGTTCTCTAGCTTTGGTGTTTCGCAGGCCCACCACATTGCAGGCCTGGCTGTGAAGTTGCTCTGGTATTTTGCAAAATGCAGGACAATGTAGCACTTTAAAATGCAGTGGTATTTTGCAAAATGCAGGACAATGTAGTCCTGTGCTTTCGCTCTAACACTGTGCAGGCATGGGGCTCTGGCATTTTGCAAGCGGGCTAGTGCCTGGCACTGGTCTTTTGCAAGCTCTTGTTATGTTTAAACCAACCAGGAGGCGTGTGTGACCAGCCCAGCTTATGATCCGTGGCCCATGCACCCACTTCCTTGCTCTGCACCCCCACCTGGGGACCTCCAACCCGCCCTTTCACTTTCATTTCCTTGCACCGTCGTGCCTCTCCTGCAGGGGAAAAAAAAACTACAACACCCATGATGCAAAGGGCTCCCCAGCCTTCCGCCCCGTTGTAGTTCACCCAGGGGGTTTCCTCGCCTTGGGGTCTAGGGCGTTCCACATGTTCTGAACTACAACTCCCATGAAGCCCCGGGCGCAGAGGGCGTCCCTCCCGGCCGCTTTCCCAACAGCTGATCGAGAGATGCAATGGCTGCAGCCGCTGGTGATGGTGGGGGAGAGGGAGTAAATGAGGAGACGGGGGCGCCTGGAGATGGCAGGTAACAGGGCGCACTGGGGAGCTAGGGAGCAGCCCTGGGGGGCTTTTGGGGGTGCAGGAGGGGGGTGTTTCTGGGAATCTTTGTGCCTGGGTCGGTTGCCAGGGCAGGGGGGTAGGACGGGAGCCCGCAGGCAGAGCAGGGCAAGCTCTCCTAGGCTCTCCTAGGGGCTGCCTTCAAGATGCATCCCCTCCCCCCCTGCAGTTTGGGGGGTGGGGGGAGCTCTCTGAGGGACTGGCTGCAGTGGATGGCTCTCTCCTGCATGCATCTCCCCAGGGGCAGGCTTTGGCCCAGGGTGCCTGTCCAAACTTTCTCTTGCTTCTCTGTCTTGCAAGGATCTGTGCACCTGATAGGCACCCTCCTCCCCAGAGCTGGCTGCATTTCACTGGGGCGGTATGGAGAGACAGGAAGTGTTTCTGTTTCCTCTTCCCTGGAGGGGGTTGACTCAGACTTGCCCAGCATTCAGCCATTCTTCTTAAACTCAAGTATCGGGGGCCAGCACAGGAGATGTGAGAGCCAACCCTGCTCTCCGCATGAAGCTCCAAAGGACCCTACGGAGCCCAGCAGTAACTCTGGGGTCCTAGATGGGCCTCGTGCTGTGTGCAGAGGTCATCGCTGTGCAGATTCCCATTGTAAATGGTAGCATGAGATGCCCTGTGCTCATTAGGGAATAGCAAGGTGCCCTTAATTACTTTTGCAACGCTCAACCCTAAATATTTAGGGGTGACCAGTGTAAGCATCCCAAACTGCTCTCGCAAGGCTTATAACATGTGCCAATTGTTCTTCTGGGGTGAATTCTGGCCCCACTTTGAAGTCAATGGCAAAGTGCCCATTGACTTCCGAGCGGTCATGAGTTCACCTAATATTTAGAAACACAACGGGAACCTTTCTGCACTTGTGAAATCTTTATCTCTTACTATCTTTAAAACTGCAAAAACCAGCTCTGGGCTGGACTCCTTCAGTGGGGAAAGAGTCTAGGTGGGGGTGTTAGTTTCACACATCTCAACATTAGCAGAGGATAGTAGTGTGATTACCCAAAACCAAGGAATTAGTCACTTGTTGCTTTCTAAAATGGTCACCAGATTGAACAGCAGTGAGGATTAGCCGTCTGGAAAGTATTAAGGTTTGAAAATATGAACTTTTGCGCATCACTTGTGCTTTTGCATATGTGCACTTACCCCTTCCTGATATTGTGCACTGCAAAAAGAAAAAGGGGTCTTAAAATCTGTCATGTTGGAAGAAACTTAAATATTTTTTTCTCCACTCACATAACCAAAAAATGGGTGGGGATTTCCCTCAAAAAAATGTAAACAAAAATTGATGTGGGTTGACACCATGCATGGAATATATCGGCTCAAGAGGTGAACTGTTCAGAGCTCTGAGTGTCTTCAAAGATATTTATAATAAATACTGCAAAGTAGCACTTTCTCAAATGCTGTGGGCCTGTGCCAGCACAGTCTAGTGGCTGGAGCAAACACCTGGAAGTCCAGAGTCCCCATGTGGTCTGTTCCAAAATAGATGTGACATGACATGAGACCGTGGGAAAATCACTAAGGCCAGACCTTTTAAACTTGGGTTCTTAGGTTTTCCAGAAATGCTTAACATGCTGATTTCCAATTGAGTCAGCGACAAACTGACCACTTGCAGGGGGGGAAAGAGTCAGGCAACTACATTTGAATATGTTGTCCTCGACCTTTCAGTGCTTCAATGTCATCAACTGTCAAACCGGGCCTTTGAAAACAATGAGCTTACCAGAGGAAGGAAGAGCATTACTGAGTAATAGCTAGAGTGGCTGAGGAGTCGCTGGGTTGTGTAACAGTGGCAGTTTTAAGCAAGTAGTGGACGAGGAGCCACACTACCCTCATGCTTTCTCTGTCCAAGCTGTCAGAAATGCAAAAGTGAACAAATCAGGAACAGTGGTGAGAATTGGTGCATTCTCTTAAAACTTCCTTTAGCTTTAATAATCAACGTTGTTAACAGAAGATAAAAAAGTGTGGAAGGAAGGAAGGAAAATGTACTTACTTGAGAGGTCATCTAGTCCAGTCCCCTGCCCTCATGACAGATCTAAGGGGAACAATAATTCCATCACGCTCAAGAGAGTCACTCCAGTGTCAACTAGGTGTATGTTTAGGGAGAGGCAGGCCCGTGATTTTTAAGTGCATGGTGCCCCTTTAAATGATTTGCCATCTATAAACGCTCCTTTCAGCCCAGGCGTGAGCTTGCTTCTCAGCTCACTGGAGTGACTCTGCATTCACACACATGGCCTGAATTTTGCATTCAAGATGCTTAATCCTTGTAGACTGGTGTTGCCATAGAAGGAAGCAGTGGCCGTGTTAATCTACATGTTTTGTTAGTCCTTAAAGTGCTACCAGACTATTGGTTGTTTTTTTAAGTTTATCCTGTAATGACTAACTCGGCTACCCCATGAAGTTTCTTAATCTCTCGCGTGAGAGTTGAATAATTGGGCATTCGCCACTAGGGGGTGCCACTATCATCCCTTTAAACTTGTCCCTGGCTGCAGTTTAAGGTGCTGCGGGTTGTTCTATCCCAGAGTGGAAACTTTTTAACTCTTCACACTCTAGAGTGTTTTTATCCTGTGCAGCTGGGGATCTGGACTGGCTGCCTTAGCAGCTCTGCCTGTGTCCAGAGGTGGGTCCTGCCTCTCCCTAGGTCAATGGGACCATATCCCATGCACCAAGCCCTGGATCCCGTCCTGGCAGTCGGGACGGTGGGAGAGTGCAAAGGGGGCTGCTCCGAAGCGGCTGATCTGATGAGCTGATGGGGGCCCCGCTAGGGCTGGGGGAAGCCTCACCGCTACCCGTTCCTTGTTAGAGGAGACACAGTGAAGTGAGGAGCATCTGTCCCCTGTCACGCCACTGCCAGGGCTCAGCTTATGGCCAGGCTCTGCAAAGAGCTGTTCTGAGTCCCTGAATCCTCGTGAGGACGAGACCCGACCGGCAGCTCGACAGGCCCTGGGCCAGGCCTGTGTTCCCCTGGAGAAGCTGGTTCCCCTGACCTGCTGAACATGCTGCGGTCTGGGTGGGACTAAACAGAGCTGAGGACGCCCCCGAAACACCCAGCGTTGCTGCTGCCACAGACAACGGCAAGTCTGGGTACAAGCTCAGTGCAGCCCAGGGCTCAAGGATCGATGAGGACGGGAAAGCGGCCTCTGTCCCTGAGCCGGGCACACGTGGCTCCTGCCTTTCCCCCGCAACTGAGCAGGGCAGGGCTGCGGGGCTTGGGGCTTGGGCCTTGTCTGTCTCTCGTTTACTTTGGGATTTACTTTGGGCAGTGACACGTGCGGGGATAAACCCTGCTTTGTACTCGCCCCCTGCCTCTGTGTGAGGCGTTTGCACCCCGCCGCCAACACGGGCAACATTTCTCTGCTGTAGATAAGGCCCGAGCCTTATCGAGCACCTGCCTGAGAGAAGTCAAGGCCTCACATGCGTCCTGTACATCAGGGGTGGGGAACCTGGAGCCCCCAGCTTCCTTGGATCTGGTCCCCGAGGCTCCAGGCGCCCCCCCGCAGCATGGATGACGAGAGAGGGATCGCTTGATGATGATTCCCTGCTCTGGCGCTCCAGCCCTGCCCCCACTGCTTTCCCGCGGGTCTGCAGCACACAGAATCTCCCAGGCTGGGCCCTCCCCAGACTCTGGTGTGCGGGGGGAATGTGGGGAGTGATTTTCTCAGTCGGGGGCCATGGTTCTTTTTTTTGGGGGGGGGTGTTTGTTTTTGCTTCTCAAAGTTGTGTGTGGCTCCCGACTGATTTTTTTCTGTGGATCAGCGACCCCCCCACCCGAAAAATGGTTCCTTGCCCCTGCATTCGGTGCCTTATTGCCTCTCCTCTGCACGCCCCTGGGGCGGAGGCCCTTGTGTGCAGAGACACAAAGGGGTGCCCCCCGCTAAGGGCGGGAAGCCCATGGTGCCTTGTGCAGGCCTGTCCAGCAGCCAGATTGTTGCAGCCTGTCCCAGAGAGCGCTGGGTGGGACAGGCAGGGTGCAAGGTGGCTCCTTCCTTAATGGTGACACAGCCCAGGAGTCCGAGCAGGTGGCCGGGCCACGAGATGTCTGGTGGCTCCCGTCCTGGCCCTTCCATCCGTCTCATTTCAGCGGCTCTTTTGGAAGCAAGCCCTAGATCAGCACCTGCCGATCCCACCTCTCTCTCCCTGTGCAGTGGGAAATCCACCTCCCTGGCGCAGAGGCTCGGTGAAAGAAATAAGCGAGCAGGCGGGGTTTGTTCGTGTGTCCTGCCCCTCCGGCAGCGTGAGCCAACGCTAGGTTCCTGGCAGGGCCCAATAAAACAGGTCTCCCCCCTGGACCCTGAGCCCGACATTGGAACTCTGGGGGTGGACGCGAGGGTCCTTGTGGATCCAGTTGTAAGGGGGCGTCACCGTGACCCACACAGGGTGCACCCCAGTTAATATCAGAGTCACCCTAACACTAAAGGAAAGATTAAATCATCAGCTTTTCCCCCAAATCTGCATGGAATGACAGCAAAGCGGGAAGCTGAGGCTCTATCCTTTATATTTAGACCATGTCCTATTATAACGCTCTCTGGGCCATTTTAATCATTCGTGTGCAGCACCAAGCACCTTCCTCCTCACCGGCCTTTCGCCCAAGGGCCAGTAAGGGTCACACGGGGGCTAGGGGTCCCGGTCATAGAACTGATGTCACATAGAAATGATGGCCGGTATCCTACACTCGGACCCTGCTTGGGAGGCCGGCGAAGAGCAGAGATCCCGCGCTCCCCTCCCTCTAAGCCACTGACAAGGGAAGGGGCAGGGGTCCGGATGGGTCGTTCACCAGCAGCTGAAAGAGACGTCTGCTGCAGAGGCCAGGGGATTGTTTAAAGAGGACTCAGGCGCAGTGTGTGTGTGTGGGGGGAAGGGGGGCGGGGGGGGGCGGTGAAATTAACAAGAGGGCCAGTGTCAAGAACACTTTTAAAATCTACCTGCTTTGATTTGCACAACTAACCCGTGGCTCACGCTGGGTGGATCAGCTGGAGGGAAGGAAGGGGCTTTGGGTGCAGGTTCCAGCTCGGATGATTTTATTGTGTCACTATATTTGGGGGGAGGGGGGATTCCAAGTCCAGAGTCTTGGTCCTTGAGAATCTCAGCTTGCGTTGCTTTGGAAAACGGAAGGAGGTTAGGTCCATCAGTGGCTATTAGCCAGGATGGGTAGGAATGGTGTCCCTGGCCTCTGTTTGTCACAGGCTGGGAATGGATGACGAGAGAGGGATCGCTTGATGATGATTCCCTGCTCTGTTCGCTCCCTCTGTGGCCACTGTCGGAAGACAGGACACTGGGCTAGATAGGCCTTTGGCCTGACCCAGCCTGGGTCATGTCAACACTAGGAGCTCTTTGTCGCCGGGGATATCAGTACGGGCTGCAGGCAAAGTCTCCTGGGAGGGGTGCAGGAGGGCGGCCAGCGCTGTTGCTTGTTCGTTTCAGACTCTCTTGCTTGAATGTGAGCGTGCTCTTTGCAAGGCAGCCGGTGCTTCCGGAAAGGGCCGTCCTCAGAGCCGCCTTCGGACTGGATTGGATTGGAGCTGAGAGACTCCCGGGTACAGCCTCGGCGCCTTTGCTCAGCCTCCGGGCCGACGGGCAAAGATGGAAAATGTTGTTAATGTCACAATTAAAAAAAAAAAAAAACAACCGACGTAGAACAAAAAAATAGGGAGGTAAAATCCTGTTTAATTGGTTAACCGATTAAAGGGGGGGAGCTGGGCCCCACACTGCGGACAAGGGCTGCTCCGGTTGAAGCAACCCCTGCCTGCGGTGGGCCCCATGGGGCTGGAGCGGCCCCCTTCCCAGGGCAGGTAGGGAGCTGCAGAAGTCCCTCTGGTTAACCAGAACCAGTTAGCTTCACCCCTGAAGGGTGAGGGTAACCAGTGAACCGTTCACATCCCTGCAAAGAAAGGAGGTTTAACCGGCCCCTTGCTAGATTAGGCTCGGTCAGGCGAATAGGTGAAAGCCCCGACGTTCAGACATGGAAACCAAGATGGGCCAAGGGCTCTCCGGCCGAGCGCGGTACAGAGCAATGGAGCATCGGCGGGGAGGGCTCCGACGACTGACGTCTTCTTTCACGAGGCAGGACGCGAACGCGCTGGGGAAAGATTTTTATTTTTAAACTTCTGAAAGGGCTTGCTAGTCACCGGGGGAGTCTGAAATCAAACTGCAGCGTGGAAAAAGCTCTCCCTTTGAAGCTCACCCACTCCGCCGTGCAATTGGCCTCGTTACTGAGGGGGCGGGGCTCGGCTGAATGGCTTGTCTCGAGGCCGCATTGTCCACGTTCCCTTTGAATTCCCGTCCCCGCGGCCGCGTGTCGCAGTCGTGCTGCTGTTTCGCTCGGGCGTGGGGGGCAGTGTCCTTTCCTCTGTTTCTTTACACGTCCTCGTTGCGTGGCGCCGGGGTCCGAGCGTTGGCGGCGTGCGTCACTGTGACGCTCTCCTGTGGTCATCTTGCTGTGGGGCATCCGGGCGGATGTTCTGCGTGCGCCTCGTAGCCCAGGAATCCTGTGCCCTGAACTTCCAGTCGCCTCCTCACGAGAGCAACCCTCTTTATTTCAGACCTGGGCCGTGCGGTCGGCTGCATCGTGTCTAAATAACAGAGACGGTTGGCGTTGATTTGAGAAAATCAGATCCCTCTGGTGTCAGGCCTGTCTCGGGAAAGGAAACCAACCCAGCGCAGGGGGTTGCTGCCGGCAAAAGTCACTCGCTGAATTTGTCGGTACTGCCCTGGTCTCGGGAGGGCCACAGACACCATTCAGACCCCTTTGTGCTGGACAGGGCTGCCGTGTCTTTAAAGTCCACATTCCTGGCATGCTTGCAGCAAGAATGCCTGTCCCACAGATGTACCGAATAGCCCCTCTGCTAGGCCTTTTTTGGCTTACCCCCCACCATAGCACACTTGGACTTGGAGATCATCAAGTCCAGTCCCCTGCCCTCATGGCAGGACTCAGCGCCAGATCATCCCTGCCAGGTGTCTGTCCAACCTGCTCTTAAATATCTCCTGTGATGGAGATTTCAGAAGCCCCTTAGGCAATTTATTCCAGTGTTTAACCCCCCTGACAGGTAGGAAGTTTTTTCCTAATGTCCAACCTAAACCTCCCTTGCTGCAGTTTAAGCCCATTGCTTCTTGTCCTATCACCAGAACTTAAGGAGAACAATTTTTCTCCCTCCTCCTTGTAACACCCTTTTAGGTACTTGAAAGCTGCTCTCATGTCCCCTCTCGGTCTTCTCTTTTCCAAACTAAAAAACCCCAGTTCTTTCAGTCTTCCCTCATAGCTCATGTTTTCTAGACCGTTCATCATTTTTGTTGCTCTTCTCTGGACCTTCTCCAGTTTCTCCACTTCTTTCCTGAAATGCGGTGCCCTGAACTGGACGCAATACTCCAACGGAGGTGTAATCAGCACAGAGTAGAGCGGAAGAATGACTCCTCGTGTCTTGTTCATTATTAATGCATCCCAGAATCATGTTTGCTTTTTTTGCAACAGCATCACACTGTTGGCTCATATTTAGCTTGTGGTCCACTATGATCCCTTGATCTCTTTCTGCAGTATCCTTCCTAGACAGTCGCTTCCCATTCTGTGTGTGTGAAACAGTTTGTTCCTCCCTAAGTGAAGCACTTTGCATTTGTCCTTATTAAACTTCATCCTATGTACTTCAGACCATTCCTCCCGTTTGCCCAGATCAGTTTGAATTAGGACCCCCTCCTCCAAAGCAGTTGCCACCCCTCCCAGCTTGGTATCATCTGCAAACTTAATACATGAACTCTCTCTGCCATTATCTAAATTCCCCTCCAAACACACCTCTTGGCCTGTTTCTCCTTCCCCCGCCCCAAGCCTGGCAGCTCCATTTCCAAAGCAGGTCGGTTGCCAAAAGTGAAACGCACGGTTCCTCGAAAGGGCTGGCTGAAGGCTGCCGACACAGGCAAAACAAACGGAAAAAATTCACCGGAAATTCTGTGCCGGGGAGCCGGGCCCCTCGCTCCAGGGAGCAAAGCAGGAGGTGCAGGGACCCCGTTCTGATCAACGTGGGCTGTGGGGCAGCTTATTTAATAGTCGTCCTCTGGATCGTAATCCCTGCCCACGTACGGGGTGGGAGCCACTGGTGAGGGGTTACCCCGTACTTGTCTTTTTTTCTCTGTGTTGGAGTAACACCCCTTGTGCTTTGGGGGCACATCGGCCTTACAGACAGTGGGGACCACAGCGTGTGGCCGGTGGTGTGGGGCCCAGCCTGGCAGGCCCTCGTGAGCCATGGGACGTGACATACAGCTGGGTTTTAATCGGCCCACGTGCTGCCTCACACGCCGACTGCTTAATGGCCGTACCTCATATCCTGATGCTCCCTAGTCTCTGTTCAGCTCTGCTGTGCCCGCCCATCCGCGGTCCTGCCCTCTTCAGGCTTTTCCCTCCTTCCCTGCGTTCACTTTGCCAGTTCCCCGGCTTCCTCTACCTCTGCCGCTCCTTCAGGCCTCGGCTGCCCCTCGGCACCGGCCGGCAGTCGGGGATTTCCCCGGACCGAGCCACGCAGCCGGGCCACGCTCCCTCCCTTGTCCTTCTCTCTGGGAGGCAGGGCGAGGAGCAGCGGGTGGAAAATTGCTGTCGAAGTGGCAGGGCGGGCGGAAAGCACCTGGCAGCCGGACGGCTGAGCGGGCAGAAAGCAGAGGCCTCGTGCCGGAGCGATTTGCGTGGCAGCGCAGGGCCGGGGGTGTTGGGTTTCACAGGCTTGTTTATGCCGAGGCTGGAGGCAGCTCCGGGGATACGAGGCGGGCGCAGCTGCAGCCGGCACGGGAGCTCCTCAGAACCGCCCTGCTTGGAGGGAATTTGAGTTTATTGCCCAAAGCTGGGAGCCGGGGAGGGGGGAGTAGGCTCCCTCCCCTGCAGAGGGGCTGCCCAGGAACACCAGGGCAATATTAATACCCTGCCTCAGCTTCTGCCAACGGGCTGCTTAGGACCGAGAGAGTCTCTTCTGCCCCCACTGGCTCTTGTGTGGGTATCGGACAGATACGACCCCCCCGGGGCAGACTGTCTGCCCTCGCCGGGGGCTGGGCCTGCTAATCGGCTCCCTCTGGTCCAGTCCTAAGGACTCCGGCGCCCCCCCAGCCTCAGGTCTCTTTCTCCAGATGAGTGCTTGGAAGGGGGGGGGTCAATGAGACTGGCCCCCTCTGTGCCCCCTGCAGCTCTGTATGGCAGCAGCCGGGGAGCGAGCCCTGGCTGGGGAGGACACGGGGGGGGGGGGGGGGGCGGCTGTTCCCGCCTCCTTTTTTTTTTTTTTTTTTTTTAAACAAAGTCAGTGCTATTAATATCAGGTAATGAACATAATCTCTGGGATAAGCTCTCCTCTTCCTGGGCGCCTTGGTCACGCCAGGGCGCCGCCGCTTGCTTGTTCTTGCCTCGCTCCGGCTGCCTTGCCCAGCCCTTCACCCGCACGCCAGCCCCCTGGTAGCCTGGCCGGGGGTCTGAACCCCTTCCTCCCGCCCCACGGGGCGCCCTGGTGGCAGGGGAACGGCCCCACGTCGGCATGGTGTCTCCGGAGCGCTTCGTTCCCACGGCAGCCCGGTTACCGTGGTAGAGCCGTCCAGGCGGGGATGTGACAGGAAGCCCCAAAATCCAAATCCACCCCCATACACACTCTCTAAACTCCTGCCCCCCACTTCCTGCAACCCCCCCCCAGCCTGATTCTGCTGCAACTGGGTGGAATGAGCAGCCCCCCTATGTATGTGGACGTCGGGATCTCTGGCTGCTGGGCCCTCGGGGCAGACGGCAGGTGAGTCTTGTCAATAGCTTGCTTGGGTTTGGTTTGGTTTGGTTTTAATCCCTGTTTGCCTGGGAACGGATTCGTCGTGCCGCCGGACCCGACAGCACCGGGGCTGTTTGTCAGAGGGTTGGGGAATTGGAGGCGGCAGCTGGGAGACGGATCAGCTTTGTCCAGGACCCGGGAGGAAGCCTGTGCCAAACAGCTCCTCTTGCAGCAGGAGTGGGGGTGGCTGTGGGTGGAGGGAGGGGAGTCGCGGGGCAGAGAGTCTGGCTCAATAGTTAGGGCTGGAGTATTGCAAACGGAGACTGGGTCTGGGAGGGGTGGGATGCCCTTTAATTTACTGGCCTGGGATCCAAGATCAGGTGCTTTCCCGTTCCTGGCTCTTGCGGAGTTTTGATTAGTTTTTTTCCTCAGGGTTGGGAGTGTGTGAACTTCTTTTCCTACTGAAACCTGCTGCCTCTTTAAATGACTGTTGGGGAGGGTCTTCTCTTTAGCCTCTCAACCCATCTGGTCCTGTCCACAACACCCTTTGGTCGTGAAGCTAATTGATGGCCGTTGGGAACACAGAATGCATTGAGATAAAAGGAGCTAAACTTTTAAAGGGGACAGCCCCAGCAGTGTTCCCTGTAAGCTGGGCGCTTGTGTGGCCACTCAGGAGAAATTCAAATGCCGCCCAGGTGATTAGGAGAGCGCTCATGGTTGGGTTTTTTGTTTAATTGTGGTGCACGTACCTCGGTGAACCTTCAATTATTCCGCACATGGATGGGAAAAATTAGAGGGAACTTTGCCCAGGACTGCACAAGGGACAAAGTCTGAACTAAAATGAGAAGCATCCTTCTCCTCTCTCCCTGCATGATGGGTCAATTGGGTGATGAAGAAAAGCTGCAGTAATTTGTGCCAGAATGAATCTGTACAACCCCTTCCTGTCTTGCAGCAGAGACTGGGGCTCACACGTCAATCGCCAGTAGGAGCGTGGTTGATTTACTCGCAGAGATTAGCAGACGGCTTTGTGGGACGCTGCTGAACGGATTGCACTGTGGTGGTGCACTGTGATGGTTCACACTAGGAAAGGCACTGGCATTATCACTGGGGCTTGACCCCCCACACTCACCCAGTCAAGGCCAGTGGTATTATGTGGGCAGGGTTTACTCTGCAGTCCTTTTTGGAGCAGGGGATGTGACTGAGAATCAGGAGGAATCTGCAGAGGCAGGAGTGTTGTGATGAGCCTCGAGGACTGTGTAGCCAGAGTGTGTGTCTATCCCTCCAGATACGAAGCGAGATGAAAAAGACTGTGACTTTCAGCTTAGAAAAGAGGAGACTAAGGGAGGGGATAGGATATAGGTCTATAAAATCATGACTGGTGTGGAGAAAGTGAATGAGGAAAAGTTATTTGCTTGCTCCCAGAACACAAGAACTAGGGGTCACCAAATGAAATGACTAGGTAGCAGGTTTAAAACAAACAAACAAACAAAAGGATGTTTTTTCTTCATGCAGCGCATAGTCAACCTGTGGAACTCCTTGCCACAGGATGTTGTGAAGACCAGCACTTTAACAGGATTCAAAAAAGAACTAGATACATTCATGGAGGATGGGTTCATCAATACTTATTAGCAGAGCTCGCTGAACTGTGGCGAGCCCCGCTCGCCAGCCACGCTGTCCGGCGATCTACGCATATGCAGATCGCCAGAACCCGGCTCTTCCAGGTTACAATCTACTCGCCATGGGCAAGTAGATTGTATAATTTGTCGAATGGTGTCTCTAGCCTCTGTTTGTCAGAGGCTGGGAATGGGTGACAGGGGAAAGATCATGTAATGATTCCCTGTTCTGTTCACTCCCTCTGGGACATCTGGCATTGGCCCCTGTGGGCAGACAGGACACTGGGCTACATGGAGCTTTGGTCTGACCCAGTCTGGCCATTCTTGTGTTCTTATGGCCCAGTTTAATGAGAATAGCTGAAATAATACGCCTGCGGCATATCCAGAATCACTTTGTCTCGGAGTGGGAGAGGTTGGGGCAGAGAGCAGCAAGAAAGGAGAGGTAACTTCTGGCTTCCCAGCAACACCTAATGTCACACTTTTAATACCCAGCTCTTCTCGTAACAGGTTGTAAAGCATTTGGCGGCGGGGGTGGGGCGAGAATGGTTCTCCCCATTTTACAGATGGGCAGTGTGAGGGGGGGCGTGTAAGCTGGGAAGAGAACACGGATCCCTTAGGTCCCTGTTCAGCAATGAGCTGCACGTCCACACGGCGCCGTACCAAAATCCATATGGGAGGCGCCCGGCCGCCTCCTTCCCATCAAACTCGTGCAGTGTTTCGGGGCAGAAACAACGCTCGGTTCTGAACGAAGGGTGCTGGCAAACGTGGTTTTGGGTAAACGTGTAACTGCTGAATTTTTCCAGCGGTTACATGTTTAGATCCAGGCAGGGAGGGCAGGCAGGAGGCGGTGCTCGGGGAGCCAGCTTTTAAGCACTGTGAGCACCGGCTTCTGCCTATCCACCGATCTCCTGCTGCTTCTGACACAGAGGCAGCGGTGTGCAGGGAGGTGGCTCCGTAGGAGCCCGTACATGCAGAGACCTGGCTTGAAAGCTGTCTCCCTGCACATATCAGCTCCTGCCTGATCTCCCCACTCCCGTGCTGCTGCTTCTGATTGGTGGTGAGGAGGCAGGCGGGAGCCGGTACATGCGGGAAGACAGCTTTCAAGCCGGCTCACTGCATGTACGGGCTCCCACGGAGCCACCTCCCCCCGCCACCCCGCTGCTCCCACAGAAGCAGCAGCGCAGGGGGCAGGTGGGAACCACAAGCACCAGCTCCCACAGAGCCACCTGATACAGAAGCAGCAGGGGGTGGGGGGGGTGTGTAATCGTTAGGCTGAACCGATAAGCCCAGGCGTATTGGTTACTCGTGTTAACAACTCCACGCTAACATCCCTGTTCTGAACTGGGAATTCGGTCTGCCTGCCCCACCCAGTCCAACATAACATGGGTGGATATGTCGTTCCCCTAGGGCTTCCTGGCCTGACTATAGGGTTGCCAGATGGTCTCCCAAAAAATACCAGACGCCCGGTATTTTTTGGTCAAGCAAAAAAAAAAAAAAAAGAAAGGAACACAGGCGATCGCAGTTGGGACTCCCAGCCACGCCCCCCACCCCGGCTAGGCTTCTGAAGCACCCAGAGCAGCGATCGTGGCCCCGCCTACCGGCTGGGACTCCCCGACTGGGAGGCGGGGCCGCCATCGGCTCTGGAAGCCTGTGATTGCGCAGAAGCCTGGCAGGGGGAGTGGCTGGGAATCCGCCCCCACAAGACTTCTGCGCAATTACAGGCTCCCAGCACCGATCGTGGCCCTGCCTTCCAGCTGCTCCCCCCGCCCACGCCAGGCTTCCATCCGGTGCGCAGCCGGAAAAATCAGAGAATACTGGACATTGCACGTGTCCGGTATTCCCTGATTTTTTTTTTACTGGACAAAGAGCGCAAATACCGGACTGTCCGGTAGAATACCAGACACCTGGCGACCCTACCTGACTAGGGTTATCAGATGGTTTCGACAAAAATACCAGACACACTTGACATCACCTCCCAGTCGACATTCCATCTGATTTAGAGAATACCGGACATTTCTAGTTCCTCAATTTGTTTCCCGAACAGAAAGCTCAAATACTGGACGGTCCGGTTCAAAACCGAACACCTGGCCACCCTGGGCTCGACATCACTGGAAATTAGCTCCGGCAGAGGGGGCGTACCCCACCATGGCTGTACCTTAGGGACCAGCTGGGGAAGAGGAGGGGTTACTTGCTCCTGGTGTGTCTCCACCCCCCTCCTTTGGGAGGAGTAGTGAGAAGGCCACTCTGGGGAGCCACGGAAGGGGGGTCTCCTTCATGCATCGGGGCTCTTCTTTGGGGTCTTATCTGAAGACCACAAAGCCCCCGGGGCCAGGCTAGCGTGCGCCCTTGAAACCCGCTGACCCAGCCATCCCTCAGCATGGCCTCCTTGTGATTCCAACTCCAAGCAGTGTGAGGCCAGCAAGGCCAAACTTTCTGAGTCCAATTCTTTGCAATCTCTCCAGGCACCTCAAGGCCCAACGCCTCCCGGCTCCTAGTGCAAAATACAGAATTCCTTTTTAAAACGACCTAGCCATACGGCCTTGGGCCATTACTACAGAATAGGCATGTAAGGGTTTAACCGGTTCGCTCATGCTTATCAGTTACCGTTAACGGTTACGCCCTGCATGGCCCAGCAGCCCTGCGGGTAACCACGTAACCAATAGAATTCTGACCAGTTACCCGGTTAATATTTGAATTCATTTTTTTACATCCCTGCTGCAGAACTGACTTGAGCCCCCTTGCTTAAGAGAGCAGGGTTGTATGTGCTAACTGCTCATGCTTGTTGCTGTTTCAGCAGGCCGAGATCAGGGCTCCGCTTAGATTATTGCTCTTTGAGGCAGGGAGCCATCTTTTGCTCAGTGTTTGGATAGCACCTAGCACGGTGTGGCTCTGTTCCAGGCGTAGGGTCCTAGGCGCGGCCGCAGAACAAAGAATTGTGTTTCTGTTTAAAGGCAATACACGCATAGTCAGACTGACCCTTCTGCAAAGCCCTTGCAATCGAAGGTGGCAAGATTGCATTGTAAGAGGGGATTGTTGAGATCATGAACTAAAAAAGAAATTGGAGCCAAAAAAAAAAAAAATCTTTCCAGAAAGTGTATCTTGGAATTGCCAATATGCTGGTTGAATTCTGGTGCAGTCGGAAAGTTCAACAATACAATTGAGCAGTATAAAAAAAAAAAATGAAGCATGACATTAGTTTCTGGTCTGTAATCTTTATTGGTCTCCAAACTAGCTGAAACAAATAAGCAAATGTTCACGTAATGCATGGATTATGGGTTTGTGTTAAACTACAAGAGGCAAAACTATCTAGCGAATAACAAATGAACTCTTGGATGAAAATTCTCTGCTGGATCGAAGAAGGGTTCTCCCACAGGGCCCTCCACAAGGAGGTTTCAGCTTCTCGTGATCGGAAATGTCTGAGTCATTGGTTTCCCTTGCACACTTTTATGCATCCCATGGTGACGGCAGTTAGGAAAGGTCCCGGCGGTCCGTGGATGGTGAAACACCACAGCTAAGCAACCAATGGGATTGCTACCTGCTTCACAAGCTCTAGGGCCATACCAATGTTCATCGGCACAACGTGCTGGAAGCTGGGTGCGTGGTAGGGATGTAACCGTGTAGTCGATTAACCAATATGCAAAAGCATCTTGATTAATGCTATAGACATTGCCGGTACATTTTTTAGCAGGCTGGCCAGCAGCTCAGCTCAGTTCTGGTTCACACCAGGTCTGGGACCTACCCCCGCTGCGGCTCTGCATTTAAAGCATTTAAAGCAGGCAGCCCAATTCAATTCCTGCTCACGCCAGGTCCAGGAGCTCAGTCCCCATCCTGGACAGGGGCTGCTGCCAACCCGCGCTGTTGCCTCTGTATCAGGCAGCTGCGTGGGGAGACAGGCAGCCGGTCCAGAAGGGGAGCTGGTTTTTAAACTGCCTCCCCTTGTGGACCAGCTCCTGCCTGGCACCCCATGCTGCTGCCTCTGTATCAGAGGCAGCAGCGTGGAGTGGCAGGAGACTCCTTGGGACTGGGGCTGGAGCACACTGGCTGCTGGCCCCGCCCCTGGGGACTATAGAATAGTCGAGTAACCAATAAGACTTCATGCGGTTAATCGACTATTCAATGAACCGATATTTAACATCCCTAGGACGTGGCCGAGTGTGTTGTACGTGAGGAGCAAGAAACACAAGCAAACAGGTTGAGGTTTTCAAGGGAAGCCTCTAATTCTGGGCAGACACGTGGGGTCCGATTTTCAGAGGAGCCAAGTACAGGCAACACCACCTGAAATGGGCAGGACTTGGTGTCTGGTGTTGGATGTTCAAAATTAGAGGCCACTCTGAAACATCTGGCCCCGCTGCAGCTGGCTGATCCAAAGGCGAAGTAGAAGGCGAGAGATCCTGGCTCCTGGTCCAGGCAGGGCCGGATTAAGGCATGGGCTAGCCGGGCAGCTGCCCAGGGCGCCTGATGGCGGCTGTAAGGGGCTCTGCACGGATCGGATCGTGGGCTGCAGCAGCTTCCAGCGGCCACCCTGCAGCAACCGCCCGGGGCGGGGGACGCGTTAACCCCTGCAGCGCCGGCCAGCAGTGCCCTTCCCACTGCAGCCACGGGGCCCTGCACGGCCAGGCTCGGCCGGCCCTGGGCTGTGCACCAGCAGCCATAGCTGGGTTGGGCCGGGCCGGGCATGTGCATCCTGCCGCCGTCAGCTCCGCGCACCCTCCCCCATGCGCTGGGTGGGGGCGGGGCTGTGCGTGCGCCCTCCCCCAACCCACGGCTCAATTCAACTGTCTGCCCGGGGCGCCGGAATGGCTCAGTCCAGCCCTGGGTGCAGATTCATGTTTGTCAGAGGGGGGTGCTGAGAGATTCCAGTCCAGGCGAGGGGAACCGTGGTGCGGAGCTCTCGGGGGTTCCAAAGAGGAGGAGCAGTTGTGGTGTTACGCAATTACAGGGGTCCCAAGGCAGCGAAAGGCCCCCTGAAAGCTAGATCTGACCTGTGTGTGGGGGGGTATCAGCTGCTCTGTTATCCACAGTGCTGGCCGGGGCTAAGAACGGGGTCCTCAGCTCAGCGTGATCTCACCCATGCTGTACACGCGTGGTCACTGGGTCACACCAAAGGTCCATCTAGCCCAGTAGCCTGTCTGCCGACAGTGGCCAACACCAGGTGCCCTGCAGGAGGTGGACCGAAGACAATGATCAAGCGATTTGTCTCGTGCCATCCGTCTCCAGCTTCTGACAAACAGACGCCAGGGACACCATTCCTACCCCCTGGCTAATAGCCCTTTATGGACCTAACCTCCATGAATTTATCTAGCTTCTCTTTAAACTCTGTTATAGTTCTAGCCTTCACAGCCTCCTCCGGCAAGGAGTTCCACAGGTGAGACAATTCCTGCCCTGCTGAGCTTACTGCCTGAAAACCCCTTCCTGCAAAGACAACCCAAGAGTAGAGCCCCACCCCTGCCCAGAGCCCAGCTGAGCCTGTCCATGGCTCTCAGTGGTATCGCCAACACAGCAAAGAAAACTCCCCCCGAGAGAGGCTCAGGTAGGCAGGTCTCCTGTGTGCTCCATTGGTAAAACTCACTTGGAGGCTTTAGCGTAATATCAGCCCCCTATGCAGAGAGCTGAGTTTGGAAGGTGGTTGAAATGCACATTCTCTCCCTGCTAAATAACAATTGCATCTTTGCTTGTATCGAGCTGGAGCGTCTTTGTGTACACACCAGCATCCTCCCCGGGCCTCTGCCCCGCTTGGGAATTGCAGGTGTTAGTTAATTGCTACCGCCAAGCCCTCTGGGGGGAGCAAAACAAACCCCCCCGGCTGGCAGGCAGTGCTTTTCCCATGTTTTCTGTGCTGGAAGGAGTCCTTTTGCTCGGGGTTAGTGGATACAGGCTGGGGGCTTTCCCTGTTGGCCTCAGCTGTTCGTGCTCAGGAGTTTTAATTCTGCATTTCTGGGGGTGCCGCTGTGCTAGGCGCAGTGTATGCACTGTAGCAGACAGTCCCTCTGCCGGAGCCTAGGGCCATCACCCGGCAAAGAGAACCGTGCCCGCACCCCCCTGCTCCTGGATGGAACTCCACAGAAAGTAAAGGAGAGACGGGCTGTCTATGTCCTTCTCTGGTAGGCCTAAATAGAGGAAACAGAGAAAAAGAAGCACAACGGTTATCAGAGGCCCAGGAAGGTTAAGTGAGTCACCCAAGGTTATGCGGGGAATCTGTGTCAGAGCTGAGACGTGAGTCCCAGCCCTTTGCCTTACCCACCAGTCCATTCTCCTGCAAGCTAAGACGCTAAGATTTATGCCTCTTTACCGTTTACTCGGCATCGCTGCAGCCGGTGCTTTTAGCATTTAAACGTTCACATGGAGTTTTGCTGAGGGATTCTCAGACCAGATTTAAAATAAGCAGGATGAGAGAGAAAACTTTAACTCCCCCATAATCTTACCATTGGGTGTCCCAGCAAGATAAAAAAAACAATCCAGGCCAGACCCAGGGTGTTAGACTCAAAGGCTCGTGTTCCTCATGTTAGATCTGCAGGGGCTACTGTGTCCTGTCCGCCTGAACCCAACAGGCCCAGCCGATAGGGAAGGAAAACCTTGCCATAGCTGTCGCTGTGTGGGCAGTGGGCGCTTGCCCGCTGTGGGACTGGTGAATGCCGACGGACACTGTGTGCGCCTCTCCTCTGCAGCCAGGAGTGTGTCGCTGGGAGGTGGAGGCGGGGGTGGTGTTACATGCCAACCCCGGGTACATCTCACTAATCCCTTGGCCGGTTGCCTGTCTCTGCTGCAGCTGAGCCTCTCCGGCAGGGCTGGAAAAGGTTACGGGCGGAGCTGGTCAGAGTCCAGAAAGGTTTGGAGGGAGTCTGGAGATGGCTGGGAGCTGTCCGAACCTGGGCTCCAATTGGCCTGCGTGACTCCCCACTGCCTCTCCGAACTCACTCACAGATCCTCTTGTCCGCAAGCTCGCACCTTTTCCGCCACCGCCGGCTCCTGGCTGCAGGAGGAGCAGCACGGAAAGGGGATGGTGTTGAAATCATGTGGCGGGTGGTTCCCCCCGCACAGTGAATGTAACGTAGGGGGGAACCCAGATTTCCTGGCCTGCGCAGGGTGGTTTCTTCCGCCTGCCTTTGGTGGCAGGACTGTTATCTCCCGGTGGTGTTGCTTGTTGCTAAAGGCTTCAGCGGGGGTCGGGGCATTCCAACGGAGGGCAGGGGAGAGTGGGACGGCGCCACGCCAGGGGCAGCGGCCCAGGAGAAATTCAAATGCTGCCCAGCTGATTAGCAGAGCGCCCGTAGCCTTCCACCGTCGGCAGCATGTGTTTCTACGGGAGTGCACTTCTGCGTGCACGTTGGTGCACAGAACAAAATGTATTCCGCACACGGGTGGGGGTGGGGGGAATGAGGGAACATTGGTAGGCAAGTAGGGGTGATGTCCAAGGCACCTTGTTGTCTTCGGTTCCTCCTGTGACCTGCTAAGACACGTGGGCGGCCCCATGGCGGGCTTGCTCTGCACGGGGCCGTGTTCTGAGATCAAAAGGAAGCGGTGTGGCCCCTGTAAACATCCATCCATGGATGCCCCCCTTATCGTTGTGACCGTCCTGCCTGGCCCTCTGGATAACGCTGGCCATGGGTCGTCCCCCGGATAATTCCAGTCCCAGGGGTCTCGGGAGGAGCTTGGACCCTAGGTCGGAGAGCAGAGAGAAGCGGCCCCCCCTTCCTACGGCTCCCACACCAGCTCTGGTCTTCCTCCCCTGGCTCCCAGGAGATGGGGCAGGTGATGCTAAGCCGGCTTCCCCGCCCAGGCAGCGCCTGGGATTGTTGTTATCCCCTTAAGATGGAGGAAAAATCCCCCCCTCCCCCCCCCGTGTGTTGAGTGTGGGAGGAGCAGGGAGGCCGCAGTCGGAAGGCTCAGATATAAATAATCGGCTCTGTCCCTGGCAGTGCTGGCTGCAGCTTCGCTCCTGGCCCGGGGCCACCGTGCGCCACGCCGAGCCCCTCCCACGTGGCTGCCAAGCACGAAAGGGCTTCCCCCCCCTTGTGCTGTAACAGCTGGTGAGATAACGAGGACGCTGCCCATGTGGTTGGACCACAGAGGCCCACATCCCCCGCATGCTGGGGCACCAGAAGGGCTGGGAACACAGTGGCGGGGGGGGGGGGGTTAAAAATACAACCTGTCTCGTGCCCTGCTATGGAGGGACAGGGCAGGGGCTCTCCTGGCTGGTTTAGATCCCGTCATAGAGGTGATTTGTCTTTGTTCCCAAGTGAGAGGAGGCTCAGAGGGGACGTGGGCACAGGGCCGGGGGGGAGGGCGAGATTGCCTGAGGAGGTGAGGGTTAGGAAGTGGGGGCGTGTGGCCTAATACACACTCGTGTGTTCTCTACCGTCGTGCAAACATGGCTGGGCTGCTTCCGGCCAGGACCCTCGAGAACAGACGCTCTCACCCTGGCCCGTGGAGAGCCCAGAATTCCCTGTTTGCTGAGAGCTTTCTGTGGGGGAATGTCTCCGTCCCAGCCCTTACCTGTGCTGTGTGCCTGGAAACCCCCCTCCCTGGGGTGAGTCTCAGAAGTGTTCACCAGCAAACGTGCCCCTCTCCCTGCACTCTGGGCGAGGTACTAGCAGGCAAGTTATTTTACACATGGGTAAACTGAGGCACGGAATGGTTGCGTGATTGGCCGGAGGCCCCACAAGAAGCCTGGCTCAGCCAGGAAGAGAGCCCGGGATCTTGCGCCCCAGGCCTCTCTGTCCACTAGAGACCCTTGCGCTGAACAGCAACTTAGAGCCGGAACTTAAAGCAACTGTTTCCAGGCCTGTCCAACCCAGGGTTAAAGCAGTGGTTTGGGCAGGACCCTCCTCTGGCCTCCTCCCTGGGGTCTGTTCTCTCCCACTGGCGCTGCAACACACTCCTGCAGATCCGCTGTGGAGATCTCACAGTGGCTGGGAACTAAGGGTCACCACATGAAGTGGAAAGTTTTTCCCAAAACAAAAGGAAGTTTTTTCTTCATGCAGCGCAGAGTCAACCTGTGGAACTCCTCGCCAGAGGATGTTGTGAAGGCCAGGATTTTAATGGGGTTCAAAAAAGAGCTAGATAGATTCATGGAGGTTAGGTCCTTCAATACTTATTAGTCGGGATGGGCAGGAATGGTGACCCTGGCCTCTGATTGTCAGAAGCTGAGAGTGGCTGACAGGGGAGGGATTACTTGTTGATTCCCTGTTCTGTTCACTCCCTCTGGGGCACCTGGCATTGGCCACAGGGCTAGATGGACCTTTGGTCTGATCAAATATGGCCGTTCTTATGCAGGAGGAGGTTTTGTCGTCCCCCTGGGCGAGTTCAGGAGAACACGGTTTATTGTTAATCCTTCTGGTCTCTTTTCTGATCAGTGTGTCTGTTTCCACCTCTCTGGACAGCTCTTGGGGAGGGGAGGAAGTCCCCACAGGTGAGGGGGGAGGGACGGAGGTTGCCCTGGTGACCGGGTTTCTTCCTCCTCCCGTCTCCTAGCGCCAGCGGTGCGGAATCCTTAGACCGGCTGTACCCCGCAGTGGGAGCTCCGAGGCCGCCCCGGAAACGGACCACCAGCCAGTGCAAATCAGAGCCGCCCCTGCTGCGCACGAGCAAAAGGACGATCTACACGGCCGGGCGGCCGCCCTGGTACAACGAGCACGGGACACAGTCCAAAGAGGCCTTTGTCATCGGTATGGGAGTGTCTGGGGCGTGCGCCCGGCCCGCAGTGTAACCGGGTGCAAGCGCAGGGTGTGGGGTTATAGCCGGGGGCTTGGGGTGAGCTGGGGGCTTGGGGTGAGCTTGGCACAAGGCCCTTTGCCGCAATGTAGCCGTCAGAGAGCCCCAAGTGTCTCCCACGGGTGTGGGCCCCTCTGGTCAGTGTAGTGTAAACGGCTGCTCCCTGGGGACGGCCTCCTTCTCCTTGGGCCGCCGAGCGCTGCGGTGCCGAAGAATTATTCTCTGGCCCGTGGTCTACAGGGCGTTAGACTAAGGCCAGCGATTTTTCAAACACCGGGTCACGGCCCAGCACTAATGTCGGGCGCTGGGTCTTGGTGCTGCAGGGGGGTAAGGCGGCTTCCCTGCCTGTCCTGGCACCGCAGACTGTGCTGGGCCCCGGAAGTGGCCGGCAATAGGCCCAGCTCCAAGGTGAGGGGAGGGGAGCACGCACTGGACTCCACGCACTGCCCCGAGCACTAGCCCTGCACTCCCATTAGCTGGGAACATGCTGCCGGCTGCTTCTGGGCGCAGCCTGGTCTGCGGTGCCAGGAGAGGCAGGAAGCTGCCTTAGCCCCCCCACTGCGCCACTGACCAGGAGCTGCTCAAGGTGAGCCCCTCCTGCCCCAGCCCTGCCCCCCCTCAAAGCCAGTCCCCCCCCCCCCCCACACTCCAAAGCTCCTCCTCAGCCCCTCCCCGGAGCCCACACTCCAGTCACACGATGTTGGGTCATTTTCTCCAACGAGGCCACGAGAAAAAAAGTTTGAAATCCCTGCGCTAGGTCACACAATGTCCCTTTTGGCCTGGGGATCCACCCGGAGAGGCCCACAAGGGAGTGGGGCGTGTCTGCTGTCCCACCACTGGCCATGGTCACAGAGGGAGCCCCCAGCATACGCCCTCCCCCCCCCGCGGTCCATTGCGGAGTGACCGAGGCGGGTGCATTGGCTGTGTTGGCATTGAGGTGGCACCCAGAGACCTCACTGTGACCAGGGTCCCATGCCACCAGCTGCTCTGTGGGCATGTAGCGAGCCGTGCCCCGGCCCCAGTGAGCTGACGCTCCGCGGAGCCGGGACAGAGGAGGAGTGGGGTGGCCTTTCCCTCTAATCCAGGGTGAGCGATCCCCCCTCTCCCTTCGCTCCACATAAGGGTCACAGTTACAGAGCAGTTTCATTGTACTGGGTGTGTCCAGCACCAGCATTGGCCCTGGGCTGGTTCGAACGCCAGCTCCCCTCCTAGTCTGAGGATTCTCCTAGGAAAGGCTGAAGAGCCAGGGCCGTCCCTCGCGAATTACAGCGCCATTCGTTCGGCGTCGCAGCACGTTCAATCACGGGAACTGCAAGGAACGCGCTCGCTGTTTCCAAAGGTCCCTCCCGCCTTCGGGGCAGCCAGGCGGGATCTGCCGGCTCCGGGGAGGCCGGAAGGGCGGGCTGCCGGCGAGGCTGCCGCGAGCTAGTCTCTCTCTCCCCCGGCAGGGCTGGGAGGCGGCAGCGCCTCTGGGAAGACCACGGTGGCCAGGATGATCATCGAAGCCTTAGATGTCCCCTGGGTGGTTCTGCTCTCCATGGACTCGTTCTACAAGGTGAGCTGCTGCCGGATCTTAGCAGGCTGCTCCTCCCCATTACTGATGGCTCAGATGCATTTATCCCCCTCCACCCTCTGCCCTCCCGAGTCCTCTCTCGGCCTGCTGAAGCAGAACAGCACAAGCTGGCCAGGGAAAGACCAGCATCTCTTTCGAGTGTGTGTCCGTGGCCTGGGTCAGGACTGGCAGAGCTCTGCCATGGCACTTGCTCAAATCCTGCCAGTGTTCGGCCTCAGTCTCGGGGACCAGAGGACCAGGTCTGGAATAGCCCGGTCGGGACTGAGCTGTATTAGCTGAGGCACACACACATGCTCCACCATCAATGAAATGTCTAGTTTCTCTTGACGCCCTCCCCATGACTGTAGGACCCAAGCCTCTCTCCGTCCTTCACACAGTAAAGATTCATAAAGCCCCATGAGGCAGGGAAATGCGGTCACCCCCGTTGGGAAACTGAGGCACGGAGAAATGTGCCCTTGGCTGAGGAGTGCATCAGGCACTCTCTCTGTCTGTGCCTCTCTCCTCCATCACAGAGGGCTGTGGCGGAGCAAGGATTTGAACCCAGGACCGGCCTGACAGGTGGGTCAATCCTCTCCATACGTGCAACCTGCCCAAGGCCCCTTTAGCCTCCGAGCACTGGGCCCAGAGCCGGAGAGGGGCAGGGCTGGGGATGCCCCAGGTGAGGCCTCCAGCCGCTAGTCTCAGCTGGGCTGGAGAGGAAATAGGACTTCCTTTTGCCCTGCCTGGGCCAGATCAGACCTACCCTCCGCTGCAGGGAAGCTCCACTCCCCCCACCCTTCCTACTGCCATTGATTCCTATCTGCAGATGGGGGGGTCACTGTACAGGGAGCTGCCCCCACACCTGTCCACCCAACCCCCCACTGTACAGGGAGCTGCCCCCACACCTGTCCACCCGACTCAAAGAAAGGGCACGTTGGCCCAGGTTCCCTTCGGCCGGCGCTGGGGCGCTGCCCTCACCACTGTCCCTCCTTCCTCTTGCTACGGTGTCACCAGTAGCAGCCCCTTCTCCAGGACACGGGCCAGGGAGCACGGCTGCTTCTGCCTGCAGGGGTAGGAGATTCCTGGAATCCTGCCCGGTAGGGCAGATCTGCCCCCTGGCGCTGCTCCACAGTGTACGGGATGGGGGGTGCATTCCCACGGTCCCTCGCACCGCCCTGCTGTCTGCTGAAGGGGGCGGCACTGAGCCCTGCAGCGCCCCCTTCTGTCTCCGGCAGGTGCTGACCAAACAGCAGCAGGAGCAGGCAGCCAGCAACGACTTCAACTTCGACCACCCCGATGCCTTTGACTTCGACTTGATCATCGCCACCCTGAAGAAGCTCAAGCAAGGCAAGAGCGTGAAGGTCCCCATCTACGACTTCACCACCCACAGCCGGAAGAAGGAATGGGTAGGGGGGCACAGGGACTGCCGGGGGGGGGGGGGGGTGACACGTGGGGATGAGGCGATGCTGGGATGCGAAGAAGGGGTAATGCACCTGCCTCTTCCGACCAAAAGTCCCATGCCCGTCAGACTCCACAGATGGAAAACCCAAGAGCCCAGCCTAGGAGCTCACGTTCAGGGGAATTGGATGTATATTTCTGGTGCGGATTGTGTTACTCCCTGGCGTGGCAGGAACCCAGCAGGGGCAGCATAATGGGCTGGCTTGGTGTGCATAAGGGAGGGAGTGATGCTGTCATCCAGTGGCTGGCAAACCCAAGATAAAGGCTCTACTACTGCTGCCCGCAAAGGGAGTTCCCCTCTAGCTCAAGTGGAAGAAGCCAGTGGCTCTGGAGCTGACCAGGTCTCTCGTCCCGGGTTAGGAGCAGGGGTTTGTGCCCAGATCAGCAGACCCTGCACCCAACCTCCCAGCCTCACCCTCACCTCCTCCTGCACCCATTTTGTCCTGATGAGTGGTTCCCTGGTGGGCCGCAGGAAGGTTTATGTTGAGCGGGGTGGGCTGTGGGCCAAAAAGTTTGAGAACCGCTGCAGCAGGGAGAGCCGCTGATCATGCAGTGCCGAGTCCGGCTGTTGCTGTAAGGAATAGCATGGAGAAGGTCTGAAGGCAGTTCGAGCCAGGCCTCCTTGCAGAGAGGATGGCATTGCAACATACGGTCCTGGGGGGGGGGGGGGGGCAGATTTTGCATGGACAGGCTCTGCGGCTGTGAGAGATGTTCCCAGTTCCTTCCTGTTTCACTGAGCTTCATGCACCTTTAATGTCGCTCCCTCCTCTAGAGCGTTTTTCTCCTCTCGTTCTCTTTCGACCGGCATTGGGTTTGACCGGTTTCCTTCTGTTTCCTCCCAGAAAACTCTGTACGGCGCCAACGTGATTATCTTTGAAGGCATCATGGCTTTTGCGGACAAGGAGCTCCTGAAGGTGAGGACGGGGGATGGGCTACAGAGGCAAAATGAAGGGGGGGGTCTCGCTGCTTCCTCTCACGTCCTCACTGGGGAAGTAAGCATTGCAGAAGAGTATTCCTTGTCCTATGCCTGCTGTCCATCCACATGTACAGCATGGGGAGAAAGGGAAAGTGGAATCTTTCCCCTAATGGTCTTTGATGTCCAGGTGGGACCTCTATAGTCCAGTACCCTTGGGATCTGACTGGTGCTGAACCAAGGAATTTGCTGGACCACAGGAAGTCAATATTGTCTAGCGGCATTACCAAGGCTGCCACGCTTACTGAGCTCTGAGAGGACTTTTAGGGGTAAATTAGAGCTAAATAACAGCACAGAACACCGCGAGCCAGGACTGGTGGCTATAAACTAACTTCGTGGGACCCCCCGGAAACTTGGCCACTCTCATGATACGTGGACATCCAGCTAACGAAAATCATGCCGGACCACGGAGGTTGCTGGACCAGAAAGTGCCGGACTAGAGAGGTTCAACCTGCATTGTTGGTTGCTGTGGTAATTTATCTGCAGTCTCAGGAGGTGTCAGCTGCTAACGATTCCAAAGCCAAGTTGAAGGATGTTGGGAGACACACGGGCTAATGCTTGCCCTCATCTGTTGAGCCTGGTGATGTGGTCGCAGGTGTAATGACTTCGGTTAGTCGTTACAATCTAATTCCTGCTGGCGATTCCCCATGGCCCAGAATCACCCCTATGGTGGCACAATTCCGCACTCAGAGTCTCTGCTGGTCTCGAAGAGCAAAGGGTGCTGGACGTACACATTGTAACATTGCTAGGATGAGCTGGCCCGGCTACTGCAAGCTTATCTGAGCCTTGCCCGCACTGTGAGTTCCTTACTTTTTATGAGCATTAACGCAAGACAGGAAAAATGCACCGCGAGAGACCAAGCAATGTACAAACCCAAACGTCCGGAGGAGCTTTGCTTTATTGCTACGTGCACTTCCATGTTCTGCTCGTCTGGAGCAATCATGACATCCAGTGGTCAGCTGGGTGAATTTCACTTGGAGCTAGGGAGGCAACGCCCCGCTTACCGAGTCATACTTGCACTAGCGCTCAGCAAGTTCACGGGCTGCAGATCGTGTCGCTGGAGCAGAACAAGCCCTGGAGAGCGGTGTATGGGCAGTGTCGTGCCTCACGTGGCAAGTCCATGACACTGCTCATGCACGTGGTTATGCTACTGTTTTTAGCACAGGAGCTAGCCACGGCACATCTCTTCCCCGCCCTGTTACATTTTAGCTTGGGAAATAGGGCCCAGCCGAAAGAGGGGGAGCGTTACCTGCACCAAATTCTCTATCACTCCCACCCTCTAGGGGCACACACCTTTGCCCTGTTCCTAGTAACCCTGCTAATTTAAGTTCCATCCTCTCCCCCTTATGCAATGCTCGGGGCTCAGGGTGTAACTTCCTGCAGGTTTGCAGGACCATTTACCAGTGAAAGAGCCTTACCGAGTAATATCCTTGCCCTCTATTGATTAACAAGTACCAAGTAAGCAGAACACGTATGCTAAGCACACAGGGCCATGCTCACCCATCCTGATGGAAGCAGGCAAACTTCCCCTCTTGGCCAGGCAAGGTCAGTTTCATCTGGACTCAGGTTGCTGCACCTCATGGTCATGCAGAGGAATCTTGGCAGCTCTGATATTAGGTGGGTCTTGGAGGTGAGTTCTTTTTCCAGGCACTTTCTTCTCCTTTCTGTTCCCTTTTTTTCCTTCCTTGCGGGTCTCCTTCGTGGACCCCAGTGTATATAGTGAAATTGCATATCTAGACCATAACCAATTATTTACTAACCAACCCTAACATATTGTAACGTAATTCCCTAACCAATTATGTCCCACTCCTTAATTGGTTTACATCTCGCAAAATTAATTATTCAGCAGACCGAACCAATTAAAAACCAGACTGAGATCACACAGACCAACAATCAGAAAGGGAGGACTATACAGGCAGTCCCCGAGTTACGCGGATCCGACTTATGTCGGATCCGCAGTTATGAACGGGGTTTGCTGCCCGTCTCCCTGGTCTGCTGAAGACAAGCAGACCAGGGAGATGGGAAGCAAAGCCTCTGAGGACGCCAGCAGCGGGACAGCTGCGGCGCGTCTGGGCTGTCCGCTGCCCGCGTGCTCCGCAGCTTTGCTCCACGTCTCCCCAGACCAGGGAGACGGGGAGCAAAGCCGCGGAGCACGCGGGCAGCGGACAGCCCAGACGCGCCGTGGCTGTCCCACTGCCGGCGTGCTCTGCGGCTTTGCTCCGCTTTGCTCCCCGTCTCCCTGGTCTGCTGGAGACCAGCAGACCAGGGAGACGGGGAGCAAAGCCGCGGAGCACGCGGGCAGCAGGACAGCCGCGGCACGTCTGGGCTGTCCCGCTGCCCCCGTGCTCCGCGGCTTTGCTCCGGACGCCTGTGGTACAGCAGCTGGGGTGCTGCCGGTTGGTCCCGTAGCGCCGCTCTGGGCGCTACTGGACCAACCCGGCAGCACCCCAGCTGCTCTGCCCCAGGCGTCCTGATTCAGCCACTGCTGGTCAGTTTCAGCAGCGGCTGAATCAGGACGCCTGGGGCAGAGCAGCTTGGGTGCTGCTGGGTTGGTCCAGTAGCGCCGAGGAGCGGCAGCGCTACTGGAGCAACCCAGCAGCACCCAAGCTGCTCTGCCCCAGGCGTCCCCAAGTCAGCCGCTGCTGAAACTGACCAGCGCTGACTACAGGAAGCCCAAGGCAGAGTTGCTCTGCCCCGGGCTTCCTGGAATCAGCTGCTGATCAGTTTCAGCAGCAGCTGACTTGGGGATGCCTGGGGTTCTTAAGTTGAATCTGTATGTAAGAACTGGCGTCCAGATTCAGCTTGTTGAAACTGATCAGCGGCTGATTCCAGGAAGCCCGGGACAGAGCAACTCTGCCTCGGGCTTCCTGTAGTCAGCCGCTGGTCAGTTTCAGCAGCAGCTGAATCTGGATGCCAGTTCCGACTTACATACAGATTCAACTTAAGAACAAACCTACAGTCCCTATCTTGTACGTAACCCGGGGACTGCCTGTAATCCTAGAATAAGGATTTTACAACCCTGACTATTGATGAGGAGTTTCTTGCCAGATGAAATGCTCTCCAACTACGTTGTCTTTAATCATCTCGAGAGCTATCTTTTTATCTAGTGAAATCGGTTGCCATTAGGTCCGGATCTCCTTCTGAACTGCCTGGTGCGACACTAGTTTAATGCAATTTAGATGGCATGTATGTGATTCCCCGCTTTTCAGCTAATGGCTGCTACTCTTTCAGGCCACTGGCGGAGAAAATTGATGCAAGATAAGCAACTCCAGCTACGTGAATGGTGTAGCTGGAGTCAACGTAACTTTGCATCAATTTTCTGGGGCAGCCCCACAGCGGGAGATTCAACTTCCCTTCAACTTCCATTACTCCTCACGACAGCAAGGCTTTACCACAATCGATGGGGGTACCCTCAGCATTTGATTTAGTGGGTCTTTACTAGACCCCATTAATTGAACCCTGGAAGATTGATCACCAAGGTGTCGCTCCTCTGGTATGTGGAGACAAGGTCTCAGTCTGGCTGCAGAGGAAGGCCTTACGGGATCGATTAGCGTAAGTTTTAGAACAGAATGGGTCGCATGGGTATGAGAATGGATTGTTGAATTGCACCTGCTGAAGTACAGGTGGTGGCTAATTAAAGCTCTGTTGGATTTGATGCAACAGATCAGAACAAAGGCCCATAAAGCCCTGGGATCCTGTCTCTGGAAATGGCCAATCCCTGACCCTGGACAGGACGGTGAAGGAGCCCTAGGGAGTCGTGCAGTGCTGTGTGCGGAGGAGATGGGGGAGACACTCACTGGTTATGTTGATAGGATCCAATAAGAATCTAGATAGACAAAATTCCCTCTTAACCCATGACAAACAGTAGATGCCCGAAATTTAGCTTGGATTGCCCCTTCCCCCCACCTTATTGATCCTGATATTGGGCACAAGTGTATTCAGCCCTTTTAAAAAGAATCAGCTGCTATATTGAACACTGACTTCTTGTGGCAGTGAGTTCCACCAGTACACTGTGGACTGGACTTTGCCTGGAGAATGAAAAGTTGACCCCTCATAATTGGCCTCCAGGCTTGGGAACTCCAGTGTCCCAGTTGATCCGGATTTCTGGTTGCCTCATGGGTGTCTCTGAAGATGCATGGATGTGAGGGCTATATGCAGATTTCACAATGTAGAGGATGTTGCTCTTTTATTCCATTGGGTTAGGGCTAGATCGAGGCCTGGAAGGATGAGATTTTTATCAATAAATGTTAATTTCACCATACACACCCACAAGCCAATGAATAAATATTCCCAGCGACAATCATTTGACATTCACAGCTAGGCAAAGTAAGAAAAATGCTGCCTGAGAACATACAAGAGTTTGATTGAAGGATATTTACCTCGTATGTGTTGACACGTGACGCTGACAGTTTGTGTTTAATAGTTACAAAGCTTTAATGTTTTGAATCTCGACATCTGTTGTCTTTAAATACTTACTCTGACCCCTCCTTATGTTCCCACAACTGTGAAAGTTTAAATAGATAAAAAAATTAAAAAACTTAAAAGTAAGCACAATACTATCTGTCAAAATTATATAAACACAATCAAATTCTACCAAGCCTAAATATTTTTAATGCTAGTAGAGCAGGTGTCCCCAGGTGACACATGGTCTTCCAAGATATTTTCGTGGTGTGCAAGCAACTGTTCAGCCTTGGAGAGACCGATTGTGGTGTTGGTTTTGTTACACAGGGGAAGCGATCCTTGGAGAGGGAGGTGAGATCAGCTCTTGAGGCAGAGTTGCTCCCTGCATGCTAGTTGACCACCTCTGTTCCAGAACTGATCTGTGCGTGTAAATTATGGATAGCACATACTCAGTCTTTGCCTCCAGTGGGAAGGTGACCTGCAACACCCTGACCTCTGCTATTGCTCAACAAAGAGGTGGCACAGGTGTCAAAAGAAGGACGACAATAGGTGTAAAATTTCTCTCCCTCACTGATGCATCTTTGAACCAAACTTCTTGTGCCTGTGTCTGTTACCGGCACTGGCTGTATGGTCCCCTTACTAGGGGCAGAACCTCGTTTCCAGGTAAATTACAGTCTCCCATTGAGGGTCCCGTTGAGCTGTGGGGAAATACACACTACAGTTGGAGATCAGGAGGGATTCCCTCCTGTCAGGGGAGGTTGGAGTCAGGGGGACTGTTCCTCGTCACGATGGTGCAGGTCCACGCAGCAGGACTCCAGGCACGCTGCCCTGGCGAACCCCAGTGGGGTACGGGGAGCTGCCGACCGCAGAGAGAGAACCCCAAACCACCCACCTTTGGCTGGGCAGGGCTCCGCCCACGGCTTCCCCTCCCTGATCGCAGGTGCAGTGAGAGCGCCCCCTCCTGCTTCCGTCCAGGCACTGTGGCGGGAGGGGCGTGGCTTGAGCGAAGCTCCACCCACACGTCCCCCTTCTGCCTCGTTTCAGCTCCTCGACATGAAGATATTTGTCGACACGGACTCGGACATCCGGCTGGTGCGCCGCCTGCGCAGGGACATCGGCGAGCGCGGCCGGGACATCGAGGGGGTCATCAAGCAGTACAACAAATTTGTCAAGCCCGCCTTCGACCAGTACATCCAGCCCACCATGCGGCTGGCCGACATCGTCGTGCCCCGAGGTACCTGCCCGGCTCGCTCTCGGCCAACCCTTCCTGGCTTGTCACGTGGGCTTGCTGAGAGATCCTGGGGCTGCTTGTCTCGCGGCGGCACAGAACGGATCCCAGCTCCCTCCGCTCCTCCCCTCTGCTCTAGTCTCCGCCTGTTCCCTTCTGCCCTGCGGCTGGCATCGAGGCCAACCGCGCACTGCTGGGCGGCAGACCGCTAGGGCGCTGAATGGCCCTGCCATGCCCGGCCTTACAGCCCCCTGCCCTTTCTGGCTCCCCAGCCATTGCCAGGGCTGTCCTTGGGTTGGGTGGTTTGGGGTTACCTCAGGGTCTGCCTCCGTTCATGGCTCCCTGGCTCCGCTTCTAAAGCGGGGGGGGGGGGGCATTTTGGGGTCGGGGGCTGCTGACCCACAGAAAAATCAGTCGGGCGGCACACAAGTGAGACGCAAAACAAAAATCTCTCACTGACAAGGCCCCTGGCCGAGGAGAAGGGCCGTCCCCCACATGCCACTCACACACCGGAGCCTGGGAGGCCCAGGCTAGATTTCTTGTGCTCCAGCCCCACAGGGAAGGCCGGGTGGGGCTGCAGCACCAGCGTGGACTCCCCAGTGCTGGGGGAGGGGAGAACCCTGAACCTTGGGGACTGGATCCAGGCAAGCCAGGGGCCACGTCCGGCCCCCAGGCCTTATTCCCCACCCTGGCTCCGGCAGGGAGCCGTCACCGTTCTGTGGATCGTGGTTTGGATCGCGGGCGGTGGAGAGCGTGGTGCCGGCATGGCGCAGAGTCCCCGTGGCTCACGTGGTCTCTCTCGTGCTCCGGCACCCTGCAGGTAGCGGGAACACCGTGGCCATTGATCTAATTGTCCAGCACGTCCACAGCCAGCTGGAAGAGGTAAGAGTTGTGCTGGGAAGCGTCAGGGCGGAGCCTGGCCGCAGGCGATGTGGGCGCTTATGGCCTGCATGGAGAGGGGCCTGTCGCGGGGATTGATGGGCAGATTCCTGGCCTCCCAAGTCAACTCCAGTCTCCCTCTTCTCAGCCGGGCGTGTCCCCCTGCACGCCCCACCCGTAGCACTGCCACTGGGCAAGGCAAGCCACGCCCCCACGTGCCCCATGCCCCCAGGCCCGCCTCTCTAGAGTGGCATGTGTCTTCCCCGGCCAGGGAGCGAGGCAGGTGGGGGTCTCTGGCAGGCAGAGTTAGGCTGGGGATGAATGAACACCCCCCCCCCCACTCCAAGCCACCTCTCCAATGCACCCCCACCCGCCCGCCCGCACTGGGGCTGCCACTCATGAATCCCCCCGATATTAATGCCTTTGGCTGAGGAGCGGCCGTGCGCCGCAGCTGATCCCGTTAGCTCGGAGGCTGGTGGGATCTGGCAGCCGGCAGGCCGCCTGGGAACCGCTGGCACTTGCAGAAAAGTCCAGGTTTGCTGGGCTGCGGCCAGGGGAGGAAGTGCTGGGACCTGTCTTCCCACACCAGGGGAACCCGCTGCCCGCACCAGGGGAAGCGGAGTGGGGAGGCCCTGCTGGAGTCCCAGCGCCGCAGGATGGGAGGGAGGGGAGGCGGAAGGCTGAGAGCTGCAGCCTGGCCCTTCGTGGCCCTTCTTCCTGCGTTCTCTGGGCTGCACCTGCCCTGGTACAGGACTCGGGGCTCCCTTCCTCGCTTGCAGCCCTAAGAACCTGCCTGACCCTTACTGGGGGGGCTCTTGGATAACAGCAGCTTCTTGCTGGGAGCCGCGGGTTTGCTGGTGGGCGAGATCAGCTGTCCCTGCCTCCTCCCAGGTGCAGAATTCCACGCCGCAGGCCCGGGAAACGCCGCAGCCCCGCGGAGTTCATTGCACACAGGCCATGGGGCTGACAGCCTCGCCGGGCCCAGGGTAAAGTGTCGGGGAGGGCAGATTCCATGCTCCTGGAAGGGGCGGGGCCTCAGAAAGAAGGGGCGGGGCCTCAGTGCAGTGCTGCCCCTCCCCTCAACAGCCCTCACATCTGCCTGGAGCACGCGGCCGCAATGCTCCAGCAGGAATTTAAAGGGCCCGGGGCGTTGGCCGCTGCTATAGTAACAGTGGCCAGGGCCCCAGGTCCTTTGGGGAAATTGCAGGCCCACCAAGGGGGAGGGCAAAGGGGGCAAACAGTGCCCCGACTTCCCTCTCCAGTTCCTACTCTCCAGCCACCGGCAGCCGCTCTGAACAACTCTCAGAACGGGCCAGTTCAAATCCAGACTCCGACCTCCACACCCTCGGCCACCTCTAGCTTTCACATCCCCGGGAACGCTGTGGATGGCGGGTTGTGCCGGGGGGCTCAGGGGGTGCCAGAGCTGTGGATGAGGTTGCTCACCCCGTGCTGTGTGCCGCAATTCTTAGCTGCCCGGGGAAGATGACGGGCAGCCTGGTGATTTCCGTGCCACCACACTTAGGTTCTTATAACTTTTGTATGTTAACTCATGCATATGCTGGGGGTGTGGGGGAGGGGTTCAGTCTTTGCACTTTGATTTTGGCCCTGGAATCTGCTCTCCAAGATAGTGCCACTCCCCTTCTGCTCAAGGCAGAGTTGTGGAAGGGCGCATGGGCCCAGAAATCAGATGCGCTTGGAAATTAAATTTGCCGCTCCAAGTGGCTTTTCTAAGCTCCTACCCAGCTACAGCTGCCTGAAAGCCCAATGCATGAATCTGCGTGCAATGCTACACCGGCCAGCAAGTCCGTAAAAGAGGCGCTGTTCCTACATGTTAACCCTTGCTTAGCGTGTGCCTCTCCAAAACCCTCTCCTCTCCTAGCTAAAAGATGGGTTCCTCTATTTTCCTGCAAACAGCCCAATTTCTAGAGTTGGAAAATGGCAGGTCCAGAGGTTGCACAATCCAGGTTTCACCTTGCTGTCTGGCCAGAGGAGCTGTTTTCTTGTGCAAGTGTGAAATGCTGATGTAATTTCAGAAGAATAGCTGCTACCTCAAGCAAGCTGGAAATTGGTTTTGCAGTCTCTGAACTGAGTCATTGCTGGGGTCCGAGACCTGGCCGGTTTCCATGGAGATGAGAAGGCCACCGTTTCCAGGAACGGGCCTCAGGAAAAGTCAATGAAAGCCCAACTTGCTTTCAGATAAACCTCCCGGGGGCTGAGAAATGGGGGTCCTTCCCAGACTGCTGTCTCGAGAGACCCTGGAGATGCTGAATTTTGAAGACCGGGAGGGGTTTATGGGGGGGGGCGGGTATGAGGGAGAAAGTCTAAATGAATGCAGGAAAATATTCCTATTTTTCCCTTTTTTTGTCTCTAAACACCCGTGGGCTTGACAATGCTTAATGCCGGTTGCGTTGTGTCTTTGTGTTACTGCTGCAGCGTGAACTCAGTGTCAGGTAAGACCCTCATAACTCTGTCCTGTCTGTGTAACCTGAGGCATTTCCAGGGCCAGGCCTGGCTTGGGCTGCTTGGTCTCTGATTAGAATTTAGTGACCCCCTCACAGAGTTCCTACCAGTAAAGCTCATCTCGCCCTTTATACTCACGGACTGCCAGGAGGGCGATACTTTACACTATAGTAAGTGAAGGTACCTGCAGTTTATATGGCCAGCATCTACCTGACTACCTACTCAATCCAACTCCCATTGACGTTGGCTCCAAGCTTAACCGGTTCTTTGGTTGTCCTGTGGCACCTTCAAGATGAATACAGTAGACTTCCGATAATCCGGAACCTATGGGACCTAGGTGGTGCCGGATTATCGGCTATGCCGGAGTATCAGGAGGAACTATAAGATGGTTATGTATATACTGGATATAAAGTGTTCTTAACCCATTTTATTGTACATACTGTATACAGTATACTGTAATGTTTTAGGTTTTTTTAACCCTTTTTTACCATTTTCGCTCAGTTCAGCTGCTGCCTCTGTTACCTTGTGACTCATTTTTTGCCAAAGCTCACTCACTAGGCTCTTGCCATTTTGATGCCGGACTATCAGGAGTGCCGGACTATTGGATGCTGGACTTTTGGAGTTTTACAGTACTTGTATTTGGGCACAAGCTTTCCTGGGTAAAAAACACTGTGTCAGATTCCTGGCATCTGATGAAGTGGGTTATACCCACGAAAGCTTGTGCCTGTAGAAATCTGTTAATCTTTAAGGTACCATGGGACTCTTCATTGTTTTTTGTAGCTACAGACGAACACGACGCCCTCCCCTCTCTTCCCCCCCCTCCCCTCCCCCCGAGGCTTGTTCTTTGGTGAATCGGAGAGATTCACGAGGCTGCTGACTTGCAGAATGTAAGAGAGTTTGGTATTTTTCACCAGAACTTGGTGATTTGGAAAGCGCTTCATCTGAGCAGTGGCTGCTGGAAAACACATAGGAGAACCGAGGCTTTGTGTTCCTAAGCCTCGACCAGAAGGAAGTCCTTGAGAATTCAAATTATAAATTCTGGGTTCCTGTCACTTCCACTCCAGCCTTCAGCCCATCTGAGGAAGTGGGCTTTGACCACGAAGGCTCATGATACTATATATAGTTTTGTTAGTCTCTACGGCTACCTCTGCACTGCAGAGCTATCTTGGGTTACCTCTGGTATCCCGAAATAGCTATTCTGCGTCTTAAGAGCAAGCCCGTTATATCGAAATAACAGGCTCGCTATTCTGATGTCCCTGTAAACTTTATTGCATGAGAGTTAAGGGACGTTTCGGATTAGTGCTTTATTTCAAAATTTGGCCCTGTCTGCACAGCGCCAAATTTCAAAATAAAGCAATTTCGAAATTACCTCGAAATAAGCTATGCAGCTTATTTCAAGCTACAGGTGCAGTGTAGACACACCGTCAGATGCCACAGGACTGTTCTTGAGAATTCACACAGCCCAGAACAGCATCCAAGGGGATCTTGACTGATTCAGAAGGGTAACATACATACTAGCTACGTCTACACTGGCATGAATTTCCAGAAAGGCTTAAAACGGAATACTATTCCGTTTTCAGTTTTTCCAGAAAAGGAGCGTCTACATTGGCAGGCTGCTTTTCCGGAAAAGCCCTTTTTCCGGAAAAGCGTCTGTGGCCAATGTAGACGCGCTTTTCTGGAAAAGAGCCCCGATTGCCATTTTCACGATCGGGGCTTTTTTCCGGAAAAGACTACTGGGCTGTCTACACTGGCCCTTTTCCGGAACAGTGTTCTGGAATAAGGACTTATGCCCGAGCGGGAGCAGAATAGTTTTTCCGGAATAGCGGCTGATTTTGTACAGTAGAGCGTCGTTGCTTTTCCGGAAATTCAAGGGCCAGTGTAGACAGCTCGCAGCTTATTCCGGAAAAGCGGCTGATTTTCCGGAATAAGTGGCCCAGTGTAGACACAGCCACTTTGTTCCAGGAGACAAGTTCTATGGAAACAATTCTGGAACTCACTAAACAATGTAGCGATACGATTGCCAAGTAGTTGCAAGTATATATGCGGATTAGACACGTATTACAATATCCGTGATAGATGGTGCTTATGCTTTTTCACTTCCATTAGGCATACAGCTAAGATTTTTGTGGGAGGCAAAAAGATGTATTTCTAAAAATGCATTTCCACTTAGATGTATAGCTTTATCTAAAGAGACACGTAATTCAGGTAGGCCTGAAGTTTACATTTGGAATAAAAAGCTTTTACAAACCCTCAGATGAATAGAAGAGCTTCTGGTCTCATTCCCCCCCTCTCCCCCTGCAGCTAGTTATTTTCAAGAAAGTAAGTTGGATAGTTAAAATCTCTTCACCTTTAACTATTTCAGCTTAATGTGGCAAACATCTATACATGTGAGTAACTTTACTCCTACGGGTAACTGTACTCATGTACGTAAGCATTTGGAGGTTCGGGGTGGAGGGTGGCATTTCATGACAATTTTTCTGTTACAAACATAACATTTGTAACAAGTTGATGTCCCTCCCCTCCCTCCCCACGCTGATATTTTTCTGCAATCCAAAAAGGACCCCTCATGGTCTGGATTTTGATTTTTTTTTTTTTCATGCATCTTGAAAATCAACCACTTAATAAAATGGTGTTGATTTTTTGTAACAGCGAGTTTAGTGCTGTATCCCTTTAATTGCACAAATAACGACAACCACAACGCTTGGGTAACCTCAGCATTCTTATCGTGCATTTTGATCAAGGCTTCCTTTCTGGTAAAAGTCTGAAAAATGAAGGTGAGGCGCTGGACCATGCCTGCAAATCTTGGGTTAAAATCATGGAGCCCAAAGGTTTTTACCACATCAGATGTCACCAGCACTCAAGTGTCTAAAAGGGTGTCAGAAGGAGGAGGGAGAAAACTTGTTCATCTTGGTGGCCTCTGAGGATAGAACAAGAAGCAATGGGCTTAAACTGCAGCAAGGGAGGTTTAGGTTGGACACTAGGAAAAACTTTCTAACTGTCAGGGGAGTCAAACACTGGAATAAATTGCCCAGGGAGGTTGTGGAATCCCCATCTCTGGAGATATTTAAGAGTAGGTTAGATAAATGTCTATCAGGGATGGTCTAGACCAAAGGTTCCCAACCTTTTTCGGTCCCCGTACCCCCTTGGCTTTTAGTAAACCTTCCTGTACCCCCTATTCCATATGAAAGGAAATAAATTCTAGACTCTAGAATCCACAACTTTTTTCACTAACACTACTACTTTTGGAATATTTCAATTAGGATAATCTAGTTATTTACCAAATATTCTCCGTGCCCCCTTGACAAGCTTCTCGTACCCCCTCAGGGTACGTGTACCCCAGGTTGGGAACCCCTGGTTTAGATGGTCCTGCCATGAGGGCAGGGGACTGGACTCGATGACCTCTCGAGGTCCCTTCCAGTCCTAGCATTCTATGATTCACCCAGGGGCAGCTCCATATTAGGCAGCGGTTCAGGGATGTTAGATGGGGATGTGGAAAAATGAAACATGCCTGAAAAAAATTGGGCTTTTTGACTAACCGAACTCCCCAGCCTCATTTCTTAATGATTTATAATGAATGGCAAATGAATCGCCCATTCTGAGGTTGGTGCCTTTCAAGTGCAGTGTTGTTGAAGCAATGCATAATCTGTAAGTGATGGGGAAAAACCCAGGTGTCATATCTGTGCCCTGGCTAACCTACCTTCCCCGCAAACTCTGGGTAAATTCAGGTTGGAGCCCGGATCCAAACTCCATCACTTTGGTCCCTCCCTAGCCCTTCGTCAGTGGAACTTTGTAAGTAGTTTGGAGACGAGCTAATTCTAAGCCCAGCGTGTAATGGCCGAGTCAGTTATCAAGATGAATGGTGCATGGAACTGGATGCTAACAGGGTCTGTTGGGGAGGCTTCCGAATTCTTTTGTTTAAAGAATTGTAACAATCGCTGGACATGCGACTTTTGAGTCGTTTCCAGTCTGAAACTGCAACGCGCTGAGCCGTCCGTGTGCAGGCGCTGCACACCCACGCGGTGGGCCCATTAGCAGCAGCAGGAAGAGACACGTATGTTTCGTTGGCCGAGCAGAACCCGGAGCCTGCGTGTGTGTGTCAACGTGTGATGCTCTCCTTCGTACCTTCCTTTCCCCCCCCCCCTTCTGCCATGCTGGTTGCGAACTGGACTTGCTTCCACAAACGGGTCTCTAGAAGATGAATTCCCCATTGCCCGTTGATGCTTCCTGCCCCGAGGTCTAGCTCACCTCCCTGTGCCCTCTGCTAATTGTGTCTTTAAATATCCGACTGTGGCACGGGGCAGTTGCCCTGGCGTGAAATGTCAGCCGTTAAAAGCCGGCTGCCGTATGTGTTTGAAACGCCTTGACTGAATTAGCCTCTTTGTAGCTGGCTGCCTCTTGTCTGCTTCCTGTCTGATTGCATGTACAACAAAGCGCGGGTGGTGTTCACTCTGCCTGTCGGAGAGACGGTCACCCCCATATTTCTTTTGCTTTCATTTCTTCCCCCTCCCCCGCCTTTGAAGCTTTTGTTTCGTGGGGGGAAAATAAGTTTCCAAAGTGAGACATTTTCGCAACCTGCTCGCGGCTGCCTGGCTGAATGTTCCATCGCCGGCCGGCCACAGCGCAGGAGGGGGGAGGAAGCGTAGCTCACCTGCCTAACCCACAGGATGGCTGAGCGCCGAGGCTGCAAGGCGGGATAAACTCCTGCATGCCGCCCAGCCCGGCCAACGGTCTCGAGCGCAGGGTCTCGAGAGAGCACGTAAGTGCTCGGATTCAGGCTGTTCTCACGGCCCCCTGGGCCATCGCCTCGTCTCGCCTACGCCAAGGTCTGCTCCGAGCATGCAGGCCTTGCAGGGGAATGGGAAGGGAGCTCGCTGTGTGCGTGTGTGTTGGGGGGGGGGACCTGCCTGAGCTCCCGTTCCGCTGAGCGAGGCGCCTGGGCTGTGGATTTGCATTCAGAGCTCGGACTCTCCCAAAGTTGCAGCGGGGGAGATCTAGGGTGGATATTAGGAAAAACTATTTCCATAGCAGGGGGGAAGGACTGGGATGGGTTCCCTAGGGAGGGAGGTGGAATCTCCATCCCTAGAGGTTTTAACTTTTAAAAGAAAGTTCTTCTTCACACAGTGCACAGTCAACCTGTGGAACTCCTTGCCAAAGGAGGCTGTGAAGGCTAGGACTATAACAGAGTTTAAAAAAGAGCTAGATAAGTTCATGGAGGTTAGGTCCATAAAAGGCTATTAGCTAGGGAGTAAGGAACGGTGTCCCTGGCCTCTGTTTGTCAAAGGCTGGAGATGATCGTGTCTTTGGTCCACCCCCTCTGGGGTGCCTGGCACTGGCCACTGTGGGCAGACAGGACACTGGGCTAGATGGACCTTTGGTCTGACCCAGTCTGGCCCTCTCTTCCAGCCCTGGGATTCTATGAAGTCAGGCAGCCGCTTCTGGGCCATTTCTGCACAAGATGTTCTTGTCCGTTCCAGGCCACATCTGTAACTGGGCCATTATCAAGTGGCGCCTGCCTGGCTAATGCATGTGCTCGTGTCCCCATCTGGGCCTTGTGCGTGCCAAGCGCATCTGGTGCCTGTTGGTACGTGCCAACGGGCAATTTTTGAGGCCCACCTGCAGGCGTGGCCTTCAGTCCGTATCCTTCCCCTGTTTTCCTGGTTCCTGGGCGCTTGGAGTAAGTGAAGACTCCTCTCTCAGTGTGGGAAGGTGCTGAGCCCTGTTTGAGGACCCTGGTCTCCCCTCCGTGTGGAGGAGTCAGGGAACGGAGCCCTGCCAATTCCCACAGGCAGAAAGACTCCTGCCGCTCCGGCATTCGCAGTGTCATGCTTCTCTGGCCTGGGACTTCGGGGAACGCACGAGGACATAAGGCTGTCCCCAGCGCGAGGTTAGCAGGCGTGCAATGTGGAACCCTTAGGGTGCATCTGCACTGCGGCGCTAGCTCGAAATAAGCAACACCGTTGGAACTGCGCAAATCGCGGGGCGTATTTTGAGCTTATTTCCAGAGAGTCTATTTCGAAAGTTGGCGCTGGGTAGACAACACCAAATTCCAAAATCGACCGCTCTTCCGACATGTCCCTTCATCCTCGTGGAACGAGGTTTATCGGGACGTTGGAATAGCACGCCCGTTATTTCGATTGCATTTCTAAATAATGGGCATGCTGTAAAGACGTGAAAAAACGCTATTTTGGGAAACCAGACATATCCCGAAATAGCACCGCAGTCTAGACATATCCTTACAGACCACCCAGCAGAGGGAGGCAGGTCTCGGACGCTCCTTTAAGCAAACACAGGTTCAGAAAGCAACACCACTGCGAGGGACCTCTCTGGTGTTGATCAAACCCACCTGTTACTGTTTAGAGCTGATATTGATCATGGCCTCCCTCCTCCCCCATCCTTTGACTAATTAAAGTGCTTTCTCCTGTTTGTTTGTTTTTCTCCCTCCCCTTTGAATCCTTTGTTGTATTTCCGGCTTTGTCTCTCCCTGAACGTCCCTCTCATCGGGTGAACAGAGGAAGCTGCGTTGGGATATGTGAGGAGCGCTTGCGGTGTTTGGATTTTGATACTAATCGTGGGAGCTGCGGGGTGATGGGTGATTAGCCGGGGCTGCATGCTGAACATGGGGCGCACAGGGAGGAAGCACCTGCAGATTCCTACATGGCTTTCAGCCAAACCTAAAGGGGAAAACTCTCCAGTACCTCATCCCCGGAGCCAATCCTCCCAAGAATTAGGGAATGGAACGATCTGGCTTGGATGCCTATATGGGCCCATCACCATAGTATCTGGGCTCCTCATAGCCATTAATGAATTTATCTTCAGGACACCCCTGTGAGACAGGGTGGTGCTGTTCTCTCCATTGTACAGATGGAGTCCTGAGGCACAGAGAGGCTAAGTGATGTGCCTATGGTTTTGTAGAAAGCCTGTGGCGGAGCAGGGCTTATATATATATATATATATATATACACACACACACACACACACACACACACCTCTCTCCATCCAAATCCTAGGATTTTGCGCTAACAACTGGACCATCCCATGGTCTTGTAGAAAGCCTGCGACAGAGCAAGGATTTTTCACACATACACACCCGTCCTAGAGTTCTGCTCTAACCACTGAACCATCCTACCCCTCTGCTGAATCTGAAGAATTCTCCAGTGCAGGAGGTACATGGGCTCTACAGCTACTAATCTTTGGTCCATCAGTCCACAGAGAGGTGTAGCCCCCGCCCCCGGTGTTCCTCTGCTGTGTCAGCCTGGAAAGCAAAGTGCAAGCCTTTCAGGAACCCATGGAAACCTGAAATAGCAGCACTTCCTCTGGGCCCGTTCACAGCTCGGTGGTGTAGGAGGGGTGCTCCGGGTTGCATTATGCCTCGTTGTGGCATCGGAGGCCCGTGTCTTGGTATTTTGTGTAGGTGCTGGAGAAGACATGGGCCGATGCTCTCTGGTGTGGCGCACAGCGATGTACCACAGAGAACGTTGCGGGGAGGGAAGCAGGAGAGCTGCGCTGACTTGGATCGGCTACAAGGGCTGAGGAAGGCGAGAGAGCCATGACCGGAGGGGTTTGCAAACCACAGGGCTGTTCAGTTTGTGGCTTCTCAGGGTGCTGGCCACACTCGGCCCTGTCAGCAACATCACTAAGAAAAGCGCCCTCCAGCGTGGGCACCAACCAGTCTGCCCGAGTTGAGGAGTTGAGGCCAGCCCCGGGGGACAGCGCCTGAGCCCCCTGGCTCGTGGGAGCAAAAGGCCCTCTAAGCGGCAGGCGTCTTGGCAACCCCTCTGCCAGGCTTACCCAGCAAAGTGAGCTGCTCTGCCTAGGAGCAGGTACCGCTTGCTCATGTCCAGCGGGTTGGCCAGCCGTTGCCAGCACGGGTCTTTCAGCGCAGGGGTAACGCTGAGGTCCCGACCCCGGGGCAGTTCTCAGAAGGGCCCGTGGCACTTTCCTCAAGTATCGGGGCCGCTTCTCCTAGTGGCGTGTTCAAATCCCACCTCTAGGAACTTTCCATCTATGAAGGTGCCCTGCAATTAGATCTTCCACCCTTCTCTGCTGCTGCAGAGTCCCACCAGCACCCGACAGCTCTTTGGGGGCATTGATCCTGTGTTTCGGGTCAGGCTATGAAGCACGTTCGGATCCAGGGGCTGTGTAAAGGCAGGACACTGTTTTCCCTGCCCCCACAGTACTGCTCTCCCAGGACAGGGGCATGCTGGAGATGCCCCCACCCCATTACTCTTGTTTTGTGACCCAGAAGGTTGGCTCTACCTACTATGATTATAAGGGGGGAGATGATAGAGGTCTATAAAATCATGACAGGTGTGGAGGAAGTGAATAAGAAACAGTTATTTACTTGGTCCCATAACACAAGAACTAGGGGTCACCCAAGGAAATGAATAGGTAGCAGGTTTAAAACAAAAGGAAGTTGTTCTTCATGCAGCGCACTGTCAACCTGTGGAACTCCTCGCCAGAGGATGTTGTGAAGAGTAGGACTTTAACAGAGTTCAAAGAAGAGCAGACAGGACACAGGGCGAGATGGACCTTTGGTCTGACCCAGTCTGGCTGTTCTTACATTCTTTTTTTTTCCTTTTGTTTTAAATTCCCCCCTCTCCCCAACCACACGCGCACGCACACACACGCACGCACACACACTTCTTCTTTCAGGCCGGTGTGGGCCAAAGCCAAACCTGTTTGTGGGCCTGATCCTGTAGCCATTCGCATGTAAAGTGGGTGCAGGATCAGGCCCTTATGAAGAGCGCAGGCTGGGACGTGACCCCCCCCCCCCCACACACACACACACCCCTCCCCCGATCACCCTGCCAAAGCCTGGAGCAGCGGCAGCAGGAGGGGACCTGCAGGAGCACTAGCAAAGCGGTGCCATGGGGGGGGGGGGCTAGGGAGACTAACGAGGGGTCCTTCCTCACTCACCAAGTGCAGCTTGTTTTGCTCGCTGCTCACCCTTGAGCCTTTGAGGGGTTCGTCTTATTTCAAAGCACAGGCGATACCGGGGCAGCCCGTTGGCTAACGCTTTTTACAAAGCCCCCCCCTCCAGCGGACACAAACTGGGGTTTCCTGTGTGCTGGTCTTGCTGCCCTTCAGCATGGAGACAGTTGCGCCCCTAGTGGGGGGGGGGTCCTATTTCCCCTTGAAAGTATTTCTCAAATGCCCTTTCTCCGCTTGGCGCCTGCCACGGAAATTTCCACCTGCTCTGGGGAGTACGTAGGAACATAAATGATGCTCCTACTCCCGTAAGGAAGCCTCCCTCTGGCTTTTCACCATCAGAACGGGAGCTGGCGGAATAAGCCGAACCCCTCAAACGCTCGGCGGGCTTTGCCTGCGTCTGGATTTGCTTTCGTTCAGCCGCGGCGAGAGGATGACTGGGCAGGTAGAGGCTTCTGATCACCATCTACCCCTTCCTCGGTGCCTGCCTCGTCATCTTCCTCCCCCTGGCTTGCTTGTGTGTGTGTCCTTAATTAACCAGGGTGGTTCTCTACTAAACCTTTACCTGGCTGGTGCTTTTCTCTTTTCTTTCCTTCTTCCAATATATTCCCCAACCAGTTGCGAGCATTTTGGGGTGGGCTCTCCGAGCTGTCTCTGCGTCCAGCCTTCCTCCCGTGCAAGGCTGACTGGTTGGTCTGTTCCAGCCGTTGACGTCTTTCAAACCGAGAGAGATGGGCTCTTGGGAACCCATTATAAATGGTAGTGCCTTGATCCAGGAATAGGCCTCGTTAACTGATTTGTCATCCAGAGATGAGTCATTCCAGCCACCAGCCCGGTCCAGCTACAAAGGCTCTTGAGCCTATTCCTAGTTTGGGAATGACGCAGCTGTCCCTGAATGGACCAGAACACTCATGCTAACCCCTTCCTAAGAAGTGAACTTAATCTCATCAAAGCCATGACGCCCTGACCAAAGACCCTGTCTCTGATGAAATCCAGGACCAGCAAATATTTGTTTTGAGAGGGATCAGACTTGAGATACAGGTTGAACCTCCGTGATCCGGCAACTTCCGTGATCCGGCAACATCCGTGATCCGGCATGATTTTAGTTGTCCACTTATCATGGGTGTGGCCAAGTTTCCCGCAGTCCCATGAAGTTTGTTTACAGCCACCAGTCCTGGCTCTCGGTGTTCTGTGCTGTTAATTAGCTCTAATTGACCCCTCTGTGTCTTCTTGGAGCCCAGTCAGCCGTGGCAGTGTTGATGATGCTGCTAGACAATATTGACCTCCTGTGGTCCGGCAAATTCTGTGGTTCTGCACCAGTCAGGTCCTGAGGGTGCCCCATTAGAGAGGTTCAACCTGTATTTCACTCCTGGGTGGTAGCCAAAGCTGTCCCTTCCTCATTCATTGACCAAAGGATCCATCCAGGGCCTTAGAGCAAAGAAAGCAAAGGAGAGCTCCAAGCAGCAGTAGTGGGACCTGTTTGATGGAGAAGCTGTCTCTCTCCTGGCTTCGCGACAGTCACTGGCCCAACCTGGATGGAGCCTTCACCTGCCAGCTGTCTTGGGGGCCGGTGGGATGTGAAGGCTCCCCTGATTCTGGACATGGCTGCTCATTAGTGTTGTTAACCCCTTGTTGCCTTGAGGTGCCGTCCTCCACCCAGGCTGCAGCTCTTGGTGCTGCCGTGAGCCCTGGGGGTTGAGTGTTTAGGTGCAGGAGCGAGCGCTCACCTCGCTGTGGTTTTGGGTTGGTCTCCAGGGCAGCGCTGGCTTCTGCGCACCAGTGCCATCCCCTTCCTCGGACCCTCAGCGTGCTGAAGAACACCCCTCAAGTGCGCGGCATGCACACCATCATCCGGTAAGCGCGCCGCCTCCCATTTGGGAAAGGCAAAGCGGGCGTAGATCCTAGGGTCCGCCGTTTAAACAGGATCGTGCCAGTCCCTAGCGCTGCACGGTGCCCTGGACAGCCATGCCCGGCTGTGCCTACCCCCACCCCGGGAGCCAGCTACCGACTCGGAGAGGGAGGCGCCTACCCAAAGCCCCGCGGCAAGACGGCGACAGAGTTAGGATTAGAACCCAGGGCCACTGCGACTGCGCCAAAGGGCCCAGATCCCACCAAAAATCCTGGGGCGGGACAGGATGACACAATTGAGCACAGTGCCTGGAAAGGGGCCTGGACCCAGTGAGGTTCAGGATCCTGGATGGGATTTTCCCTCCCCGGTGGAAGGCTTGTGATGGTATCGGCTGCCGGGCAACCTGCCTGTGCCCCACATACCCCTCATACTGGGCCCTCCTTTTCCTGTCCACACGGCTCCATCCCGCCTCTCAGGCAGCCTCTCCCCGCCAGGCAGCCTCTACTGGCGAGGGTCCTGTTGATGGGCCTGCCTTTCTCCCCTCCCCATCAGAGACAAGGAGACCAGCCGAGACGAGTTCATTTTCTACTCCAAGAGGCTGATGCGGCTGCTGATTGAGCACGCGCTGTCGCTGCTGCCGTTCCGGGTGCGTACCGGGGACTGGGGCCTGTTGGGACGGAGGGGAGAGAGATCCACGTTGGGCGGGGTCGGGGGGCAGGTTTGCGTTGACCTCTGGAGCCTCCCCGAATGATCGGTGACTTGCCCTCTGGTGGAAACAGCCAAAAAAAATGATTCTCCTACATCACACAGCAGAGGTCCCCTCGTCTGTTCTTATAACATCCCCACGGGTTCTGCACATCTCCCAGGGCAGGGTGCAGTGTGACTAACGTCTGTCACCTATTCTCAGCTCCTCTTCTGGAGGGGAAGGGTAGGCAAGGGCCGGGTGTGTATTGGCAATGCGTGTGTGATTTACATACACATGCACACGCAGGTACAGAAGGCAGATCAAAGAAACGTGGCTGGCCTTTGGAGCAAAAGGTGGGCAGAGGGAAGATGGTCCTTTGTTTCTGGGGGTTCATTCTGCACCTTGAGCTGCCCTCCTCACCCCCGCCCCAAAGCTGCATCTCCACCATTCCTGCTGCCGTGGGGCGGGTAATTGTACAGCACAGTGGAGCGCCCCTGGTTCGGTTTTGGGAGCAGAGATCGCAGCGCGGCAGACGCAGCCGTGTTTCTAAGGCCAGGCCTATACAACAGGGGAAGGTCGGTGTAAGATACGCAGTTTCAACAACGTGAATAACATCGCGGGAGTCGATGTACCTTTGGCACCATTCCCACAAAAGGAGGTCAACAGGAGAAACGCTCCCATTGACTTCCCTTACTCCTCACAACTCCGAGGAGTAATCGGTGGGGGGCACCCTCAGCATTCGATTTAGCAGGTCTTTACTAGACCTGCTAAATCGAACGCCGGAAGATCGATCACCACAATATCGAAATTGCTGCAAGTAGAGGCGTGGCCTAAGGTGGCAAACCCTGTGTGCTTGAGTAAGGGGCCTTCTCGGGCTTGCCCTGCTCGGAGCCCAGATCTGGCTCCGGGACAGTGGCTATGCTGCAGCAGCCTGTCGCTTTTGTACCATGGCTCCGGTGTGCTTGACAGTCTGGCCTGAGCCCGTGGTAACGCTTACGCTGTGCTCTTTGCAGAGCTGCACTGTCCAGACCCCGCAGGGAGAGGACTACGAAGGGAGATCCTACAGCGGCAAGCAGGTAAGGGGATTCAATGGCACCAAATGCAATCAGAGCCCGGGTCCATTGAAGTCAACGGGGAACTCCCCTGACTTCATGGGCTTTGGATCTGGCCCCTCCTCAGCGTCTGGAATAGCTCGGGCTGCTCCCTGGGGATGACTGGGCTGTAGAGACCGGGCATCCTGCAGCTTAATTAACAGCAGTGACTCATCAGCTTTAGTGGCACTAATTGGGGGGGGGTGCCTGAGGGTGCTCCAAATGGCAGGTGAAGAATCTCTCCTCTGCTCATCCTTCCATTGAGCATCTGGGTGGAGCTCACTGCTTAACCCTGTCACTGCTGGAGGAGATTGGATCACACAAGGCCTGGAGGCTGGATTCCTCAGGGAGGGCCCAGGACCCCAATGATCTTGCCTGTGGCTGTGAAATGCCTGGAGGCCCCTGGATCCAAAGTGGCTCTAGGTCCAAGCTAAGTCTAGTGACTTTGGGGACCAGAGAATGGTGGCCCAGGGCCACGGGAGGGCTCCCACATGGCCGCTTCATCCCCGCGCTCTCTTGCAGATCACCGGCGTGTCCATCCTGAGAGCGGGAGAGACCATGGAGCCGGCCCTCCGGGCTGTGTGCAAAGACGTCCGAATCGGCACCATCCTCATCCAGACCAACAGCAACACCGGAGAGCCAGAGGTAACGGGCCCCTGGTGACCCGGGAGCATTCGCAGCAGCTGACGGGATCACACGGATCCCTAGCGTGGCCGCGGGCACAGTGGCTGCCATCAGTTCGTTCATACCTGGAATCGTCAGGAGGTGACTGGCTGGCGCTGGCTTTTGTATTGAAGGGGCCTTCGTCAGTCATTGGTAGGGCCCTTCCAAATTCACTGCCGTGAGACATGTCACGGACCATGGGATCTGGGGTGCTCCCGTGACAGCTGGCCTTTGGGGGCTTTTACCCTGTACTGTGCAGATTTCGCAGGGGAGACAAGTGTTTCTCAAATTGGGGGTCCTGACCCAAAAGGGAGTTTCAGGGAGCTTAGAAGGTTATTTGAGGAGGGTCACAGTATTGTCACCCTGACTTCTGTGCTCCCTTCGGAGCTGGGCAGCTGGAGAACGGTGGTTGTAATGTTAGTTGGGTGCTCAGCTCTGAAGGCAGCACCCGCCAGAAGCAGGGCAGAAGTCAGGGTGGCAATACCATACCCATGTCATCCTGACTTCTGTGCTGCTGCTGGTGTTGGCAGCGCTGCCTTCAGAGATGGATTCCTGGGCCAGCAGCTGCTGCTCTCCAGGTGCCCAGCTCTGAAGACAACATTGCTGCTAGCAGCTGTGCAGAAGTAAGGGTAGTAGCACTGCAACTCCCATACAGTAGTCACCTTGTGCTCTACACACACACACACACACACACACACACACACACACACACACCCTTTGTGCTACACACACACACACACACACCCCTTGTGCTACACACACACACCTTGTGCTACACACACACACACACACACACACCCCTTGTGCTACACACACACACACACACACACCCCTTGTGCTACATACAGTAGTCACCTTGTGCTACACACACACACACACCTTGTGCTACACACACACACACACACACACACCCCTTGTGCTACACACACACACCCCTTGTGCTACACACACACACACACTCTCTTCCTTTTTGGGTCAGGACGCTTCCAATTACAGCACCGTGACATTTCAGATTTCAAGAGCGGACATCGTGACATTTACCGTTTTTTTAAAAACCGTGAAATTGCCCCAAACAGACTGTGAATTTGGTAGGGCCCCAGTCCCTGCGGCCCAAAGGGGCTGGCTACGAACAAAGCCATAGGGCATGTCCTGTGGTCTGGAAGGCTTTGAATGCATCGGTGCAAACGTGCATGTGCACGACTGGCTAGATGCCGCGTCCCTTGCACGTGCACGCCGGCCACAGCTGGGTGTGGCAGGAAGGTAACGGTGCCCCGCCTGTGAGTCCAGCGGGCCCAACCCCTGCCCAACTCAGGGAGAAGTGAGCAGAGCTTTTCCCAAATCTCTCTCTGGCCTGTCCCTTGCCCAGCTCCACTACCTGCGGTTGCCGAAGGACATTAGTGAGGATCACGTGATCCTGATGGACTGCACCGTCTCCACGGGCGCGGCGGCCATGATGGCAGTGAGAGTGCTGCTGGTAAGGAAGGAGGGGTATGGGGCCGGGGCGTTCAGAAAGGAAAACTCAGGAGCTGCCTGGGGGATGCTGGGGTTGTGGAGAGGAACAGGTCCAGCTCAGGTCTCTGATGCAGGATCCCAGAGTCCAATGCAGCTAAGCTAACGGCCGTACCCTAAGGCAGGGCCCTGCGCTGAGAAGAGGAAGGAGGCCGGCTGGCAGGGTGCAAAGTACAGTGTTGTGAGAACGGCCAGACCGGGTCAGACCAAAGCTCCATCTAGCCCAGGATCCTGTCTGCCGACAGTGGCCAATGCCAGGTGCCCCAGAGGGAGTGAACCGAACAGGGAATCATCACATGATCCCTCCCGTCACCCATTCCCAGCCTCTGACAAACAGAGGCCAGGGACACCTTTCCTGCCCACCCTGGCTAAGTACTGATGGACCTAACCTCCATGAATGTATCCAATTCTTTCTTGAACCCTGTTAAAGTCCTGGTCTTCACAACATCCTCTGGCAAGGAGTTCCACAGGTTGACACTGCGCTGCGTGAAGAAAAACTCCCTTTTGTTTGTTTTAAACCTGCTACCTGTTAATTTCATTTGGTGACCCTTAGTTCTTAAGGGTAAATAACTTTTCCTTATTCACTTTCTCCACAACTGTCATCATTTTATAGACCTCTATCCTATCCCCTCTTAGTCTCCTCCTTTCTAAGCTGAAACGTCCCAGTCTTTTTAATCTCTCAGCCATTCCAAACCCCTCCTCGTTTTTGTTGCCCTTTTCGGAATCTTGCCGGGATATCTTTTGTGAGATGAGGCGACCACATCTTAAAACAAGACCCTTCCCTCTTATCCCATGATGCCAGGGTTGTCTTCCCCCAGGGCAGCATGGGGGCTGAGCCCAGCAGGAATTGAATTAGCATCCAGTGCGAGACAGGGTTCCCCGTACCCCCAGCCCAGCTGAGATCGACTCAGGGTGTAGGGAGGCGAGGTTCGGAGGAGGAAATGAAGAAGGCGGCTGATCCGAGGGCAGAAGCTGGATCTCCAGGTTGGCACTTTGGGGTGGGAATCCATGAGTCTGAGCTGGCCTGGAAGCTGAGGTAGCCTCTCTTAAATTCAGGGCTGAGGCACACTGGGGCCGGGGGAGGCAGGGAACATAGACCCTTGGTCTGTGGATAACGAGGATCGAGTCTCCAGAGCAGGGACATGGCTCCTCTCCTACCTTCCCTCCCTCCCTCTCATAGGATCACGACGTCCCCGAAGACAAAATCTTCCTCCTCTCTCTGCTGATGGCAGAGATGGGCGTCCACTCGGTGGCCTACGCCTTCCCCCAGGTGAAGATCATCACAACGGCCGTGGACAAGAAGGTGAACAACCTTTTCCGCATCATCCCCGGCATCGGTGAGTCCCTGTCGGGGAGAAGGCTGTGGCACCGGCGGGGGTGGCTTGGCTGGACGAGAGGGCCTGGCCGGCCTTGGGGACCTCGCCCTGCTCTCCACCACCTTGCTACAGAGGCATGTAGCCTTCAACCAAAGGCAAGCGCTCCTCCTTCCCCAGACAGCCCGTGGGAGCAGCAGCCCTCCACAGCCCAACGTGGGCAAAGGCTGCTAGGAAGAGACAGCAGGGATAGTGTGAGTCGGTCCCGTCTGCGTAGCCTTGGGGGTAAGGAGGGGAACACAGGGATGCTGCTGCCGAGCCGAAACAGGGAGTGGCTGATCCCTGGTCCTGCCTGAGCAAATCTCCGTTCCCGGGATAAACTGGCAGGGCCTCATCCAGAACCAGCGACAACTTGCCAGAATCGCTCAGAGCCATTAAGCACTTGGCACTGATGAAGTGGGCTTGTAGCATCCCCTGAGCCAAAGCTAGTGGGGACGCCAATTAAAGAGCCAGCTGAGGCTGGTTATAAAAAGAGCTTCCCTGCAGCTAGCCGGCGAGGAGCTGAGAGGACGGAGGGAGCTCTGCTGGGAGGTTAGGAGGAGCAAGCCCCGTGGATACTAGGAGGAAGAGCCTGACATGGGAGAAGGTGCTGGGGAAGTAACCCAGGAGTTTCGTAGCTGTCTTGCAGCAAGTGTTGGAGACGCTTTTAGGAAGTTGCTATTACAAGGCGCTGGGTGGGAACCCGGAGCAGCGGGTGGGTCTGGGGTCCCAAAACACCCACTTCCCATCTCCATTAGAGGGAAAAGACGGGGGAGGGGGTCACCCAGCCTGGTATCATTGGGGGATCCACCAAGACTGGAGTTTTGTTGCCCTTTATACCTTCTGCTGGCTAGTGACGAGTTAGCTCAACACACAGCAAGCCGATGCCCTCAGTGCGGTGCCTAATTTGAGGCAAGCCATCCGCCGGAAAGCGCAGGGCCCACCCACATCGCTCCCACCCTTGCCACCTCATTCAGCATTTCTCCACCTTCAGTGCGCAAGTCGGGGAAGCTGATGCCCCCTGCCCGTGGCCACGTGGGCGAGCTGAGTGTGTGAGCAGCCCCGCAGCATCCCTCTTCTGACTCGCTAGTCCCAGGGGCTCTCCCACGGGAAACCAGAGCCGGCATCCGTGCTCTTTGGGAAGCGGGTGTAGTCCCCCCCCGGGTGGCGTAAGGGCATCCCTGCAGCACCGATCTCCGTGTGTCCCGTCGCACTGATGCCGTCTGCCTGTGTCTCTCCCCGCCCCTCGCTCCCCTGCCACAGGGAATTTTGGAGATCGCTACTTCGGGACCGACGCCCCCCCTGACTGGAGCGAGGACACCCTGGACACTTAGCAGACACCCCCACCTGCCTTGGGTCAGAAGACGAGATCCCTCCCCCCCTCCCCTCCCCGGAGACGAGGCAGCTTTCGCATCGCACCTTATTCTTCTATTGTATATTTCCAGAGAGATTTCCCCCGGGCATAGATATTTTTTCAGCTCTTGCGTTTGGAGGCGAGGGCCTATTTTTTCAAAAGGAAGAGACGTCAATCCGAGCTGCCTGGATGTGCACAGGCGCGTGTCCTGCTTGAGAGCGGAGTTAATTTATTTTAATTTAAAGATTTGCCTATGTAACTTATGTCAGAGATTTTATAAAGAACAAAATAAAGGGTTTTTTTCGCCAGGTTTCTTGCGGCGGTGCTGCGGGTGATTAGCCCCGGGCCTGGCTGCAGATCAAGGGACAGGGTCTGATCCCTGTGTAGTAAGCCCTTGAGGAGCTGGGAATATGAGGTTTATCTCCGTGAACCTGGCACCCAGGCGGGAAACGGTCCAATCCCTTCTCCCCTTTCTGTCCTGGGATGCACGATACGGCCGCCTGGTGGGAGCAACCCTTCTGGAGGGCGGGGGAGAAAGCGGCCATCCTGCTGCGCGCTGAAAGGCGAGGGCCGAGTTCGCTGGCAGCCGAACGATTGTGCCTCTTTGGGGGAGACCTGGTGGCAGGGAGAGGCAGAATTGGGGGAAGGCGGGAGCTCGCTGTGGCATGGCTCAAAGGTGGGGATGTCTGTCTGCTGAAGGGCTCGCTCTTCCAGACTCCTGACTCCGGGGGCTGCCTCTTTCCATTGGTGCAGACAAGAGCAGGAGGGCTCAAGGCACAACCTCACTGTGGGAACACGGAGCCCGGCGCACGAAGGAGAACTTGGTGCGTCTTACAGCCAGGCTGAGAGCAGCTGAGTGCAGACAGGCCGGCTCCTCTGGCTTTTGATCTTCTGATCTTTCAGCCCATCACCATCAGCCATTTGTGTATTTATCTTCAGAACACCCTGTGAGACAGAGCTATGCCGTTATCCCCAGTGTACAGATGGGGGCTTGAGGCACAGACAGGCTAAATGACATGCCCATGGTCTTGTAGAAAGCCTGTGGCAGAGAAGTGACTTGATTTCCCCCGCATCCAAATCCTAGAGTGTTACTCTAACTATTGGACCATCCTTCCCCTCTACAGAACTTGGAAACTTCTCCAGAGCAGGAGGTGTCTTGTCCCATTACTGCTTTGGGGGATTGTTTGTGCTAGGATATACAACCACTGCACTGGGATGACGGCTCCTGGACAGGGCCTGCCCTCTGGTTCCCTTCCTCGGGCTTGTCCTGCTGACTCAGGGGTCGGGGTCTGTCTGCAGGAAGCGGTTCGTGGTTCGTCCTCCTCCCAGGCAGGGGTCCATGCCCAGTTCCATGGGTTGTGACGGAAAACCTACCTTGCTGAGCCGCCGGTGCCACCGTCCTGTAAGATTTCAGAGCAGCCTCTGATATTTCCTGGCCACGTTCGTGTCACTGGCGATTCAGTCGGGCCAGTTCCCCGGCTGGCAGGGATGTGGGGTGGAGCTGAGGCTGGAATAAACTCATGGGACGGGCTTGGCAAAGGGCTGCAGGCAGCGGAAGGCAGGGAGACAGCGGAAGCAGGCACCCCAGGGGAAATCAGGCCGGGCTTTGGGTTCAAAATAATGGCACCTACTGGTGCGACTGCTTGCGCTAACACTGCACTGGTTAAAAGCACCTCGGGCGGGCGGTGAGGGCAGGATCCCCACCCTTGAAAGCTGTGCTGAGAGGCAGGGCTGACACCTGATAAGCTCGCACTAAAAATATCTCGGGCGTAGGTGGCCGGAGAGCTGCAAGCACAAAGGCTCAGCCATGGTGCCTGGGCAGCAGCAAGGCCAAACAGCGAGGCTCTGCCCCCGCCCCAGCCAGAGCCTGGCCTACACCTAAAATGCAGGGCAGCCTCGCGAAGGTGCTGGGTTCCCAGGGGAGAGAGAGGGGGCTCGACCCCAGCTCTGCCATAGGCCACCCCGTTCTCCCCGAGCCCCATGCTGCCTCTTCCCAGCTCCTGCTCTGCCCCCCGGGCCTCCTGCGTGCTGCTGAGCAAGCTTATGGGCACCCACGCTAGGGCAGGAGCACCCATGGGAAATAATTCATGGGTGCTTAGTACCCACCAGCGGCCAGCACCTTCCACCCACCCCCAGGGCCTCCTGTTTGCTGGCTGGCCCACCGGATCGTCTTCTCCCCCCCCCCCCCTCCTAGCACCTCCACCCCCTCACTGCACTCAGCTGTTTTGAGGTGGGGGGAGGGGAAAGATCAGGGACAGGGTGTGTTGGAGGGAGGTGGGGGAGAGGCAGGATGGGGGTGGAGATGTGGGGGAGGGGCTAGGGGCGGAGTCAGGGGTCGGGCCCCCCCTGGCCCCGGAGGAAGTCGGTGCCTGTGGAACGGCCGATGGGGGGAGGTCTAGGGGGCGCAGCTGACCCCCAGGGCTGCGGGTCGGTGGCTTAACTCCAGGGATGGGTGGGGGTGTAGGCACGTCCCTGCCGCGCTGCAGGCCCCAGGGGTGGGGGGGAAGTGCCCCTTGCCCCCCGTGCCCCCGCAGCGCTCACGACAGCAGTGAAGGGCAGAGCCCTCCCACGCCTGTGATGCCCCTGCAGGGCTGGCTCCATCCGTAGGCAAGCCGGGCTCCCCTTCGACAGGGAACCCGAGGCCCCTCGGCTGCTGGGGTGCCCGGCCCAGCCCCGTGCAGCAGGTGTGATGGAACCGGCAGCCGCCTTCCCCCACGGGCTGGGAGCAGCCGCCTCTGCCCCTGTGGCCCACGACGCGGCCCTGTGCGCCTGGAGTCCCTGACAAAGGGCTGGCTCAAGAGCACTGGCACCCTGCCCCCCCCCCCCCGAACAAGATGGCGGCCCATAGCCTACAAGGCCGGCAGTGGCGGTGGTGGAGGAGGACACGGGTGGGTAGGCTGGGGGTTCGCTGACAGAGTCACCCCAACCAACCCGCCCTAGGAGCCCGCCGGCTGCACCTTCCCCAGATTAGGAAGCTGGAAAGCAGCTCGTCTCCTGCCTCGTTACCCCCAGGTTGCCTGGCAGCCAAGTGCAGCGTGGCGGGCCGCGTCGGGCGGGCCTGGGTTGCTCTCCTGGGGGACGCAGCAGCCAGCAGCCGCTCGGGGCACGTTTTACAAAACTCCATCCTGTTCCCTGGCACGTCCGCCGGGGCCTCCAGCCCCGAGGCAGCAGCAGCCTTGGCATTATTCCAATGAGCAGCGCAGCGGGCGCCGCCGCGGAGGAGGGTGACTGGAGCTAACAACAGTTAGGGGTGGTCCACTGGATGTTGAACTGCACTCGGGCACAAGGCAAGCTGGGCTCCATGCCCTGCTCTAGCAGGTACTTCGCCACCCACGGTGCACCGCTGTGCCTCAGTTTCCCCACTTTCCAGCTACTTAGCCACAGCGGCCTGGGGCAAGCACCACGCACGCCACAGACACGTTGACCTTTCCGCGAGACGACGGCCTTGAAGGATAGGCCTGCACTGCACAAAGACTCCCATAGCCCAGCAGCTCAGTTGACGGGGGCTTATAAGATCGCCACACAGATGTTTCCAGCTGGGCTCCGGACACCAGCGTGGAGCCAGGAGCCTCGTCTCTCACCCATGCAGGAACGTTGCTGCCTTTTTAGCCCTGCGCTGGGAGCCCGAGTCAGTGGTACCAGGCGCTGAGATGCGGCGCCATGGGGGTTTTCCTTGCAGAGTCGTACCCTGGGGTGCTTTTGGGACCGGGATGGAGGCAGCTCACAGGTGCTCGGCAGCCATGCCCTTCCTTAGTAAGAGCTGTCAGCCTCAGCCCAAGGGGCCCCAAGTTTGGAGTGTTCTGGCTTAGGCGGACCTACCCCCAGCGCTCCAGCTGGCAGCTGTTCCCTGGCCAGTTGTACATTTAAAATAAAAGGGGCAGGAGGCTGAGTGTGCAGCTGACAGGCCTGGTGGCAGCTCCTGCAATTGAGCAGGTAGGATGCTTAGCGACCCCCAGCTGCAATGCACCCACGTCCTTGCATAGCCAGTGCTGCCTGGGGCTCAGCGCAGTGCAGGCTCTCACGGCTGGAGCTCCAGTCACGCAAGTGTGCTGCAAGGGTTTGTCGCTGGGGCGTCACTACACAGCCCACCCTCTGCTGGCACGTCAGACTCCACAGTGTTGCCTGGAAGTTCATCATACAGGCGACAAAGTTGCTGGACGTGGCAAAAATGCTACCGTGCATTTATCCAACCTGCCCACGATCACACGGGCAGGAACTGAACTCAGCTGGGGCAGATAGATATGATGGATAAAACAACTCACATGAGGGTGTTTCTGGGGAGAACAGGTTGGTGGGCTCAAGGCCTGCCCACCCTGGGAGCGGCCAGACAGCCAACACAGACACCCGGGGATGGAGCTGGTGCACACATTAGGGAGGCAGGATGAGGGACCCCACAAAGGCAGGGAGGGTAACCAGAAGTACAGCTGGAGCAAGCTTTTATGGCATAGGAGTTTGGCATGTGTTTGCCAGAGCTACTCAGGGAAGTGGCTGGAATTGTGCTTGGAAATGGTGTGGAGATCTAGGAAGGCCAAACATTACAGGTTCCTGACGGCCTAGCCACAGCATCATAGACTCCTCAGGCTGCATGAGACCTCAGGAGTCATTGGCTGCATCTAAACTGGCCAGTTTTTCCGGAAAATCAGCCGCTTTTCCGGAAAAACTTGCCAGCTGTCTACACTGGCTGCTTGAATTTCCACAAAAGCAAGGACTTCCTACTGTAAGAAATCAGTGCTTCTTACGGAAATACTATGCTGCTCCCATTCGGACAAAAGTCTCTTTTGTGCAAAAGGGCCAGTGTAGACAGCTCAGATTTGTTTTGCGCAAAAAAGCCCCGATCGCGAAAATGGCGATCGGAGCTTTTTTACGCAAAAGCGCATCTAGATTGGCACGGACGCTTTTCCACAAAAAGTGCTTTTGCGGAAAAGCATCCGTGCCAATCTAGACGCTCTGTTCTGAAAATGCTTTTAACGGAAAACTTTTCCGTTAAAAGCATTTCCGGAAAATCATGCCTGTCTAGACGTAGCCACTGGGGCCAACCCCCTACCAAAAGCAGGACCAACCTCAACTAAATCCCAGCCAGGACTTCATCAAGCCGGGACTTAAAAAAAACCTCTAGGGCTGGAGATTCCACCCCCTCCCTAGAAAGCCCATCCCAGCGCTTTACCCTGCTCTTAGGGACATAGTTTTTCCTAATATCCAACCTCAATCTCCCCCACTGCAACTTCCCAAATTCAAGGGGAAGGGCATTTTTAATCACCGTATTCCTGGCCCCAGATTGTTGCTGGCTGTCCGGTACAGAGCGACCTGCCCTAGCAGACCCCTTGACTGCATCATTGCGCAGGTCTCTGACTCGCCCTGCCACAGCATTGATGGGCAAAAGGAATTTGTCCCGTGAGAACAGCCGCCAGGCCAGCTGAACCCAGGCAGGGCACGCCCAGGAAACGCTGCTGCATCGTGAAGTGTTAACCAGACCACCAGAGCTGCCAAGGTGGGAAAGGACCAGAAACGTTCATCTTCTAGGCAGTCTTTTGGCATTGTCTCCTTTGCCGGCGTTGGGCCCAGGAGCTGTTCCAATTTCCCCGGGCAAGGTGGGCCACCCTTCTCCAGAGCGTCAGCGCCTGGCCTCTCGAAGCTATTCAGGGCTCCTAACACTCAGTGAAAGCCATGGGAACTTGGCACCTGCCTGCCATTAAGGAGCTGGTGCGATGGGGCTGGCTGCAGGTTTGGTGACAGCCTTTGCTCAGTTTACCCTTCCCCCTTCTTCCCACGTTTATAGGGGAATCGCACATTTAGTTACCAGAGGAGCCAGTCACGTGGCCTGCATGTGGCGCGCTGCACGTAACAGAGGGCTGACACCAGTGTCGAGACCAGCCTGCTCTTCCCTCAAAACGTTTCACAGGCCGAACGGGTGCCCTGGTACAGCCCTTTGTGTGCCCATAGCTGGAGCTGGGCGCAAGGGCGTTATGCTGCTGTTTGGCGGCAGAGGTAGCGCTCTGGTGTAAAGTGCCTTGAGCCCAATATAACAGCAATCCCGCGAGGCCGGCCAAAAAGCAGGGCTGCACCCCAGGGAAGACCCGCCCTTAGGAGGGTGCACGTGAGCGTGAATATACCACGCTCCAGACAACACAGAGCCAAAGCGGGAGCTACCTTGGCTTCCTTTATATGTTATGTGAGGTGGCCCCTCAGTGCTGGAACCACTTTTGTTTTGTGACCAGGGGTCAGTACCACGGATCTAGGGGTCTGAATGCGTCAACAGCGTGACACTGGTGCAAAAAAAGCAAACACGAGTCTGGGAGGCCTTAATTGGAGTGTTGTGAGCAAGACACGAGGGCTCTGTCTACACTGGCAGCTTCTTGCACAAGAATATCTTGTGCAACGGTTCTTGTGCAAGAAGTCTTGCGCAAGAGAGCGTCCACACTGCAGGGTGCGAGATGTGTTTTTTCGCCAGAGCATCCATGGCAGCGTGGACGCTCTCTTGTGCAAGAAAGCTCTGATGGCCATTTTAGCCAGAGGGTTTTCTTGTGCAAGAAACCCCTGCCCCACGTCCACACTGCCCTCGTGCGCAAGAGCTCCTGTGCAAGAGCGCTTACACCTGTTAGAAAAGAGCGTAGGAAGGAGCATGGCGGAAAGGGATCTAGGAGTCATAGGGGACCACAAGTTGAATATGAGTCAACAGTGTGATGCTGTTGCAAAAAAAGCAAATATGATTCTAGGTTGTATCAACAGGTGTGTTGTAAGCAAAACTCGTGAAGTCATTCTGCCGCTCTACGCTGCACTAGTTAGGCCTCAGCTGGAGTACTGTGTCCAGTTCTGGGCGCCACATTTCAAGAAAGATGTGGAGAAATTGGAAAGGGTACAGAGAAGAGCGACAAGAATGATTAAAGGTCTAGAGAACATGACCTATGAAGCCAGGCTTCATGAACTGGGCTTGTTTAGTTTGGAAAAAAGAAGATTAAGGGGGGGACATGATAGCGGTTTTCAAATATCTAAAAGGGTGTCACAAGGAGGAAGGAGAAAATTTGTTCCTCTTGGTTACTGAGGACAGGACAAGGAGTAATGGGCTTAAAGTGCAGCAGGGGAGGTTTAGCTTGGACATTAGGAAAAAATTCCTAACTGTCAGGGTGGTCAAATATTGGAATAAATTGCCAAGGGAGGTGGTGGAATCTCCCTCTCTGGAGATATTTAAGAACAGGTTAGATAGACATCTGTCAGGGATGGTGTAGACGGAGCTTGGTCCTGCCTTGAGGGCGGGGGGCTGGACTCGATGACCTCTTGAGGTCCCTTCCAGTCCTATTATTCTATGATTCTATGATTCTAAGAAGCCCTCTCTTACTACGCCATACTGTAAATCTTCTTGCGCAAGAGTGGGCAGGCAGTGTGGACGCTCTGCAGAACGGCCGTTGTTGTACAAGAACCCGCCAGTGTAGACATAGCCGAGGAGTCATTCTTCTGCTCTGCTTTGCTCTGCGCTGATTGGGCCTCAACTGGAGTATTGTGTCCAGTTCTGGGCACCGCATTTCAGGAAAGATGTGGAGAAGAACAACGATGATGAAAAGTCTAGAAAAAATGAGCTAGGAGGGAAGATTCAATTGGATTTGTTTAGTTTGGAGAAGAGCCGCATGAAAGGGGACATCATGACAGTTTTCAAGTACCTAAAAAGGTGTTACAAGGAGGAGGGAGAAAAATTGTTCTCCTTGGCCTCGGGACAGGACAAGAAGCAATGGGCTTAAATTGCAGCAAGGGAGGTTTAGGTTGGACATTAGGAAAAAGTTCCAAACTGTCAGGGTGGTCAAACACTGGGATAAATTGCCCAGGGAGGTTGTGGAAACCTCATCTCTGGAGATATTGAAGAGCAGGTTAGGCAGACATCTATCGGGGATGATCTAGACGGTGCTTGGTCCTGCCATGAGGGCAGGGGACTGGCCCTGCTGACCTCGCAAGGTCCTGTCTAGTTCTAGGATGCTATGATTCTGGCTTCTGCAGCTGTGTGACTGGCTCGGTAAGTCTACACTGCGATGTAACCCCAGGCTTGAGCCTAACCCCTTCTTGTGTCTACACTGCAACTGTGCAGTGCTCGACGTTAGGGTCTCAGGACGCTCCAGGTCTGGAGGATCTCAATGGCAGTTAAACTAGAAGCTGGTGTCCAAGCCCTGTTGCTTTGCAGTGTAGACACGGCCCTGCTTGTCTTGGGGGCAGGGCTTGAGCCAGAAGCACCCCATGATTTCATGGGGACAATTCATTTAGTCCTCTCTGTCCCAACCAGCTGCAATCCACGCTGCTGGAAAAGGAAGCCAGCCAGCCCTTTTCCAAACGGCAGCCGCTCGCGTCCGCATAAACCCATTCTCTTCTGATGGCCGTCAGAGAGCATCCTGGGTTTGCAACCCATCCAGCCTTTGTTCCAAAGCCAACTGCTTCCTGGTAACATGCAGGGAAGGCAGCACTGTTAGCCCGTGGTGCACCACAGGAGTGGGTCTACACTGGCCACATTTCCAATGAGAGCCACCAGGGACTCCAGGATCTGATCTGGCACTGCAGTGTGGACACCAGAGTCCTGGGTCTGAGCACAGGTTAGAAAAGTCTGAACCGTGTGGCCACTCAAGCCCAGGATGCTTAGAAACGAGGAGAATAAGAGGGGGATATGAGAGAAGTCTATACAATCATGACTGGTGTGGAAAACGTGAATACGTTATTTACTTGTTCCCATAATATAAGAACTAGGGGTCACCAAATGAAATTAATAGGCAGCAGGTTCAAAACAAACAAAAGGAAGTTTTTCTTCATTCAGCGCATAGCCAACCTGTGGAACTCCTCGCCAGAGGAGGTGGTGAATGCTAGGACTTTAACAGGGTTCAAAAAAGAGCTAGATTCATGGAGGTTAGGAATGATGTTTGTCGGGAGATGGGTGCCAGGGGCAGGATCACGTGAGGATTACTTGTTGCGTTCCCTCCCTCTGGGGCATCTGATATTGGCCACTGTCGGCAGACAGGATACTGGGCTGGATGGACCATTGGTCTGACCCAGTATGGCCGTTCTTATGTGCCTAACATAGGTCAGCTGACTCGCATCCACTACCCCTGGGCGTGCCTTGCAATGTAAACGTACCCTCCCATCCTCATGGCCTTACCAAGGGGAATGGCTCCTGGACCAATGGGGGTAGGGCGCCAGTGATCCCAGGGGAGGAAGGCACGGCTTGGCAGGGCTGGGGCATTTCACGAGGAGGTGGCTTGCTGAGTTTTAGACTGGCGTTTCCAAAGGTGATGCAGGGAGGCAGCTGCCTGTCTCCTACTGGGTAGAGGCACCTCACTCCCTTAAGCTCCATGGAAAACCCTTTACCCAGGCCCCTCCCTAGGTGCTATGCTGTACTGTTAAACTGGTGCCCCTATGGCCGACTGCCTCTTAGCAACGCAAACGGAAGCGTCCAACCCGGGGCGAGGAGCAGGGATGAGGCAGCAAAGGACACTGAGCCACCGAGCACAAGCACAGACGAATGGCCAGACTGGGTCCAACCCAAGGTCCGACCAGCCCAGTATCCTGTCTGCCCACAGTGGCCAACGCCAGGTGCCCCAGAAGGAGGGAACACAACAGGGAATCCTCACGTGCTCATTCCCCTGTCGCCCATTCCCAGGCTGCCACAAACAGGCTAAGGACCCCATCCCCACCCAGCCTGGCTAACAGCCCCCCCTTGCAGCGGCAGAGCATCATAGTCCCCCGCAGAGACACCCCTCCCCCGCCCATACCCTCTCCCTCGTGCAGAACGCGCTGCGCCGTCCCAACCCGAAGCGGCCTGTCACCCGCAGGAAACTGAGCTCAAGGGGAGCGTCTGCCAATAGTCCCCTCCCATCCCCCAGCCTGAGGCGATCGCCATGAGGAGTCTGGGTTACTTCATCGGCCACGGCCACTGAGGGGGGCCCTCCCCCGTCAGCCGGTGACGACCTTCCCCCTTCCGTCCAGCAGCCCAGAGCATGGCCGCCCTACGGCCCCTCAGCTAGGCAGAGACCTTCAGGGCACGCTGGCCTGTTTCCCTCTCGTTGCCCGCCGGCCACACGCCAGCCCAGTGTCTCCAGGCAAAGGGCCGGCCACGCGGTTCGGTTCATGTGCAGGCCCGGTGCTGGCAGGGTGGCCAGACCTCCCTCCACCCATTGCTGCCAAGAGCCTTTTCATTGTGCACCTCCCCACCCTTCCTTTCTTCAGCGTGTCGCCAGCAACTTTCTATTGTTTACAGCAAACTTTGGGCGGCAAAGCCACCACATCGGAAAAACTGCGTGGGAGGCTGTTTTAACCCTCTCTCTGTGTGTGCTGGCCAGACAGCAAGGCGCGTGCATACACACGCACACACACACACACACACAGAGCAGTGACCAGAAAGGCTGAGACACTGTCAGGCTAAAGCAGCAAAAAACAACACCCAACAGCAACACGGCTGTGCTGAGATACCGATCTGAGAGAGCCCCACGGACCCGTTGCTTCCTTAAATAGCCTTTGAGAAAGCGCTGTGTCAAATGAACGTATTTTAACAGCGGGGGAGCATGTTGCAAGACAGTTGGGGCGGGTGCCGGGCCATTCTTTTAGGCGCTGAAGATTTGAATGTTCTCTCTGACCTTTGCCTGCCAGCCCCAGAAAGATTTCTCCCACAACCTTGAGAGCGTGGGGAGAAATGGCCCCTTTCTGACCTGAAACCTAGTCGCCTCGGTGGTCAATTTGCCCACAGCCCATTGGTCCCCTAGAAAACGCCGGTGATAATTGCGTTTAACTCTTGCTGCCCCTTCTTGAGTCATGCAAAACCGCACCCTGGGCAAATACGTTTAAAGCCAATAGTCTGAAGGGAGTAAATATCCCCCTCCCTCTTCTCATGGAAGCAGCAGCTGGTTGAGGCTGGGGTTCCCATTTAATGCATGATGCACTCTGCCAAGGAACAAGCTCTGCATTGTCTTTCCCTACCCCTCGATGGTCAGCACTGGCTATGGCACAATTGGGCATAAGGAATCGGAAATAACTAGAATGACAGTGCCGCAAAGTGTGCTAGGCAAGCTGCAGCCAACCCGAAAGACAAAGCCCTTGCACCTATGACTGTACAGTGCAACCTGTCCTTATTTGGGAGGGGAAGGCTGCTCTGCCCCACGGCTGCAGGATGAAAGCTGCCATGTTGAGATGGAGGGATGGAATTTGAAAAGCTGGGGCTGGCACTTTTTTGGAGTAGTGGGCATTGCCTGAACTGGTGATGAAAGATATCAAGATATGCTGAATCAGCATTCCACCTAAATCTGAAAAGTCATTATTTAAGAAACCAGGTGCGGTGTCAAATAGGCTTCCACATGGCTCCTGTTCCAGCTTTGTTTTCCTTGTTTACCAGGGACCCCGCCCATTCGGGCCTGAAAAAGCACACAGAGACATCTAGTGGCTGACACGCACGCTGCAGGTAAATAAAATACGACAATGAAAACGATTGTCAGGCAGTAGTCTCCAGCGGCCCAGCAACTACTTGGTCTGTGATTACTGTAGGCCAAGACATCACTCCCATTCTGCTATTTATTATATTAAATAAAGGGGCTGCAAAAATAATCCCAATAAAAAACTGGGATGTTCCAGGTAATGAGAAAAGAATTTGCCAAACTCCAGCTATTACTCTTCTTCAGCACTGAGGAAATCTTACACTATTGCTTTTAGTTCTCCGCCAACCCGTTTTTTACCTTCCACGCATTAAATAAATTAATCCAAGGCACCTTCAAAATCCTTGATATATTCCCAGTATCTACTATAAAAAACCCATCCAGCAGGGTTCAGGATAATGCTTCTGCTCTGGGCCGAATGGTCCTGAGTATGAAACTCTCCTCAGTAGCTTCTGCAAACTTAGCCTGGAACTTTTTGTCTGGCTTCCTGCCTGATACTAGGACCCAACCAAACCACAAGTAGCCTGACCAGCAACACAGGGAGCTGAGAACTTGGGCCCCTCGCACCTAAAAATAGACGAGAGCAGTTCATTGAATCTGAGAACAATATCTGGTTGCATCTGAAAGACAAAGCGGCTCACTCATTTCGAGCCCCGCACGTTGGAGAGCAGGGCTTTCAGCTGCTCCTGTCTCGGGCTGCAGAGCCGGAGACGGGACCCGCTTATACATGGGCAGTGCTCCTTTGGGCGCGTACGGTTGGAGCCATGCAGAGGCATCTGCCAGGCTCTGCACGTGGACGTGGCTAGAGGCTCAGCTGGGGCACAGGGATTTTTTTAATAAGCTCAGAGCAGTCCATTCATTTTGCAGACTGTGTGTTTCCTTCCAGAGCAGGGGCGGGGAGCCTTTTTCGGGTGGGGGCCACACACAAGCGAGAAGCTTTTTTGGCCAAAACTAAAGTCTCACGGATGTGGCCCCTGCCTGAGGAGCAAGGCCCCCTCCCCACATTCCCCTCGCACACCAGAGCCTAGAGGGGCCCAGCCTAGTAGATTTTGTTTGCTCCAGCCTTGCTGTGGGGCGGGGGGGGAAACTGAAGCACCAGTGTGGGTTCCCCAATGCTGCATCCGGCCCCCGGGGCTGACGTTCCCCACCCCTTTTCTAGAGAAAGAGGCACGTCCAGCCGAAAACATGACGATTCTATCGTGTATTCCTCTGAGAACTTAGACAATTCTCTGCAAAACGGGGTGATTCGGCGGAACCAGACCAAATCCTTCAGTTTGAGCCCCTTGGATGCCTGGATTTGACACAGTATGACATGGCAAAGGTGACCTGACCCTGGAATCGGCTGGCCCACCATTTCACCGGTTGCCAGCTTGGCCAATTAAAATGACCACCCCTGTCCTGCTTACCATCCACGGTGAAATGTGCCTGAAGCAGCCACCGAACTGATCTGCAGTAAAAACCGTCACCAAGCAGTGACGGGTCTTTAGACGTCGCTATAAATTTGTTGTGGAAAATGCGGGGGTATTTTTAAAATGTTGTCTTAGGCAGGAGGTGGGGGGAGGAGGTTAGCGATTTGTGTGTGATATGTTTACATATACAGCAAGGTTAGACAAGCCCCAAGATACAGAACTACTGGAAACTATGATTGGCCGATACCTAAAATGAAATAAATCCATTCGGTCTGTCACTTAGACTATTCCCTGGGTCGGGATCGCTCACCTGGGAGACGTCTACATAAGCCAAAGAAAGTTGCAAAAGTTTGTTCTTGCTGTGGCATTATTATCCCAGGAGACCTGAAAGACATTTACAATTAGAAGACTAAAGCGAGTGTAAAAGAATTCAATAAAAGAACCAACAGTTGTCATGTGTCGCCCCAGAGAGGACTACAATCAGCAAAGAACTGTTTCAGGCTGTCACTTTGTAAGACGGTTGCTTTGGGATCTTTCAGGATATAAGGCAATCTTCTCAATACTTGGGCTGGATTGGAAAAAAACCCTTTAAAGTGTCTAAATGTTAATGAATTCTTTGTGTCGGTGAAGATCACACATTTTTACCATCAAACTGCATAGTTCCAATTCTGTGTTAGAATTATTCTATTAAAACAATCCCCTATTGGTCCACACAGGATGAAGGGTCAAAGAGACATTTACATTATGGGAAGTGCAGGAATTTAGTTAACGCAATTACCTATATTAGTATATGCCCCATTTAATATATTTACTAATTGTACAGCCAGCTCACACTCAAGAAGGTTCCTTGCTGGACTTTATTGTTTAGCGGTTTGTAAAGCTCATTAACCCATGACATGTTGATGCATATTAAGATTTTACCACATTTTCCCCTCCCCTCCACCCTCTTCCGAGTGCTGGGTTTTGTTTGCTTCAGTAACAACAATAAAAAGATAGCTGGCAAATAAAAGCAGTTTTCAAATTCTAAAAAACAATGAATAGTCTAGCAGCACCTTAAAGACTAACAAAACATGTAGATGGTAGCATGAGCTTTCATGGGTACCACCCACTTCTTCAGATGACTGGAGTATTAGACCTCCAGATCCAAGAATAAATAAGAGGAGGGGAGGGGGAGAGAAAAAAAGAGAAGAAGAAGAGAAAAAATAGTGAATTGGATTGTTAAAGTTACAAGAGGCCAATAAGAACAATTTGCACCTCTATAAATACCCATTGTTAGGTTGGTTGGTTAAGTCATTAGGATGTGGAAGGTAACGTGCCAGCCAACTGATATCCTTATTCATTCCTCTCTAATAAGAATCACATTTTTAAACAAAGTTAAATTCCAACCCTTCCCTGTGTACTTGGCTTGTGGAATTGGCCTGAAACAACACGGTGACTTGGAGATCCATTAATGAGTTCCCCGGACAGGTTAAAGTGTTCTCTAACAGGTTTCTGTGTGTTGCCTTTTTGGAGAGCTGATTTGTGTCCATTAATTCTTTCCTGTAGAGACTGTCCAGTCCAAATTCTAAGTTAGGATTTTTTTTAAAAAAACTTCACAATATAAAATTATTTTAATAGGCCCATTTTGCCGAGTCTTAGTCCATACAGTGTCTTGAAACACACACACACACACACACAGAAATAAGTTGGCTAACGTTATTAGATAGGCCTATCTGCCGAGTCTTAGTCCATACAGTGTCTTGAAACACACACACACACACACACAGAGAAATAAGTTGGTTAATGTTATTAGATAGGCCCATCTGCATAATTATCCAGGGTTTCAGGCAGGTTCAAACATCCTAGGCTGCCGCACCTTTACTATTGCTCCGTGAGCTAGCTAGAGTCAAACTAGATCAGATATGCCTTCCCCAGCTGCAATAACACCTCCCACTGGAGTGTAAGACATACTCTTAGTACATGCTAGCCCGTGAAAACAATATGGGTCTTTATGGCATGTTGTGTCCATGATCTGTCTGCTGTAGGAGTGGAGATCGTAATGGCTTTGAGATAGAAATAATAGTGCTTTGAATTTTATATACTGTAATGTAAAGAAGGATCCAGAGGCAAAATCAGGTGAGTTCAAACTGGCAGGAGAAAGCTACAAATCTACTATTTGTCTGCCTGCCTGCCTGTCTGTTCAAGAACTCCTCCTAAACAGTAAGAGCTCGGAGCACCAGATCTCGCATGTGGCTTCCTCTGATCATCACTTAAAAAGCAGCGTAAAGGTTTGGTTGTGCCAGGAAAATGGGTTGTGCCCGGAATGGGCTTGTTTCTCCTACACCCAAAAAGAAACGAGACAGACTCACCAACGCAAGTACAGTCCTCACAGCTGACCTAACTGAGCAAACGTGGAAAGAGACCGAACTAAGATGAGCCAAAAGAACGGGATGACCCTGCAATAGGACTGCTTCCCAATACACCTTACAGACAACACAGAAATTTGGAGGTGTGCTCTGTGTTGGCACTACCAGGCAGCTCCGGGTAAATCTGTGACTACTAACGACTAAATTACTATATTTTTTCTGTCTTTGAAGGAAAAAAGGCACCCAATATATTATTTCCCAGCCCTTTCTTCAGCTCCTTACCTCTGTAATTACTGCTCCAAACCGGGAATTTAGCATGAAATGGAAGGTGGAAACACTGAACACCTAAGATTACCAAACAGCCCTGTGAAGCCAGCCGTGCCAGTGTCACTAATAGACAAGAACATACATACAGCTGTTTTTGCAAAAACAAACAGCCCACTCTAAGCTGGCCTTGAGTATAGCTAATGCTTCATTTCTGCGGCCCCCACAAATACCCCTGGAGCGAGTGGCAAGCAATCTGGCATGAAAGAAAAATGGCATGCTGTCGTTTGCAGACCTGGGACGTTGGCGGTGACAGCGCTAGGCCTCTCGCAGGAGGGATACAGGTTTAAGGGGCGGGGGGGTTCTTATTAATTTAACGTCTGCAAGGCACTTCACCCGGAATGCTTACACAGTCTTGTGCACCCCCGAGCCAAAGGACGGTTTGGAAGCGCTCCTCTTCGGCATGCGCTAAGTAGGTAAAGCGCTGGCAGGAGGCACGTTAGACATTGACACAATCCTGAATATTCTGGGCCAGCTTTTAGCTTATGTTGGGGGTGGGAAACGGTGTGACTGTACCCTACAAAATGAGTGGCGCAGTGTACCTGTGTCCCTGTTGTGAGGAGCCCCCCCACCCCGACACACACACACACACACACACACACACACACACACACACACACACCCTCTCTCAGCAAGTTGCAAAAATCACCTGGTGTGCAAAGCAGGTCCCCTCCCCCAGCCCGCACTGTGAGCATTCCTCGCGGATAGCACTGTGCACTTCTCTAGTGCAATGACTCACAATCAGAGGGTCGGGGCCCCCAGTGGGGGGGGGGAGGGAGGGGACACAAGCAGGTTTCAGAGTGTGTTAGACACGGGGTCCAGGGCAGAAAGTCTAAAGCCACGTGTGGTGCTGAAGACTGGGATCCCCAAGTCCTGCCACCTGGGGCTGATGCTGATTTCGGAGCAACTTAGATTTGGGGGGGCCCCGTGTGACATGGGACCCCAGGTAATTGCCCTGCTTGCGACCCCCTCACACTGGCTCTGGCTTTTATAGGCAGAAAAGCAGGGCTTGTGGTGCAGGTGGACTGTGGACATTTTTATAAGGGGGGGGCTCAGAAAGAAAAAGCATGAGGCCTGCAGCCCTTTTACCTGGAATCCAAGGTCTCAAAGCCCGTTGCAAAGGGTTTTAGCAAACAGGGCCTGTCCATTCTGCGATATTTGCAAACCCTCAGTGTGCAGGTTGCATTGATGCTGCCTACTCCACTTTGAAAGGTGCATGCAATTGAGGTACAGCTTGGACCTCTCTAGTCCGGAATCCTCAGGGCCTGACCGGTTCCAAACCAGAGAATTTTCTGGACCATGGGAGGTCAATATTTTCTAGCAGCATGACCAACACTTCCACTGCTTCCTGGGCTGTTAAAGGATATTTAGTGATAAATTAGAGCTAAATAACAGCACAGACCCCTGAGAGCCAGGCTGATGTTTCCGGTCCAGAGAGTTCTGGACTAAAGAGGTTCAGCCTGTAGTAAGAGCACCAGTCAGTGGTGGCCCGTCAATATAGGTGATCTAGGTGGTCACCTAGGGTGCCAAGATAAACGGCCATTGAGGGCTTTGGAGGCAGGGGTGCTGATTGCGCGCCGATTGCACCTTTCGCCTAGGGCGCAAGTTGCCGGCAGCTCGTCTAGGGCCGCTCCTGGCACCAGTGCAGACAAGGGTTAAGGCTCCAGCAGCTTTCTCCCTGCCTGGTGAGTATTATCCCCATTCTAAAGACAGGGAAGTTGAGGCAGGGAGAGGTGCCTTCTCCAGGGTGTCTGGGGTAGATTCAGGAAGAGCACACCAGTTACCTTGACTCACAAGGTCACTTCTCTTGCCCATTAACACGTGTCCCTCACATCCCTACTCCTGGGCCACCCTGTGTCCTTCTCCAGCATCTACCACAGATAATTTGCAAAGCAGCATTTCCATCAGGTTTCACAGGAGCCGGAACCTCCCCTCCACCCAACCGTCCCACCCATGTTTGCCCGCACACAGCTATGCATCCCACCCACCAGAACATGGCACAGGCATGAAAACACACGTTAGCCAAGGGGCAACCAGAGGGATGGTCTGGGAGCCAATGTGCTCCGGGAAGCAACGTGATCAAACGTGTGCAGGGCGACATCAAGCCATCTCTCCGCCCACGGGCACGCCATGGAGCGTCTCTGGTCCACGGCGTCCTCGTCTTTTCTCTGGGGCTAACGATAGGCAACTTGGTAGCAGGCTTTCACACCTGCTGTTGTACAGTGCGCCATGGGAGCTCATGACTGATATGTACAGAACCCTCTCGATTTGCAGCATTTCCTGCTACGGCCCGTTTTTCACCTCCGCCTGTCTGCCTTTGCTTTGAAAGGCCTGCCTTTCCGCTGCCCAAATGTATTTGCTTCTTCCACCCGGCAGAGGCTCTTCTGAGTTAGCGGTGGTGTACAAATCCTCGCACAGCCTGTTCTTGGGGCATGGCCTGGTCAGAGCGACGGCCCTTAGTCACGAAGCTAAGCACGTGCAACCCTGGGGTTCTTCTCTGCCCCGCAGAGTCCAGACAGCCCTGGCAGAAGGCACGGGGGTCTCATCGAGCTCGTACATTGTCAGGCGGATAATTAGCTACGTCCCATGTGCCGAGTCTTGGGCCCTTGCAAGCGAGCGAGTTGGTCCCTCCCAAATCCATTGGAACCAAACCCCAACGGGGAGCAGATGCCGGAGCAACCTTGACTTTCAGACTGTGTGTGCAGAGCTGGCGAGTAGAAAAATGCTTTTTGAAACCGAGCCAACTTTACCCGGGCTCTTTGAGTGGTGAGGTACAGAGAACCGCCTCGTGCCGTTTTCAGAGGGCAGCAGTTTCCATTCTAACGCGCGTCCCAGGGACGCCACGCCATGCTGCAATGAACCCAGGAGGCGAACCCGGTTTTGCCCTGTCCCCCCGGGGGGACTCGACCTATGACCTTGTCACTAAGGAAACCCTCTTTTAAGTCGAGTTGAAAAGCTTGAAAATAGTCATTTCCCTATTTCATAGTACGTTTAAAGAGCCTCTTCATTGGAAGCCTTTTTTTCTTCTTCTTCTTCTAGTTCTTTTGCCGCCTCATCTGTCCAGTGGTGTAATGGAAATTTTACCACAGACGTACGCAGTGAACAAACAGGAAACCCGGTGAATGTGTGGCAATTTGCTACTAGCTGGCTCAAGGCAGCCTAGTGCCGAGGTGGGGCCATAAAAGCAGGAGTGGGTGAGGCTGTGGAGGAGTGACTGTGAGAGGCGGGGGACTGAGTCTGGGGCCAGGGAAGAGAGACTAGACACTATCAACTCTCCTCGCAGAAGAAGCCACAATTTCACAGGTAAGGCAACGGCTGCTCTGCATTTTCTATCCTCCCCACCCCCTTTTGCAGGGGTAATTTCTAGGTATCCTTTGAAGTCTTACAATGTATTTAAATGTCAAACCATATGTATTGCTGAGCGGGAAGGCAGTTAGGGATGTGCAAGTGTTTCATCCATGCTTTAGAACGACAGGAACGCCTCAAAGCGCTGCTGCAGAGCTATGGGAGAGAAAGGCACAGGACCCAGTCGAACTCATGTGCCAGTTTTCCCTTCGCAAACCAGGGCATGGGAGCTCCCTCCGTTGATGGTGGGGCAGGTGCTTAAAAAACAGCTGATCACCGATTTGAAATAAAAAGTAGGGGCACCCATCGAGATAAGCATCTGACAATGTCATAGTTCTCCTCACCCCAGAGAGCCACGTTTGGCTTTCATGTATGTTGGTATGAATCCTGAGTAACTCCCCTGAAATCAGACTTGTGGTTGGGGATTCACATGGGGTTAGCGGAGAGGAGAATTTGGTTCCAAAGAGGAGCTAGGAAGCTTACGGGTCAATCAAATTAAGGAATTGAGTCTAGACAGGCTGCCATGCTGCGTTCTTCTAATGAGTTACTGGACGTATGGGGGGGGGGGTGTTTCATGATGAAGCACGATCAGCCAAGCAAAAGAAAAAAGGTTTCTTCTCAAATGTTTCAAATAATGCATTTGTAAATATGCCGCTTAACTTAAGTATGCTGCTTAACTAAGTATGACCCCCAATTCTGAAAAAGCTCCCTTCAATTAGACTATAAAAAAACCCTAAGCAACGTGAGCATATCTATGTACCAGTCTGGGTATAACTCAGGGCTCTACATAAGTAAGAAATTAAAAGAGCCTTTTTGAAAGCATGTCGGGGAAGGGATGAGTGACTCTCTTCCTAAATAAACAGGAGCTTTTGTGCGGTTGAATTCTGAAATCCAGGGAACCCTTTTGGAAGGAAACCCACAGCAGAAGCACCCCCAAAGCCTATGAGTTACAGAAGGGATACTGTGGTGCTTTTGACCACTGCTATGCTGGTAAATATGTGATAAGGAACCCCCCAAATTCTGCTCCTTTATCCACGCTCAATGCTGCACACGCTTGAGCAACAAACCAAAGGCTGCAATTACTGGCTCAGCCCTGCAAAGTGTATGTGTATGTGTGTGGGAGGAGGGGCAGAGGGGGCTCTCCAGCTGTGATCTACCAAAGACCTTGCTTCACTTTAAGCATGAGAGTGTAAACAGTCCTGTTTGACTTTGGTGGGCCCGTGCACGCTAGCTGGCGGGAAAACTCGGTCGCGTAAACGGCTGCTCTCCAGCCCTGTCCGTCACATTGCATCTGCAGAAATAAGCATCCTGGTTTCACGATGTGGATTCAGAGACAGGCCCAGAAATAGAAGGAAGCGTCTACTTATATCTAGGCCAGATAGCCGTGAGTGTGAGCCATAGCTATCTATGTCACTCACACACGCACAGGAGAACAGGGTAAGCTGGAATCCTCCCGCTGTGATGTGAGCCGTACCACATGACAAAGCACGGCGTGAATATATAGTAAAAACCACACTGGAGACATCGTGGGCCAGAGTTTCAAAGAGTCAGGCACACGCCACCACCACAGTGGGACCGGGGCTGTGTCGTACACCCACGGATGGTGTTGGCAAACCTCCCATTGCCTTCAAATAGCGCCATATTACCCTCCAGCCCTGCCTGCCGTAGCGAGAAAGATCTGGCCCAGCAAGTCAATCCGGCAATGGGACAGAGCCCTTGCTGGCCTCCTTTTGGATTTTAAAAACCACATTCCTCTGTCTCCTGTCACATGGTGGGAAAGTCTGGCTTGTTCTCTCTGTGGCCTGCCTTGAAGTGCCACGTACGAGCCACACCAACGTACCCGAACGACCTGGGCTGGCTTGCTAGCCTAAACTTCGCCGGGTTTCTCACTTCTAATCCGGCACCTTGCCCTGGAAATCTGTAAGGCATGTTTATGGCATTAAGACAGGTATATTGGCACGCCTTATATACGTAGCTATACCTTTAAAAGTCACCGGTCACCAAGAATCACTGTTGCCCGTCTAATGGGAAGGTTCCAGAACCACATGCCCCATCCGCAGGAGCTGTTAACAGGATGTCACAAAGACTTCCTCTTCCCAGCCTCCACAGGCGGGTGGGTCATCCCTAACTGGACCCGAGCTTTGCAGATGCAAACACAAGCACATAGGCTGTGCATGTTTCTCGTCGGCACAATAGGCCCAGAGGAGCCGGCGGGTGCACCATGCGTGGGATTGGCCATAGTGAACCGTTGCATCTGGCTTAACTTCCGCTCAGAAATTAAACCCATTTGAGCGCAACAGCTCTCTGGGGAGACTGAGTTGGGCTTAAAAGCCACTTTCCTCCGATTAGCTTTAGTCCGTGGGGAACAGGCTCAGCCGCAGTAAATCACTCTTAAACTGGAGTAAGAGTCAAGAGGTTTACTCTGGCCTAAGTCACTTTCAAAAGCACTCGACGTTCAGCAGTTACCATGTCTCCCCTATGGGAGGTTGCCCAGTACGGACATGGGCGCACTTGCATCCAGAGAGGGGAGGGCCCCGGCCAGACATGTTCAGCAAAATCCCCAGTGTCCGGGCAGGCAGAGTGCTGGCCGGCCTGCAGTTGTGATCATACAAACACCCTGCTGGAGCTCACGCCACTCCAGTACCACTCTCCAGTACTCGGCCTTGCACGCCAGCCCTGAGAGCGGCTGAGCCGACTCTCCGGCAGACCCTGGGATCCAGAGCATCCGTGCTGGGCTGGAATGAAGGAGAGGGAGGCCGTGTTGCTGTGCCGCTACCCAGCCATGGGGCTGCCCCCTGCCCCCATTAAGACAGGAAGAAAAGGAGCCTGTGGTAATAGCCTCTAATGCCCGGGATACTTATACTGCATGGACAGCACAGCCCAGGGGGTACTTTCCAGCGACATACAGACATATTAGGGAGCCATGCAAAAGCACGGTCACTTGCCAGACTGGCGCATGCCACCCTGCTAGGCATTGGGGCAGCCCTTGGGCTCTGGCGAGCACTTGCTGCCCAGGCTGGGGCCACGTGGAGCCCGCCATCGCCACCTCCACAGAGGAGGAAGCATCCCCGCTCTTGACTCAGTCATGGCTCCGCCTCTCAGAGCAATGACGCGCATGGAAAAGCTGACTCAGGAATGCCACCCAATGAACCCGCTCCAGCCTCCAAGCCAGATTTGCCCTTATATGGTCACTATGCAGGATCCTGTCGCACAAGGGAGCAGCGTTAGTGGGACCGACCGGCAGGACTGGGCAGCCCCTGGCCTGAGCTGGGTCTTTGTGATGGCCACATTCCCCCTGGGCTAAGCATGGTAGAGCGAGGCACTGGCCAGGCACAAAGACAAGCAGGACAATCCCAGCGTCACTAAGGTGTATGTTCACTTCGCCAAGGGTACCCTCCCACGTATCTGAGCAGGCCTCCTGCAGAGTAGCCTCGCGAGCCGTGCTTGGAGGCCAGCCCCTGGACAGCCTACCCGGGCAGTGGGAGGGTGATACTGTATTGCAGCAGGCTGGTGGGGAGGGGAAGATGTTGAAATGCCAGGCTGGGAGTGGAGGGGTTGTAGCTGGCAAGGTGTATCAAAGCAACGGCTCATGGAAGGTTTCCTCCTCCACCCCAAACTCCTTTGAACGCGCGAGCTGGGCTGACACTGACCAAAGCGGGCGCCTTCTCCCCTCGCAGAAAACGGGGCCACGTTTTAAAGTGGAGTCCACGTGCATGAACACGCGCCCAGTCGCAACCCTCCGCAGGGGCCCACGCCACTCCCGCCACTGCTGTGCTGCGGCCATGGGCAGACTCGCGAGCAGCATGCACTCTCGGGGTAACCGGGTGCACGTGCTGTTTTGCATATGGACCCTGGGTTCCGAATACTTGACCCCCACCTCCCAAAATGCATGAAACCAGCCATGTGATATTTCCACCAGCATCTGCCATGACAGTAAGCTATTGGCCGTTGAGTGCCGGGAAGGCCTCAGATCTACACTACAATCGCCCTGCGCAGACCCCAGGATGCGGTGGGAGGGGGGGAAAAAGCCATATCTCCAACGGGGAACGTTTTCCGGAGCAGGTGTATGGTTGCATGGCTCTCGCCGCAGCCCCCCATGGGACACAGCTACACAATTTGCTGCCATCAGAGCGTGCTATCATCTGGTTGCTGTTTCGACGACTAGTCCCCCGGTAGGTTAGTAACAGCACAGTGGCTGGGGGTGGGGGTGGCGGGGGGGACCGTACGACCTGCGAAGCGCTCCGGCGCGGCGGGCATCCCTGGCGTGGAGTCGTTGCCGTGAGTACGGGAAGAGGGAGGGGCCATGGAACGCTAACGTCTCTCCTCTCTCGGCGGCAGGGGGAAGACGACCCACCGCAGGGCCAGGCGCGCTGCTCCAATGAGGGGTGTTTCGAGGACTGTCTAACCTGAGAATGGTGAAACATGAAGGTCAATCTCAGGTTCGTCAGCCCATGAGACACTTTCTCCAGAGCTGGGGAGGCAGCACAACGGTTGCGCGGCGGCCGGATCCACCCCAGGGTAAGAGACGTCCACGCGGGTCGTGTGCGGTCAGCCTGCCCCACTCGGAACGGGGCTCTGAGCAGCAAAGCAGCCCCACGCAGCTTCTCAGGGGAACAGCTGAAGTGTTACAGGGGAACGTCAAGGGGCTGGTTTTACCCCAAAAAGCCCTATCAGGCCTGGCGACCTAAGAGACCCCTTTTGCCTGCGGCCTACACCCCAGCGAGACCAGCACAGACTCCCTGGCTGTGTCTAGACTGGCCAGTTCTTCCGGAAAATCAGCCACTTTTCTGGAAAAACTTGCCAGCTGTCTGCACTGGCCGCTTGAATTTCCACAAAAGCACTGACTTCCTGCTGTAAGAAATCAGTGCTTCTTGCGGAAATACTATGCTGCTCCCGTTCGGGCAAAAGTCTCTTTTGCACAAAGCTTTTGCGCGAAAGGGCCAGTGTAGACAGCTCAGACTTGTTTTGCGCAAAAAAGCCCCGATCACGAAAATGGCGATCGGGGCTTTTTTGCACAAAAGTGCATCTAGATTGGCCACGGACGCTTTTCTGCAAAAAGTGCTTTTGTGGAAAAGCGTCTGTGCCATTCTAGACGCTCTTTTCCAAAAATGCTTTTAACGGAAAACTTTTCCGTTAAAAGCATTTCCGGAAAATCGTGCCAGTCTAGACATAGCCCCTCAGTATAAACCCAGGTGTTCTCAGAGATGGAGCACTGAGCCAGGCACTCCCTCCCCTCCCCCCGCACCTTTGCCCAGGTGTGCAATCTGCCCAGGTGCAACCCACACACCTGCTGCGAGTGTGGTACCACCCCATGCAGTGGCACTGAGACCACTTGCAGAGAGAGTGATTTTGCTCTATGGCCTTAGCTGAGTGCCAGCTGGATTATTTCAGGCTTAAGTTGTAGGTAGAGGTGCATGCTCTAAGCTCCAGCGGTCGCAGGTTCAATTCTACCTGTCGGTGTTATACAGGCACACTGCCAGATCCATCCTCCTCCCCTCATTGCTAGGACAGCAGGAGTTAGCTGGCATCTTAAAGACTAACAACTGGATTAAGCTTTGGTGAGCTACAGCTCACTTCCTCAGATGCTTACGGTGAAAGAGAGGCAGGGATACAGAGATGGGAGTGTAACATCAGTGTTAATTAAATCAGGGTGGATGTGGCTCACCTCCAACAGGTGAGAGTACCCAAAGGGGAAATTACTTATTGTAATGAGCGAGCCATTCAATGTTTCTTGCCAGACCCATTCTGACGGTGTCAAATTTGCATTGAATTCCAGCTCCCCAGTTTCATGCTGCAGTTTGTTCCTGAAGGGTTTGTGTGTATGCGTGCGTGTGTGCCTAAGAATGGCAACTTTCTTTCATTGTAAGCATCTGAGGAAAGCTTTCGCCCTCATAAAATTGTTCAGTTTTAAGGTGCCACCCGACTCCTTGTTTCGGCAAAAACAACAATAAGATGGCTACATCTCTGAAACTTATTGCTAAGGGTGCTGAGGAGGTGGTGGGCAGAGGTGGAGAGATGAATGAGCAGTCCCTGAGTGTGCTGAGGGTTAGGCTTTCCTAAGAACGGCCACACTGGGTCAGATTGAAGGTCCATCTAGCCCAGTGTCCTGTCTTCTAACAGTGGCCAATGCCAGGTGCCCCAGAGGGAGTGAACCGAACAGGGAATCATCAAGTGATCCCTCTCCTGTCCTCCATTCCCAGCCTCTGACAAACAGAGGTCAGGGATACCATTCCTACCCATCTTGACTAGTAGCCATTAATGGATCTAACCTCCATGAATTTATCTAGCTCTTTTTGGAATCCCATTAAAGTCTTGGCCTTCACAACGTCCTCTAGCAAGGAGTTCCACAGGTTGACTGTATGGGTTGGGCACTTGGGGTACGTCTAGACTACATGCCTCTGGTGACAGAGGCAGGTAGATTAGGTTACCCAGCATAGGAAAATGAAGCGGCAATTTAAATAATCACCTCTTCATTTAAATTTAAATGGCTGCCGTGCTGAGCCAATCAACTGTTTGTCGGCTCAGTGTGGTAGTCTGGATGCTCCGCGGTCGACATCAAAGGCATTTGTCGACCTCCCAGGTAAACCTCATCCCAGGAGGCATTTAAATTTAAATGAAGCGGCGACTATTTAAATCGCCGCTTCATTTTCCTATGCCGGGTAGCCTAATCTACATGCCTCTGTCGCCAGAGGCATGTAGTCTAGACGTACCCTTAGAGCCTTGGATGGTGCCTAGAGGTGGAATTTTTTAAAAATTTGAAAGTAAATAAAAATATGGCCGCTGCACCTCCTGGCCCGGCAAATGAAAGCACAGGAACTCACAGAAGTGCTGTACGCGTGGGAAGGTGTGAATTCTAACCTCTGTAGAACCTGCCCCACTTCTGCCAGTAGAGGGGATTCAAGCCAAGACATTCTGCAAGACACTCATGAACCGCTAAGGCCCAAGCTAAAGACTAAGTTAATCTGAGCCCTAGACTGGCAAATGCAATGTCATCTCAAGTGCAGCTGGTTTAGCTGCCCAACTTGAATCACCTGAAAGGGTTCGATGCTTCAGGTGCTGGTTTTTTCCAACCATCACTGAAAACGTGGCCTTTGACCGTGCCTCAAGTTGGACCCCCCCAAGATGAGGGCACCTAAACTGTCTCTCTCGAAACTCTTATACTAAATCCATACGCAAAATGATGCAATGAGAGTTGTGAGTCTTCTTGGTTGACCAGCCACTAGGGGGGGCTAAATTCCCACATTCATCTAGGTGTGTGTGTGGGGGGGGGGGTCACAACATTACCACTAGTTTGGAATCTGACCTTCGATGGGTTGCTTAACTGCTCCGTGACTCAGTTTCCCCACAATAAAATGAGGAGGGAAGCCCCCTCTGTCCCCGGGCTGCTGGGCCCCTCAGAGCAGCTCCGGCAGAAGGCACAACCCTAGGTTAGGGTGCAAGTGTAGGAGACTCTGCCCATTCCAAGGAGCACACGTCTGCGTCTCAGTGGCAGAGCGTTGCTCTTACCCATTCATGTCAGTCCCTCCCAACAGGCCATCCTCCAGCACCCGCCAAAGCGCTCAGCCCCAGGGGAGAGGCAGCCGGGGCTGATCCTACTCACCGTACCTCCCCCCCCCAGTTCACCCCAGCCCAATTGCAGAGCTTTTCTCTCCTGCTTCTGGCCAGCCACATGTGCCCAGCTCGCACCTGGCCAGCTCTTCTCCTCAGGCCCAAGAAGGGAAAAACGAGGGCGATTCCGTCTCTGTCCTTTGCCCCAGTTTTTAATCTCAAAGGATTGAGTGGGGCAGCAGGGGGTCTCTGGTTTCTTTCTCCCCACTATCTGGCAAAACAGCCCAGGTCCTTCTCAGAAAACAAACCTTGCTGCCCAAGGCCCAGGACTGTCCCCTTTTGTCACCCACCTCCCGGTGAAACACAGCTGGATCCTTTGTGCTTCCTGCAGCCAGGCAGACCTGGGAGAGATCACACATGGAAAGAGGTTTAGTTGCTGCTGCAGGTTTAATCAGACCAAGCACAGCTGTGCCCTGCCCCACCTCCCCCCATGCACACATAGAACGCTCCACCTTGGAAAAGCATATAGACTGCCCCATAAGCAACCCAGAGGCCATCCGGGTTCCCTGTAAGCTGAGCGCTTGGGCACCCTCCTGGATGAAATTCAAATACTTCCCAGCTGATCAACAGAGCTCCCTCAGCTGGCAGCATGTGTTTCAATGGGTGGTGCACATTGTCCATACCTTGGCGCACGTAACAAAATTTATTCTGCACATGGATGGGAAAAATCAGAGACACCATTGTGAGCAACCCAATGGGGCAAATGCCTGCCTCCAGGACAGAGGTGAAACGACATGGCATACCCCGATAGATTTGGTGGGGAATGAGCACTATACAGTCCTGAAACTATTTCCAGAGGTTCCCATTGCTTTGACCTTTACACGGCCAGTTGTTTTAATAAAAACCTTTCTGCAAGACAACGTATGGTCTCTCATTCGGCCGTGTGGATCTGGTCCCCGTCTAGCCCCGTGATGTGTAGGAAGGCTTGAAACCGGAGCCCCCAGCCTTGAGCTGTGAGGAATCACTGAAGGAGGGAACACCAAAGGAAGAGAAGGTTTTGGTGCTGCTAGGAAACACCCATTTGTCAGGGGAAAGAAGTGAAAGTGAACCGTGCTCTATGGAGCTGAACTTGTCACGGTCCCTACTTCAGAACTGCCGCCTCCGTGTCTCGCTTTTCCAAGAGAGGAACTGCTCCCATGACAAGATATCCCTAATTGGAAGGGTCTTTGACTCCCAAGAGCCACGGGCCCACTTGGATGACTCAATGAACGGAGCTGATTGATGAGTTTGACATCTCTGGAAGCATCACGAACACTTAGCTGCCTTCCGTTTTTACTCGAGGAAAACAAAATGACACCCTTAAAAAAAACCCGAAACAATAATTAATCCCCAGGCAGCATGTTTTCCAGCTCTGAATGTGTCACTGATTCTATGATAGAAGAAAACAAATTTTAAATCCTGAGATGAGATCTTGCACTGCTATACACACCACTTAGTAGACTCAGTTGCTGGTAAAGTTTTAAAGGTTTCTCCAGGGATTAAATGACGAATTCCAAAGCACCGGAATTGAAAGACACCATTTCAAAGTGCTGTCAGGCCGGATTTGCCATAAGGGAACCCAAGATACCAAGGGACAAAACTAGCTTTGCAGTCCTGGGTGATGTGTCCTGCTGGAAAGGGCTCACCCTCTCTCGAGCGCCCCCTTCTGGGCGAGGACATGTCTCCACAAGCTCCCACTTGGAGGACTGTTCTGGGAGTGGAGGGAGGGTATCCGAGGCGCCCTTTTCTCTGGGTTGCCTAGGACCAGGCTTCTTTCCTGCCCCCTTGAGTAGCTACTGGGAGGCTGCAGGGGACCCCGGCCCATCCACTCCTCTGGGTCCCAGCCCAGCCATCCCTATATTGCACTAAGTCAATCCTTACTGTCCACTGTTACTGGCTCCATGGGCCACTGCACCAAGAATCTGTTCTGCCCTCTCAGCGCTTTATCACCAAGTCTTCACACCAACCTGTCCAGGTGCTGCCATCCTCCTAGCTCGGCACACCTGGTCTTCAGCCAGGCCTGGGCTTCAGCTGGGTCCACAATCCACCCTGAGCTGCCCAAGGTCTTGCTCCTTGGGTCTGCTCTCCTTGAGCTCCAAAGAGGAACTGCCAGGGCCCTGGCCCAGGAGTTTCTTTATACTGGCTTCTTGGGCCCTGATTGGCTGCAGTGGAAGCAGCCACTCTAGCATGTCTGGAGGACTTCTCCTCTGCTCTTTTTTCTGGGGTGGAGTGTGGCAAAGCCACCAGCCTCCAGCAGGGGGCACTGGGCCAAATCCACCCCATCACACCTGCAAAGCAACCTCCACTCATCAAAGTTCGCATCTGACTTTCACACTATTGGCTGCGTCTACACTGGCAGCTTCTTGCACAAGAACTGTTTTGCGGAAGAATTCTAGTGCAAAGAGTCTTCCACAAAAGAGCATCTACACTGGCATGTGCTTTTGTGCAAGAGGTGTGCTTTTGCACAAGAGCATCTATGGCAGTGTGGACGCTCTCTTGCACAAGAAAGCTCTGATGGCTATTTTAGCCATAGGAGTTTCTTGCGCAAGAAATTCATGTTGCCTGTCTACAGTGCCCTCTTGCACAAGAGCTCTTGCACAAGAGGGCTTATTCCTCGTGGGGAGATGAATAACTCTTCTGGAAGAAGCCCTGTTTTCCGACGCTAGATTGTAAATTTACTTGTGCAAGAACACGCGTGCAGTGTAGACACCTGGCAAGTTTTTGCGCAAGAACAGCCGGTCTTGTGCAAGAAGCTGCCAGTGTAGACGTAGTCACTGAGTATTTCACGACCTGCCTTTGGAAACCTCCCACAGAGGAGAGGAGAGAGAGCGGTGCTGGGGGTGCATAACGCAGCTACCCAGCTGTGACGCGCTACTGTCACCAATGAATCCCACAGGGGACAAAGAGATGCTGCAGGCGGATAAGCCTGTTTATGTAAATATCTCCCAGCGCAGTGTGGCTGAGGTTAAGAAGATCAAAGAAAGACTTTCAGACATTTTAACAAGAGACAACTTGAGCCTTTTGCTTCCTCTGCAAATGATCCAGCAATCTTTGGGAGATGGGGGTAGGAAGGAACAATCAACCAATCTCAGCTTGTAGCTCACATGCTGCCCTTCAGTGGCTGATGCTGTTTACTCCACCAGTACAGGCAGACGGAGAAGCCTGTTATCCAGAGTGGCTAACGTGTACCCCAGAGCCCCAGGAAAAGGACATAAACCAGAGGCGAGGGGTGTGAACGTGTAACCCTGCACACGGTTAACCGATGAGCCTAGGATCCTCCATTAACCTTCACAGTTACACGCAGGCTCTCAGGTCCGCATGCACACCAGCTCCTGGGGGGGGGGAGCCACCTCCCCCCATCCTCTGCGCTGCTGCCTCTGTATCAGAGGCAGGAGTGCAGGGAGCGGGGGGAAGCAGGAGCAAGTGCAAACATGGAAGTGTCTGCACACACCCTAGCTAAAGCAGAGGAACCAGAAAATATAAAGCAAGGGGCCTATAGGAGGGGGTGGCCAAACCCCTCTGAGATTTGGTGGGTATGTCTACACTGTCACCCTAGTTCGAACTAGGGTAGCTAGTGTAGGCATTCGAACTTTCAAATGAAGCCCAGGATTTAAATATCCCGGGCTTCATCTGCATGTTCCCGGACAGGCTCCATTTTTAAATGCCCGTAGTTCGAACTACCTGCCCATGGCTACAAGCGGCACAGACTAGGTAGTTCGAATTAAAGCTCCTTGCAGGAGGTTTAACGGTAGTTCGAATTAGGAGCTTTAATTCGAACTACCTAGTCCGTGCCGTGTGCAGCCGCGGGCAGGTAGTTCGAACTACAGGCATTTAAAAATGGCGCCCACCCAGGAACATGCAAATGAAGCTGGGGATATTTAAATCCTGGGCTTCATTTGCAAGTTCGAATGCCTACATTAGCCTCCCTAGTTCGAATTAGGGGGCTAATGTAGACATACCCAGTAGCAGCTGCCCCCCGAATCCCGTCGCCCCACCCTCCAGGAAAAGCTTTGCCATCACCACTGTGGTTAGTGCTTGCAACTGCCTGGCCTGTCCCAGGTCCCCAAGAGACATAAGCTATAGCAGCCAATTCACTTGCCTACTGGGGAAGCTTCCCCTACCTGAGGGCTTTTGCCAGAAGTGCAGCGACAATTAGGGGTGTGATTTTTTAATGCCGTTGCCGTCCTGGCCACAGCCCTGGTGCAGAGACCATTCTGCAAGGCTGGTATTTCTTCTTTCGCTCGTTGAAACAATACATGCCGCACTACCAACAGCTCTCCTGCAGGCAATCGGCTGGTCCGCCCCTCGGGGGGTTTGCTGGGCTAGCTGGACTGGTGAATCTTTCCTAGGGCAGGCCTGGACTTCCAGCAGGTCGACATCAAAGGCATTGCACTTCCAGCAGGACACCTTCTAAGCTGATTAACATCTCCCTGTGCCCTCCCGTCCGGTCTCCAGCAGAATCCAGATTCTAGGCTGGTCTAGCTGCACCCTTTCACAGAGCAGCGCTACCCAAGAGGCTCCTTTAGGAAAGTGGAGTGATGCTGGGTTCGGACCCTTGGGAAATTCATTCATCCCCGGAACCACCATTTAAAAGGGGGAAAAAAAAGTTCTTCAACATGCCCATTGCTCACTCTGCAGGAGCTACACATTTTCTGATAAATAGGCTAGTAATGTGTCATGATCATGAGGGTTAGCCAGCAGCCTGGGGACTAAAGGGTTAACTATGTCCCTTACCTAGCCAGGTGGAGTAGCCAATAGGAATGTAGGTAGGAATTTCAAACTGGGACAAAGGAATTTTTGGTTTTGCCCTCCTTTGTTCTGGGCAGTTCCCTCCAGCTTCCAAGGGAGACGGACATGTCTCTCTCTCTCGCCAAGAAACGAGTCTTCATTTTCTTTAAGTTGGAATAAAGTTTAGATAAATCTGTTAGCTTTTATTATTGTATGGGCTGGGTATGGGATCTGCTGTCTGTGCACTTTTAAACTATGTTTTGCTTTTCTTTGTAACTAAGTTCTAGGGCGGCCCAGGGAGTCTCTATAGTTACGTGGTTACCTTTCAATCTAGTCATTATGCTTGCAACAGGAATAGCGTGGTGATGATAAAAGTTTTCTCTTTTGCTTTTATTAACCTGGTATTGGTTAATGGTGGTGTCCTGCTTTTTACTTCAGGGGTGAGATTTTCCCAAATGGTCTCGCCCCTGGTTTCTTTATTAATTTGGGTGGTGGCACTGCGAGATTTTATCCCCAAAATCTAGGGTTTTAAGATTGGGGGGAAGTTTTTTACCAAAGCCTGGTCGATATGGTTTTGGGGTACACTTGCTGGCCCCCACTTCTGCATTGATCGTGCCAGAGTGCGGAAGGAGCCATGACATAATGAAACACCAGCCCTGCCTTCACCTCCCTCCTTGCCATCGCAGTTCCCCAAAGAGCACACCCGTGCAAGCTAAAGCAAGGCGGAGAATTGCTGTCATACGGAGAGTAGGACTCAGAGCCCACGGTCCCGGCCCACAGCTCTTTGCAGGTTTCAATTCCAGGCGCAGTGTCCCCAGAAAGTGGGGCAACTGCGAGAGAGAATCACATAAAACAGGGAAACGCTCCAAACCTTTAATCCTCTGTCTCACACATGTTTTCAGCAGGGCCATCTGAGAAGCGAACTAACAGTGGGCCTGATTCTGCAGGGAGGTCTATGGCTGTCCATAGGCCTCCATGCAGATACAAGGGGTCTGCCTGGCTATGGCTCATTGCTGACCCTTAGGGTAGCTCGTTCCAGTTAAAAAGGAGGGGGGAAAAGGCAACGTTAGATTCAGTTATAAAAGTGCTCACGTCGACTGCAATTTCTTTCCCGCGAAAGGAATCTGAATGGGAAAAAAAGAGAAAAAAACCACAGCTGCAGACTTAGAAAACACTCTGTCGCTTCTTGCTTAGAGTCGAGATAATCGAGGGTTTAATCATCTTGCTACTTGAGCCATCGCAGTTTGGGAGTATATACTATGGCAAAGCTTTGGCCGTGCCCTGAGGGCCCTAGGCCTCCTGGCTGGTAGTGTTTGCCTCAGAGGCTCGCTGTGGCCCTCCACACGGCCTCTGGCCCTTTATTGTGGGCAAGGGTCATGGCCTACTGAGCCAGTCTCATCATAGGCTCGTCCATAGTTTGGGGCAAAACCCCTCCATAGTCCTGGGCTGTGTCTACACTGGCATGAATTTCCGGAACTGCTTAAAACGGAATACTATTCCGTTTTCAGTTTTTCCGGAAAAGGAGCGTCTACATTGGCAGGCTGCTTTTCCGGAAAAGCCCTTTTTCCGGAAAAGCGTCCATGGCCAATGTAGACGCGCTTTTCCGGAAAAGAGCCCCGATCGCCATTTTCGTGATCGGGGCTTTTTTCCGGAAAAGACTACTGGGCTGTCTACACTGGCCCTTTTCCGGAACAGTGTTCCAGAATAAGGACTTATGCCCGAGCGGGAGCAGAATTGTTCTTCCGGAATAGCGGCTGATTTTGTACAGTAGAGCATCGTTGCTTTTCCGGAAATTCAAGGGCCAGTGTAGACAGCTCGCAGCTTATTCCGGAAAAGCGGCTGATTTTCTGGAATAAGTGGCCCAGTGTAGACACAGCCCTGGTGTCTCCTCTCAGGGGCAGGCTCTGTAGCGGCCTGGGGAGGGTTGGGGGGAACCCAGGCCCACCCCCTACTCTGGGTTCTGGCCCAGGGACCCTAAAGCATTTCCTCTACTCCCAGTCTTGCAGCCTTTCCCTGGGCCACTTCCCCAGATGATCCCTCCTAACACCTTCCTGGTACCTGAGCAATCCTTCCTGCTCCTCCACAGCCCTCCACCACTCTCCCATCCTTGGCCCTCTCAGTGCACATCCTCACTCTCAGTCCTTGGCCTTCTCCCTGCCCTTCCTGAGGGGAAGCCTTTTAAACTGACCTTCATTGGCTGCAGGTTAGCCTGATGCTATTGGCAAGCTCTTCATTAGCCCCAGGTGCCTACCTGCCTCAATTACATAGCAGCAGTGCCTTGCCTGTTCACTCAGAGAATAGAAAACTATTTCCTGTATATTTGCCCTCCACCAAGCTACTATAGCCAGCTGCCCTGGGTCTCTCACAATACATACACTAAACCCTAGAACATAAACTTGGACTTCAAGCGTCACTATGTCCCATCCCTTGGCCAATGTAACTACCTCAGAGAAACGAGGGCCCCAAGTCTGCCAGTGGTTTTGTGTCTGAGTAGCTTTACACATGCAAAAGCTTCAGAGGGGGCCAAGTTAGTCTGTAATAGGAAAATAGAAAAAACTTGCCAGCTGTCTACACTGGCTGCTTGAATTTGCGCAAGAGCACTGTCGTTCTAATGGAAGAATTCAGTGCTTCTTGCGCAAATACTTAGACGCTCCCACTCAGGGATAAGCCCTCTTGAGCAAGAATACTTGCGCAAGCGGGCCAGTGTAGACAGGCACCTTAATTTTTTGCACAGAAAGCCCGATGGCTAAAATGGCCAATGGAGCTTTCTTGCGCAAAAGCGCATCTATACTGGGCACGAATGCTTTTGCGCAAAAGCACTTTTTGCACAAAAGCATCCTTGCCAATCTAGACCCTCTCTTGCGGAAATACTTTTAACGGAAAAACTTGTCTGTTAAAAGTATTTCTGCAAAATCATGCCAGTCTAGATGCAGCCCCAGATGGTATCAAGAGCTTTCGTGGGCACAACCCACTTCGTCAGATGACAGGAGTGTTAGAAGTCCAGCTCCAAGAATAAATAAGGGAAGAAAGGAGCGGGGAAGATGGGGAAAAAAAGAAAAAAGGAGAAAAAAAGGGGTGGGTGGGAAGAAAAGAAAGACAGCGAGTAGATAAGCTTCAGAGGGGTAGCCAAGTTAGTCTGTAATAGGACAAACTAAAAAACAACCAACAGTCTAGTAGCATCTTAAAGACTAAATAGTTACAAGAGGCTGATAAGAACCGCTAGCACCTTCATTGGTCGGTTGGTTAAGTCATTAACATGTGGAAGAGAATGTGCGAGCCAGACGATATCCCAGTTCATACCATTTGTATAAGAATTAAACTTGTGAATGAAGTTAAGTTCCAACCCCCCTTCACTATGTATCTGGCTTGTGGAATTGGTCTGAAACAAGTACCTGTGCAGGGAGTGCCATTAATTTCATTGGGACTGTTCATCTGAGTCCAGTTACCCATGTGTGAAGTGTTTGCCAAATCAACTCCTATCTGGCTGCCAGAGAGTCTTGTCTATCTGCATCCTCCTCTATTGATGACACTAAGAACTTGTGAAGTGTCATAAAGCTGTCATGGAGCATTTGCGGTGCAAGGACAACCATCCAGCTCAATTACTGAACGTTCAGCCCTCCTCCGTGCCGTTCACAGAATGGGATGTCACAAAAAGAAAAGGCAAAACAGTATGAAAGACACGGGCAGTCTGTACAGAACAGTGTCTTGCATGCCAACCAGGAGGGAGAATAAAGATAAAAAGCTTCTCTCACCGGATTGTTCTTTTCTTTAGATAATGATAGCTGCAAGAGGCCATTATGAATGATTGCTCAGTTTCATTATATTAGGAATTACTATGGGTGACGCCTTCCCATGGTAGCAGTTGTTATCTGTGTCTGTTACTTGTCATCGTATCTACCTGGGGAGAATTGCGTTTTATAAGGTATAATCACTGTTGATTGGCCTTTATTATCTGAATGAAGCATGGTGCTCTCCAGAACCAGGCGAGGTGTGTTGTATTGTTAACCCTTTCCGTATTCAGGAGACCCAGCAAAGCTTTGACTTCAGTTTACAAGCCTCATCACAACCTAAATGGGTCTCACCCCGCACTATACACACATGTGCATGCACACACACACATGCACACTCTCCATTTCTGGAGCTCTGCACCTCTCTAGAAAACTAGATAGGGGGACTGACAGACTGAGTTGGACCTCCAATCCATCTAGCCCAGGATCTTGTCTCTGGCCAGCAAGCGATGTGTCACAGGAATACCTAAGAACCTAACAGTCGCAGATGAAAAATATTCTGCCGGCTACATCAGATCTCATGCTGGTCCCCAGTTGTTAGAGCATGGGTTCCCAAACTGGGGGGCATGAAGAGATTCTGGGGGGGGTGCAAGGCAACTCAGCCCCCCCCCCCCCATCAAGTTTTGCTGCCCTGGTCAGTTCCTTTTTTTTGGGCTCAACAAGTTTTGCTATGGGGGGGGGTCGTGAGGGTTTTTAAAAAATCAAAACGGGGGTGTGCTGCTGAAAAGTTGCGGAACCCCTGTGTTAGAGATTGTCTTAATCCAAGGATGGGGAACCTAAGGCCCGGGGGCCAGATGTGGCCCCTGGCTTGCCTAGATCTGGCCCCCAAGGCTCAGGGCTTCCCTCCAGCATTGGGGAGCCCACGCTGGGGCTCCAGCTCCCCACCATCTCTCTGCATGGCTAGAGCACACAAAATCCACTAGCCTGGGCCCCTGCAGGGTCTGGTGTGTACAGGGAATGCGGGGAGTGTCTTTCTCCTCTGTCAGGGGCCACATCAGTGAGGAGTTGGTTGGTTGGTTCTCACTTGTGTGCAGCCCCTAACTGACTTTTCTGGGGGTCTGCAGCCAACCCAAGAAAGATCCTCCCCATCTTAATCCCTGGCACACAAGGCTTAATATCCCTTCCAGAACGAAGGACTGTTACTATCCATATATTTGTCCTACTCAGAAAGGCACTATTTGTGGGCCCTGGATGGCTGGCGGCACATCCTCTCTCTAGCTGCTAAATGCCATAGAGAAGCTAAAAAGCCATCAGGAAGGGGATTGTTCAAGGGCAGGAAGGGTTGTTCCACGCCCCTTCCCTGGACATTGAGTGCCTGCCTCGTACGGGGATCTTTGAAAACCTTCCCCTCAATACTTTCCTGTTATGGCTTCGCGAAGTGAGCAAACTACTTGTCAGCCGAAATGGTCAGGGCAGTGTGTGCGTGTGTGTTACACCCAAGTCTTCAACTGCTGAGACGCAAAGTCTCGTTGCAGTGGGCAGCCTAGGAGGCTGGAGGGCGCCCCGAAAAATAGTTTAACGTCTGTGACTTTACTGCTAGGACCGGGGTCCTGTTGCAGAGGGCAGCCAACAGGCTCTCAGATGCCCCGGTGTGTGTGTGTGCGCTATACACCCGAGACTTCAACTGCTGAGACCGGGGTCCCTTGCAGCGGGCAACCTGGAGGAGGTTGACGGGCGCCCCAATGAGTTTATAGGGAGAGCTTATAACACCTCAGATTTTAGCTGCTAGGATACAGAAATCCCTTCGCAGCGGGCAGCCTGGGGAGGCTGAGAGGTGCCCCAATGGATCTGTCCCCTGGAAGCGACACGATCCAAAACACCCAAGCTTTTCCTATACCTGTCCCTTTTGACCGGCTGAAGTTCTTTTGTTTGTGTTCGGTTCGGGTACAGCAGCATGGGTTCAAGTCAGAAGCTTGACACGCACTGGCTTATTTATAGGAGAAAGAAAGAGAAAAGAAATAAAGAAACTTGGTTCAGTGTATATATATTTATTTTATAAGTGAATGAGGGCATCCCACTTATTCCCAAAGTTTATAGCTAAATCACCTTACCAAAGGCAGTTTACAATAGAAATGAAGCAGTTTGCTTTAAGAAACTATAATAAAGTAACTAAACTTATAACAGAGAGACAATTAGAGTGTACACATAAAGAAAACACATTGCAGGTACAATTCTCACCCCTGCGTTCCAGACTTGGCGTGGCCAGCATCTTTCTCTCAATCCCTCGGGAAGAAGTAGGGCGAGGTTGGGCGTCCCATGGACCTCGGGAGACAATCAATACCTGCCAGCAGGTGTAGATGATTGGAGCTCAAATGGGGTGGGCAACTTAACCCCTCTTTATACCCCTTGGGTCACATGGGCTTCTTCCTGGTCTCAAGTGGCCAATTAGGAAAAATGGCTTTGAACGCCAAGTTTCCCACGAAGGGTGCAAAGAATAATGTACACCTGGGAAAATGCAGACAATGGGCACCTCTGGTATGTGATGGGCGAAGATTCCTCTCCTGGGACAGTGCAGGCGTGTCAATTACTGATACTAGCCATCACGGCAACGTGAGGCCTCCCAGTCGTCAGCTAGCCCATTTACTGTCTGGTTTCTGTTTATGGTAGAGTCAGGGACAGGCACCACACCTGCATTCCCAGGGCATCAAAGGCTGACTGCCTTTCTCTGGGGGGGGGGGGGAGAAACAAGATGGGGTTTGTGGAAAAACAAGATGGGGTTTGTGTCTGGCTACACTACTGCCAGGCCAAAGACATGTTACTTCACTGCCAGCAAGAGGAGCAATGGCCACAAATGACAAAGGAGGCCTCCCTCCTCTGGCATGGGGGCCCCACCAGGAAAAAACATGGCAATTCCCAGTGTAGCCAACTGGCCGTGGCCTCTCTCCTTGCCCCAGCTGATCAGCACTGCCTGCGGATTCATCAAGATGCAAGGCCAAGGCCCTCAAAAGTGTCTGGTAAGCTTGAGACACCTTAAAGGGGGCCTGTTTCTGACTGTCCAGCCCTTTCGGAAAAGGTCTGGGGCTGAGCATCAATTACCGCCCTGGGGAATATGGGGAACTGAGCAAAGAAGAAGATACCAAAGAGCTGGGGGGGGGGGATGAAATTTACATTGCAGTCTCATTCCCTGGCCAATTACAGGCTTGAAATCAGTTTGCATTTGAATGGGTTGCCGGCAGGCAGGCAAACTGGGCATGGAATATTTGGAATGAGCAGCGAGAAAGCCGCCTCGCCTTTGTCTTCAAAGCCGGCCTGCACATAGGGTCACCTCCCGGTTAGTGCCTCTTTCCATCCTGCCAAGTTCTGGCATGAAAGACACTTCTCTAACCTTGAGCTGTTTATTGAGGAGAATTTTAATTCTGCCTGATCGCCGTAATAAGCGAGCATTGCATTCCAAAGGCTGAATGATGTAAGCGTGGGGGGGGGGGAGTTTTTTGGAGGGGAGAATCACTCTGTGAGCCACAATTTGCATTAACAGGCCTAAACGTTTGTGGCACAGGAAAGTATTTACTTCTGCACTGAGCCAAAGGAGGAAAATTGCTTTCAAGAGCCGTATTTAGACTAAGTGAAGTTTTGATCTCCCTGAACTCATAAAATGAATCACGCCAAGGGAAGTGGAGAAGAAAAATGAAAGAGACACCTCAGCTCACATTTTTTATTCCTATACAACTGCGACGCTTCACTGCTTAGCCTGGTGGTTCTCAACCCGCCGCCAGGGGCCGCTTGCAGCCCAGTCAGCCTGTAGCTGTAACCAGACCCACCAAAGAAGAGGGCAAAGGAGGCACCTGCCCCAGGGTGTCTGATTCAAAGGGACTTGGGGCTCCCAGCTGCTGCCACTACCGTGCCAGCAGTAGTGGTTAGAACCCTGAGCCCTTTAAATCACTGCTGGAGCATCACGCAGCATGCCATGGTGGCTCTGAGGGCTGCCCAGGGGTGGGGGTGGCATGGCACACTCCAGGCAGTGCTAACCCGCCCCTTTTGCAGAGACTCCGCCCCTTCCAGGAGTGCAGAGACCCCCCCCTCCCATCTTGTTCAGGGAGCCAGCAAGTCTGTCAGACCCCCTGGCAGTGACCCACATGGCATCCTCAGGGCCAGGCCGATCTTATATCTCCTGCGTGGAGGCAGCCCACATAACACAATGCGAGTGGCATCTGTGGCCCACAGTGGTAACGAGGTGGAGAACCACTGGGTTAATCCAGTGCATCCCCTATTAGTGGATTAGGGGGGCAGCCTCCCCCATTCAAGGGGCACAGAGAGGGAAAGAAATAGCGCTAATGTTGATCTTGTGGTGGAATACATATCCCCCAGCCAGCCAGGCCTTCGCCGCCTGTCCCCTGAGCTTGTGAATCAGTCTTGCGGGCCTGCCAGGTGCCTTTCATTGAGAATGCCTAAATTAGAGCCCCTACACCCTTATTCGGACTCCTCCCAACTAAGGAGTTGCAGTGGGGGAGGTCTAGGTTGGATATTAGGAAAAACTATTTCCCTAGGAGGGTGGGGAAGCGCTGGGCTGGGTTCCCTAGGAAGGGGTGGAATCTCCATCCCTAGAGGTGTTTAAGTCTCAGCTTGACAAAGCCCTGGCTGGGTTGATTTAGTTGGGATTGGTCCTGCCTTGGGCAGGGGGCTGGACTTGATGACTCCTGAGGTCTCTGCAGCTCTGTGCCCCAAGCAGGACTAACAAAGGGGCCCCGTGCAGGTGTCTGCTGCAGCAGGGGGGTTCACAGCCTGACCTTAGTCACTGCTGTTGGAAGTGAAGAGGGGAGGCGGGGCAGAGGGTGGAGTGAGGTGAGAGGTGGAGTGAGCCAGCTACCCAGCTGTTCAGACGGAGAGAGCCTACCAGCAGCCATACCCTGTCTTCATGCGCCTGCTGCTTTGTTCCTGCAATGGGCTGAAAGGCGCCAAGGGAGGTTCATGTTGGACATCAGGAAAAACGTCCTGTCCGGGGGTTAAACGCTGGAATCAATTGCCTAGGGGGGTTGTGGAATCTCCATCACTGGGGATATTGACGAGCAGGTTGGACAGACTCCTGTCAGGGATGGTCTAGACGGTGCTTGGCCCTGGCTGGAGGGCAGGCGACGGGACTTGCTGGCCTGTCCAGTCCCCTTCCAGTTCTAGGCTTCTGTGATTCCTCCTCTCCCCCTTTTCCCGGATGCAGCGAGTTGGAAACTCCCGAGCCAGGGAATGAGCCAGAGGCCGGTTCAGCACCTGGGACAGCTCCAGCGCCTTAGCCCCGCGCCAGCCTCGCTGCGCCTGCAGCTGTTCGTGGTAATTACACCCCCCCCCCCCCATCAATCAGCGACCCTCAGCCCGTCCCCGGGACTCAGCCCAGCGCTCCAGCGCTGAGGAGGGGTCCCAGCTCCCTTCCCCAGCTGGTCTCCAGCGTCACGCTGCCCGCAGCTCCCCAGCCGGAGTTGATTTGTCCCCCCCCCCCGCGTCTCCCGAGGCCCAGACGCCCGTCACGTGGCGGGGGGCTGCGGGGGGTATATAGCGCCCTGCCTGGAGGGCTGGCGAGGGGGTTGATGTGTGAGGGGACCCTGCCACCTGCTGCGCGTGGGACCAGCGGCTGCATTCTCCGGAGACCCGCCACCGTGAGTGCTCCCCCGCCCCCCCAGGGAACGGGCCCGGGCCGGGGTGTCTCCCCCCTACCCAGAGGTTCTGAGTCCGCAGGGCTGCAGCTCTCCAGCCTCTCCAAGGGCGCCGCGCTCTGCGCCGAACGCCCCTAGGCCAGCGCCCGGAGCGAAGCCAAGGGGAAAGCCGAGCGCTGTAACTTGGCGCCGGGGCGTGCTGGGGAGCCCGGGCAGGCAGAGAGGCAGCCGGGGACGGGGAGATCCCCCTTGCCAGGAGCCGGGGTGTGAGGGCACGGGTTGGGTGGGGGGCGGCTCTGGATTACCTGCTAAGCGCGGGAGGGGCCGGGGCTGGCCGGGGACTTGCCCCGGGGCTGGAGCCAGCTGGGTTGGAGCGATCGCTGCTGGCCCGGGGAAGCGGCCCGGGCCGGTGCCGGGCGGGGCTGCCTGGGGGCCCCCGGCTCTGGGTAACCCCGAGGGGGGGGGTCTCTTGCAGGCGGCCAGCCCGGAAGCAGAGGCCATGAGGATCAGGCTGATTTCGGCTGCCTCCGTCCTGGTCCTGCTGTGCCTCCCGCCGGAGAATTGCTCCCCGCTGGAGCTGCGCCGGGAAGCCGCCCCGCCCCTGGCGCTGGTCCCCGAGCCAGCCTGGGACCTGTGGCCGAGGAGAGCTGGGCCGGGGGGCCCGGCTGCGGGGCTCCCCTCGCTCCAGAGACTCTGCGAGGCCGGGGGGCCGGAGCTGCGGAGGAAGGGGCGCTCGCCCGCCGCCCGGCGGAGAGACGGCGGCAGACCCAACTCGCTGGACCTCACCTTCCACCTCCTGCGGGAGTTCCTGGAGATGTCCCGGGAGGAGAGACTGGCCCAGAAAGCCCTGAGCAACAAGCTGCTGCTGCAGAGCATCGGGAAGTGAGGGCGGGCGGGGCGGGTAGGGGGGCGGTTAGGTCCATTTCTGCGCCTCGTGGGGGGCGCGCCCCGGCGCCCCGCGACCGCGCAGCAGCCCGGGGGCGCGGGGGTGGAACCCGCGGGGCGGAGGGAGGCGGCCCCCGGCGCCGCTGCGGGCTGCGCGCCCCCCGGTGTCCTCGCTCCGTCCCGTGTTCTCTGTGTGCCCGAGCGCGCAATAAACGCTGCTGGAACAAGCCTGCTTCGCTTCAGCCGAGCCCGCGGGCTGCCCCGGCTCCGTCCCGCAGGCACCGGGCCAGGGGGCGGCCGGGTTCCCACCGCGGCGCCCGCACGGGAGGGGGCTGCCCCCAATTCCTCCCAGCGAGCAGGGTCCGCAGGCCTAGCGAGGGGGGGAACTGGAGACGGGGGGGGGGGGGCTCCACGCGATCCCACGGAGCACGTGGGGGGAGGGGGCAGCCAGGTTCGAAGCTGCCACCGGGGCTGGACGGGACCGTGGGGTTGGCACTTTGACCCGGTGTCACTCCGGAGTTGCAGCGGCTCCACGCGGCCCGGAATCGGAGCGCGCCGCGGGCAGGCAGCGCTGGCCGGGCGCGGATCCTGCCCAGCGCCGTGCCTAGGACCTCATGCCAGAGCCCGCTCGTGGCACCTCCACAAGCGGGGGGGGGGGGCTGTGTCCGCGGGGGTGGGAGCGTGTAGACACGGCCCCCGACACAGCCCCAAAGCAAACTCCAGCGACAGGCGGCCCGCGATCTCCCCGCGGAGGGGGGGGGGCTGTTCACTGCTCTCCCGATGACACCCCGGGACTCAAACCGCTTCCAGGCGGCGTCGGATTCCATCCCAGCCCGCTGCCTGTCCAACTCCTGGACCTCATGCCAGCGGAGCGCACCTGGGCTGCCAACAAAGCCCCCTCCAGCCCTCTGGCGAGCGAGCTTCCCGCCCCCCTCCTCCTCTTGCCGGTTTCTCCAACCCAGCGGGGTTCAACCACCAGAGCTGCTGGAGCAAAGGCAGCAGGTTCCGTAAATCCTTCCCTTTCTGCTCCCTGGCTGCAGCAGCCCCGCTCAGCCCCAAGGGCACAGACACAAGCAGGAACCGGGGAGGGGGCGGATGCTTTGGATTTTATTTGCATGCACCAATCTTAGCAGGGCCCTTGGTAAGTTCCAAGGTCTCTGCTCTTCTAAGTGTGGCCAGGCCTGTTCCTAGCTGGCACCCCCACTGGGGCCCTGCTTCTGGCTAGCTGCTGTCTCCACCTTCCAGCGAAAATCCAGGCGGGTGGACTTCGGAGCCAAAAAGTTCACCAGGAAAGCACAGAACTGCAAGGGCTGGGTGTAAGCAACTGAGCTTGGAAAGGGAGCCTGCGGAAAAGCCAACAGGGCACATGTTAGAGGCCGGGCCTGCTTTTGCTACTGTCTGAAAAGGTGACACTCCCATTTCACTGCAATGGCTTTGTTGAATGGTAGAAACAAATGAACCTGGGCGTGGGGGAGTTGACCCTTTTAGCGTTCCCGGACTCGTCTGCGACACCAGTGCGCTGACATTCCAGAAGATTGGTTGTGTGTGGCAGAAGCAGACACACGACATAGCTGAGAAATCTCTCTCTGGTGGTATGAGATTTCAGGGGCAAACCCCACTTCCCCAGATGAGCAGAGTGGAAAAGGAACTCATGGTAATATAGATATTTGTTCCCATCTAAGCCCTGCTCCACACTAGGGACTTATTTTGAAATAACTCCCCTTAGTTTGAATTTGTAAGTGGGACGTCCACACGCCCAAGCCCGTTAACTAACAGGCCGCTTATTTCAAAATCTGAACCCCTACTTTGCTGGGGGAAGAGCGCTGATTTTGAAATAGCGGCCGTGTGGACATTCTGCTGCTGCTCTTTCGAAATAACTGCTCCCCAGAGTCAGTCGAAGTAATTACCCCCCCGGTGCTCTAAGTCGTGGTAGCGCGTCCCGTGAACAGAGCCTGCCTCGGACTCCTTTCGAGGCTTCCCCGTAGGTGGACACCCCAGTTTGATTTTGTCATTTCAGGAGTTACTAAATTGATTTTAGTTATTTCGAAATAGTTTCCTAGTGTAGCCCTAAAGGGCTCCAGGAGTAGCTGTTGTTTTTAAAGTGACAGACTTGAGACTAAATATCTAAGGATTTGATATGGCTTCTCTATGGCACATTGGAGGATGATTTACATTTTCACACACACACACACACACACACACACACACACACACACACACACACACACACACACACACACGACAGAGAGCACAAACATCACAGCTGTTTGCGGCCAGAAGGGCCCCTTCTGATTGGCTCCTTTGAGCACCCTTGCCTGGGAGGCGCCACCTGCTGTTTGGACGAGGGGTGCGTGTGCGCCTCACCCAGTGGGCCCTGGCCCGGCCCTTTCGTGCTGCTGCCCGGCCAATGCTCTGAGCGAACTGGATGCGAGGTCCCGCACCGGCCGCTTGCCCGGCTGCGCCCAAGCCCCTTCCTGCAAAAGGCTGGCGCCGGCTGCATTGTGTTCACCCGGCAGCATCCCAGGGAGCAGGGCTGCCTAGCAGCGGCCTCCCTTCCCACCTGGGGAGCAGGAAGCCTCCCCCTGCAGGCTCCCCAGCTGCTCCTGCATGGGGGCAGGCCCCTGCTCTTTGCTGGCAGATAACTGTGGTGGGAGGCGCCTTTGGGAGCCTCTGGGATGCAGGTCGCTAATGGATGACATGGGGATGGGGCAATGTTCCCAACAACCTTTTTCATCCATGTGCAGAATGCATTTTGTTCTCTGCACCGAGGCATGTGTGAATGTGCACCACCTGGAGAAACACAGACCGAGCTGTGGGCGCTCTGCCAAGCAGATGGGCAGCCCTGGAATCTCTCCTGAGCGGCCGCAAAAGGGCCCAGCATACAGGATGGAAGGACGGGGAGTCCTACTTCTGGCCCATCTCCCCATGTGACACCTGAGTTTCAAACGTGCGGAGCCCCTGCGACTTGTGCAGGATTTGTCCGTGTTCAGGGCCTCTGACTGTCCGGGGGCTACTGCACCCAGAGGGAGGAAGCCAGAGCCAATTCTCTCGTGTCCCACTTCCCTGTCCCAGGCCTGGGCTGCTCTCCCCATGCAAATGCAAACCAGGCAGGGGAGGCAAAGGCCAATGGCCCCACCCAGGAAGGAGGGACCCTGCCCCCACCTTTTCTACGGCTGGACATCACAGAGCAGGTGCGGGGTTGCTCCCAAACAGAATCTCATTGGTGTCTTCTCTCTTCCCGTCTGCCGCCGCAGGGCCCTGGGAAAGCAGGAAGGAGCAGAAAGTCAGTCTGGCTGCAGAACGCAGGGGCATGTCCAAGCCTGGCTCCTCACAGCAGCCCCATAACGCTCTAGGCTGCTCTCTGACAGGAGCCGGGGGGAGGACAAACAGGAACCATCTGCGGTTCGGGGCATGATACCTGCTTGGAAACGCCAGCCTGGCCTCCCCGGAGGCAGAGCACGGCCCCCGAGTGCCCAAGAGGCGGCAGGGGGATCGGCCAGGCTGGCGACAGGAAGCTACGGCCTGGCGGAGGATGAGAACATGGGCACATGATGCAGGGGCCAGAGGGAGGCGAAGGGAGAGGAAGGGGCTGGACCACAAACAGCGAGATGCGTCCTCCCAGCATGAAACAGAGAAGCCGGCAGGGCAGGTGCCAGTCCTAGAATCATGGGATTGATGGTCTAGTCCATCGCTAGGTCTAGTCCAGGCCCAGGCACCAGGGGGTCCGGTAGCCTAGGCAGGGGAAGGCTTTGCCTTCCCAAACCGCCCTCCTACACCCCTCCCCCAGAGCCCCTGCTGTAGGCATCCTGGGGGCGGAGTATTGCTTCCCCCAGGGCCCGCCCTCCCAGTGCTCTGGGCAGGGAGGCTGGAACCGCACGGTCTCCTCCCTCTCTGGTTCTCCAGGGCTGGGGAGCTGGGGCTGTGCCATGGCCCCTCCTCCCTCCCCCCGTGTTCCGAGGCTGGGGCCGTGCCGTGTGGCCTCCTCCCTCCCGGGTGTTCTGTGGTGGGCTCATGTCTGCCCGCTCCCCCCCATCGTGGTTGTGGGAGCGCACACAGCATGTTGCCCCGCCTCCCTGTGGGAGGGGCGGGGTCTCAGCAAAAGAGGCCAGGCCGGTGGCTTTCCTCCCCCAGACTTACCTTCACCAGCCACCCCTGCCGGCCACTCATGGCTGGACTAAGTATTATCTAGCCCTGGGTCGCGGCCCAGGTCAGGGTGGTGGGATGTGGAGCACTGGGTCTCATTGCTGCAAGGGGATCAGGTGACCGGGGGGGGGGGGGGGGTGCTAAGGCAGCTTCCAGCCTGTCCTGCCACCAAATGGCCATTGGGTGGGTGAGCACACAGGGCTCCCCACACTGCCTCTGCCCCGAGCACTAGCCCCGCACTCCCATTGGCTGGGAACCTGCTGCCGGCTGCTTCTGGGGGAAGCCTGGTCTGTGGTGCCAGGAGAAGCAGGAAGCTGCTTTAGCCTCCCCGCTGCACCACTGACTGGGACCTGCTTGAGATAAGCCCCTCCTGCCCCAGCCCAGACCCCCCCCCCCAAAGCTGGCGCTCTCCCTACCCCCAAAGCTCCTCCTCAGTCCTACCCCGGAGCCCACACTCCAGTCACATGATATTGGGTTGCGGCATCGACCATTTTCTTCAAGTGGGTCACGAGAAAGAAAGGGTTAAACCTGCTGAGCCAGCCCATCCCTGACACGTCAGTGTGCTCCTGTCTGTATGCCTTGGCGAGGGGCCGATCTGCTTAGCCGGTTAACTGGGATCCCATAAGGGGGACCCGCAGCAGGAGCCGGCAGTCCCAATCGTGGGGGAGACGGCTTCTGCTCCTGGTCCCCCTGCACTTGGGTCTGCCACTGGCTCCCCCCAAGCGTGGGGGTGGTGGCAACAGAAGCCAGCAGTCCCAAGAGCAGGGGGAGGAGGTAACTTCTGCTCCTGGCCACCCCTGCACACGGGACGGAGGCTCTTGTTCCCAACCCCATCATGAAGGGTGATGCTTACCAGGTACCCAGTTACCCGTCAGCATCCCTGGTGCAAATCCCCCCAAATGGCATTTTTCATGAGCAATGAGCTGCTGCAGGCACAGGCTGCTGTCTGAAAATGCCATCACGGTGCCTCATTATCCCCAGTGAAACCAGCCCCCAGCTCTGCAACAGCCTTTGAGATGAAAGGCGCCGCACCAGGGCAGAGCCTCCTTAGATCGGAACAATCCTTCACAAAGACGAGGACGGGAACAGAGGGTCTAAAAATACATTGAGCTGGAGCAGGCGGGAGCTTTCGCCCAGCCCAGAAGGGAAATAAAAGTTTGATCCTCTCCGAGGCAAAACCTCCCTTTGCAGGGATAACGCTTTGAAGGGATGTGGGGGGATATTTTTGCAAGGATATTCTTCCCATCTGTGACATACAATGTACGAAATACCTAAAAGCCGCCATTTCCAGTGGGGACAGGAATAGTTACCTTGTTAAAACAGGGCCACTCACGCACGGCCTGGGCTGGCCAATGGGCGCTGGCAGCCTCGCCGCTGATGCTGGAGAAGAAGTGGCCGGTGATTTTAACCCTTCACTTGCATGCCCCCCAAGTTCTTACTGACTACAGCTGGATAGTCTCAGAGGGGGAGGCACGTTAGTCTGTACCTGCAAAACCAACGAAGAGTCCCGGGGCACCTTAAAGACTCGCAGATTTATCAGGGCATCAGCTTTGGGTAAAATCCACTTCATCAGATGCATGGAGACAATGCGTTTTTTACAGATGAAAGCTGATGCCCTGATAAATCTGTGAGTCTTTAAGGTGCCCTGGGACTCCTCGTTGTTTTTGGAGGCGACTAGTTACGTAGAATCTGGCCCAGTATCTCATAGTTGAAAGAAGGACCAAAAGGTTCCCTGATCCTGGACAGGGTCACTTTGAAAAGGCTGATCTTCAAAAAGACCTTGAAGCAGAACAACCATACCAAAGCAAACCTAGGGTCTTTAAATACATTAGGAGCAAAAGGAAGAGGAAGGAAAGTGTAGCGCTCGGAGGGCACAGCTACACAGCGGCGTTATTTCGGGATATCTGACGTTATTCTGAAATCACCTTGTGCGCGTCTACACGGCAGGCTGTTATTTCGAAATAATGGAGAGCAGGAGGACTTCTTACTCCAACTCCTGTCACCCCCATTTCACAAGGGCTACGTCTTCACTGGCATGATTTTCCGGAAATGCTTTTAACGGAAAAGTTTTCCGTTAAAAGCATTTGCAGAACAGAGCATCTAGATTGGCATGGACGCTTGTCTGCAAAAGCACTTTTTGCGGAAAAGCGTCCGTGGCCAATCTAGACGCGCTTTTGCGTAAAAAAGCCCCGATCACCATTCTCGCAATTGGGGCGTTTTTGCGGAAAACAAATCTCAGCTGTCTACACTGGCCCTTCTGCGCAAAAGTTTTGCGCAAAAGGGACTTTTGCCCGAACTGGAGCAGCATAGTATTTCCGCAAAAAGCACTGATTTCTTACAGTAGGAAGTCAGTGCTTTTACGGAAATTCAAGCGGCCAGTGTAGACAGCTGGCAAGTTTTTCAGAAAAGTGGCTGATTTTCCAGAAAAACTGGCCAATCTAGACACAGTACAGGAGGAAGGGAAGCCGGAGGAAGAGTGTTCACCCTTTGACTTCCTGCTGTGTAGACAGCGCCAAAAGCCAAACGAAGTTATTTCGACTTCAGCTACGCAATTGACGGAGCTTAATTCGACGTGAGCCTTGCTGTGTAAACATGCCTGGATCTAGTATGGAAGGAGAGCTAATCATTGATGGTATCAAGACAGCTGATGTTTTTAATGCCTAGTCTATGTCCAGTCCTCACTAAAAAGATTACCAGCGACCAGCTACTCAACACACTATTGAAAAGGAGGATGCAACGCAAGTCAAACCAGAGAAAGAACGGGTTAAAGACAAGTTAGATGTGGTCAAGTCAGCAGGGGTTGATTAAATTCATGCTTGGGGGTGTGAGGATCTAGCTGAAGCCATCTTGAAAACATTAGCAATTATCTTCAAGAACTCATGGAAGAAAGGTAAAGTCCCAGATGACCAGAGAACAGCAAACTTAGCACCTATCTTTAAAAAGGGGAACTAAGAAGACTTTAAGAATCGGAGACCAGTCGGCCTAACTTCAACACCCGGCAGGGCACTGGCCATCAATTTGTAAGCAGCTAGAGGATAATAATAAAAGAGCAGGTTAAAGAGTGGAATGCATTTTGATGTGTGCACTAATATAGAGGAGACGTGCGACACGATGGGGACGTGTGACATGGAGGGGTGTGCGACACATCACCATCATATCGGTGCACATAATACAATTAATGTGGGGGGTGGGCCAAGGGGTTCTGAGTGTAGGAGGGGGCTCAGGCTCGGGGCAGAGGGTTTGGGTGCAGGAGCGTGAGGGAGTGTGGGCTCTGGGGTGGGGCTGGAGGCGAGGGGCTCAGGGACAGAGGGTTGGCGTGCAAGGGCTCTGGCTGGGGGTGCAGGCTCTGGGGTGGGGCTGGGGCAGAGGATGGGCTGCCTGGGTATGAGGGGAAGCTTAGGGCCAGGCTGTGATAGGGGCCTCCAGGGAAGGGGGGCTCAGGGGCTGGGTTGTTTCAACTCAAGGGAGTCCAAGAATGGGCCACAGTGGGGGGGAACGGAACGGGCCACTCTGGCCAGGGTAGGGGAGATCTGGGGCCAGGAAGACTTTCTGGGCTTCTCTGACTGCGACAAGGGAACTTTGAGGCCACACGGTGGCAGGTGTAGGGCTAAGGCCAGTCCACTCAGACTGCAGTGGCGGGGCTGGGGCAGGTCATAGTTGCGATCCCTGCCCGGCCACCAGGCTGCAGGCCCGATTGGGGGGCGGGGGGGCGGCCCCCCTCCATTGAGGCCCTGCCCAGAGCTAGCTAGGAAGCTGCTTGGCCACACTGCTTCCAGGGAACCGAGGTTAAGAGGAGACTTGCTTCATCTAAGTATCTTGGGGGACGACGACAAATATTTGCTAATGGCTGTTGCCAACTCTGCATTTCTGCCATAACGCAAAATCAACCATCATGGGTGAAAAATTGTTCCCAGCTCCATTTCCACTCTCCCTCTGGGGAGCACAGACCCTGGGAGTAACTTCCCGGCGGGAAGGCTTCCCGGGTGACGACCCAAAAGATACTGCTGCTACCGTGCCCACACTGACTCTGCAGCACAGTGAAAAGTGACCGTGCAGCACCTCAGGAGCCCACTGACCTGGCAGGAGACAGAAGCCATTTCCTCCAAGGCCAGTGCTCCCTCTGCGGTGTCTTTGGAGGTACTGGCTACCCAGCTGGAGTCAACAGCATCCTTGTCGCCCGTGGTGCTGTCCAAGGTGCTGAGCAGCTCAGCTTGGCCAAAGCAAGTGGCTTCTTCGCTCTCTGTAGTTCCCTTGCCCTGGGCTGCGGATTCAGCTGGGATTTCAAGGGCATTTTCCTTGGCATTACTTTGGAGGGCAAGAGGTGGGGCGACCATTTGCCCGGCGTTGGCAGACAGGCCAGCTTCCAAAGCTGCGTCCAAAGCGGTAGCATTTGAGGGCCCATCTGGAGCAGCTGCGTCCTTCTGAAAAGCAAACACCAGGGAGGCAGGGAGAAAAGTTCTAGGGGAAATGCTCCCATGGGGAAGGCATTTAGATCAGCTGCCTGATAGAAACCTTGTCAAACCACAGCCCTGCTTGGGGCTGGCAGAGGGCCCAGTGGCCCGACTGGGTTTTTTCTGTCTCAGACAGCGACAGCCACATGTCAGAACTGTGCTGCTTCCCCAGGTCCAACGACACCATCTATCAGTGGAACAAGGGCAGGCTGGGGGCCGGATTTCATGAAGCCCCTGCATTCCCTCAGACCAACAGCTCCTCTAAAGCACTTTCCTGAGAGCATGGGGAGCGTTACAAGCCGGTCCCCAGAGAGTCCCAACCAAACTCCCCTCTGATTTTTCATATTGGTGTGTGGAATAAATTTTCTTATGTGCACCAAGGTGCATACACCCCTACTAGAAACACCTGCTGCCGGTGCTCTGCTAATCAGCTGGGTGGCATTTGACTCTCTCCTGGGGGTGACCACCCAAGTGCCTGGCCTACAGGGAACACTGGTTGCAACCACCATGTTGCTAAATGGGGGGGATCCTGGTAGGGAAAAGATGAGGGCCATGGGCCTATGCCACCTACCAGGGATTGCATAGCACAACGACGTGTCACCCGTGCCTGGCCAGGCACACCCGCCTCACTTGTACCTCACGCATGAGGGCGTCTCTTTGGCTTGGGAGAGGTAAATCCCACAGCAGCAAGTGTGCATGGTGGGTCTTCCCCATAACAGGTGCAGCGATCAGCCATTACCTGCTGGGCAGTGCCTGGATTGCCCTCGGCTCCCTCTCTGCTGGCCTGCCCATCCGCCGCATGCGCTGCGCCCCAAAGCTTAGCCTCCCCGTCAGCTTCTCCAGCCACCTCGCTCTCCGCCTCCTTGAACGTCGGGGGTTTCCCTTCAGCCTCCTCTTCCATTCCGGTCGTGGGGCTGCTCGGGGCCTCCTCTCTGCCCTCACCGCCGGCCCCTTGTCCTTCTGCTGCAGCCTCCGCTGCCGCGCCATCCGTGTCCCCGCACGCCGCCTCGTCCTCTCCGTCCTCTGCCCCTTCTTCCGACTCCTCCACTGCAGGGGTGAAAGAGAGCCCTGGCCAGGGGCGACTGAGGCCTGTGGGGGGGGGTGCAGGGAGGGCCACCCAGAGGGGTGGCGGGAAAGCAGGAGCACCCCATTTAGCAATGACCATGGTGGCGGGGCGTCCGGGCAGGGCGCACCTCTCCAGTGGTACCCCGAGTCACAGAGGGCCCTGGCACTGGGACAGGGCAGAAGGGAAGCAAACAGCCCCTTTTCCAGAGGGGTACAAACACCCAGATTTCACAGACACTGGCCGGCCGCTGGACTGTCAGCTAAGGAAGTCTCCGGGAGACACTTCGGGCCATCCATGGTGAAAATACCTGTCCCTCCCCCCGCAGTGGGAAGAGCCAAATGCAAATGGGGATTCTGATGACAGGGAAGGAGCTGAGGGGATTCCCAATCCCCGCCCCAAGGAGCTTTGGGGCAGGCCTGCCGACAGGAAGGGCAAAGGAGGCTGTTGCCCTGAGCCCAAGCAATTTAAAGGAGCCTGCGGTTTCCGGCTGCTGCTGCTGCTACTTTGGCAGCAGCAGTGGGAGCTGGCGTGTTGGGCTCTTTAAATCACTGCTAGAGCACCTTGCCGCATGCTTTGCATGACTCAGAGCGGGGGGAGCGCACTGCGCTCTGGGTAGCACTGAGCACTGGCTGTCCCAGCCCCGCCCCTTCTACTCAAGGCCACACCCCTTCTACTTGTTGCCACGCCCTTTCCCCTGGAGGCCACACCCCCTCCACCAGATGGCACGCCCCCTTCTGGGAGTGTGGAGCCAGGCCCCCATATACACCTTTCCCAAGGCCCGTGGAGGCTGTCAGTGCCCCTGCTTTGGGGTCGGAGTAAGCCAGGCTGGATTTCTGTACCCAGAATGAAATAGGAGCCTGATCCCAAAGCCCCTTGCGGGGAATGGGAATCTCTCCCTTGACTTCAGTGGGCTGTGGATCCAACCCTGGGTGCTCTTCCCTTAGGGGGAAAAGGTTCCCCAAGAGAACACAGCATGCAGAGACCCTGAGGTGCTGGTTCTGGGGCATCCGACACCAGGTCTCTCAGTCTTCTCTATGCACCAGCTGCCTCCCTCCCTCCCTCTGTCTCCTTCCTGAGACACGCACCCAACGGACCCAGCCCTGCCCCTCCAGCACATCCAGGGCAGGGAGGGGAGAACCCGAAGGAGGATCCGCCTCCGGCCTCTGCTAGGTGCAACCGAGACACTCCCAATGCCAGGGAAAGGGCTCTCCGCTTCTGCCCAACACGAAGGCAGGAGAACAGCTGGATTCCGACCCCCTGGCTCCTCTCCAGGAGTGCGCCTGAAATCAGTGACCCGTGAAACGGAGAAGGAGGCCGAACGGGGACACGAGAGGCGTGAGAATCAGGAAGGGTTCTGTGCCAGCGCAAGCAGCCCCCAGCATCGCGGTGAGCAGGCAGCCAGGCCTGAAAACCCTCTTCTCCCAGGCCCCTGCTTCTGGCCAAGCCAAGCCGCCTTCCTCACCTTTAATGAAGTCCAGCTGATAGAGGACCCGCTCCTCGGCATTGAAGTCCACCGCATAGTGCTCCATGTTGTCATAGCCAGCCTCCAGCGGCTCCACCTCACGGCTCTGGGTCACCTCGGCTATTCTGGGCAGGGGGGAAGGAAGAGATGATCCTGGGTGGATCCAGTCGCTCTGAGAAACAGGGCTCCAAATGGGACGGTAAAACCGGGAAGTTCTACTTACTTCTGGACGAGGACTTTGGCGTTCTGAGAAGCCAGGAAAGGCGAGACGAGAGGGGATTTTACGGGAACAGGAAAAACAATCAAAATCAAAACTTGTGGGGGACTTATGGGGGTGGTGTGAAGGACACACACACACACACACACACACACACACACACACACACACTAGGTGGCATGCCCATCCTGCTCCCTCTAAGACAGTGTTTCTCAACCAGTGGGACGAATACTCTTAGGGGTACTTGAGAGAAGTCTGGGGGGTACCTCAACAGTACTGAAATGTGGAGAAAACTTAATTTTTGTTGTCAGTTTTACAGCACTTTATTATTTTTGTACTTTTTACACCCGAAAATTTCATCGCCCGCCCGGCTACGATTAAGTTGTTTAAATAAATGTGTGGCAATGGTAGAGAAAATGTGTGTGTCTGAAAACTGTAGGTACTGGGGGCACTTACAATTTTTTTTAAAGGGGTACTTTATAAAAAACGGTTGAGAAACACTGTAAGAGAGACATGCTGGCTACGTCTAGACTGGCATGTTTTTCCGCAAATGCTTTTAACAGAAAAGTTTTTCCGTTAAAAGCATTTGCGGAAAAGAGCGTCTAGATTGGCACGGACGCTTTTGCGCAAAAGCACGTTTTGCAGAAAAGCATCCGTGTCAATCTAGACGCGGTTTTGCACAAGAAAGCCCCGATCGCCATTTTCGCCGTCGGGGCTTTTTTGCGCAAAACAGTTTTGAGCTGTCTACACTGGCCCTTTTGCGCAAAAACATTTCCGGGTTAAGGGCTTTTGCCCGAACGGGAATGTCAAAGCATTTGCGCAAGGAGCACTGATTTCGGATAGGAGAACGTCAGTGCTTTTGCCAGTGTAGACAGCTGGCAAGTTTTTGCGCAAAAGCAGCTGCTTTTGCAGAAAAACTTGCCAGTCTAGATGCAGCCGCTGTGTATAAACCCAATACAGGTTAAACCTTGTGGTCTGGGACTCTCTCTGGTTCGGCAACACAGATGTTGCTGGACTAGAGAGGCCCAGCATGGAGGTTGCCAGTGGCTGGGAGCAGAGCCAGCCCGTGGGAAGGAGGGGAGCAGAGCGCACAGCTGATGGGGCCAGGAAGCCAGCACGGTGGCTGGAGTCCACGGAACAGGGGGCGAGTGAGCCTGTATCCAGGAGGGCCAGGAAGGGCGGGCTGCAGAGCTCACAGCTGGAGGGGTTGCGAGCGCCCACAGGGCCGCCTCCGAAGCTCCCAGAGCTGGCGGGGCCACCAGAGCTCATGGGGCCATGGATCCTGCAGGGCTGCCATAGGCAGGGGGCCAGGGCAGCAGTGGTGACAGGAAGCTGGAGAGGGGAGCCCAGGGGAGAGGCTGGTGCCCCTCCCCCCAGAAAACTCACTTGTCCGGGACCGGTCAGGAGGAGCCGGCGCAGGGAGGTCCAACCTGCACAACATCTCAGAGTTTGGAAACCCAGAGCACAAGAAGCCCAGCCCAAGCGCTCTCCTCAGCCCTGGCTGTTCAGGAGGCTTTTCCTACAGACATCGTCTGCCCACGGACTTGGCTTCCTTTGCCTTAAAAGTGGTGCCCGCTCCTTACCCCAGGGCCACCCCCTCCTGGACGTGAAGGGTCCAAGTGGGCGGCCCTCTGCTATCCAGGCGCTGGCTGGACAGGAAGCTGGGATTCCATTCCCAATCCGCCTCGAAACGCTAGTAGTTGCTTGGAGGGTAAAGCCGGTCTGGCCCCACTCCTGACTTCCCCCTGCCCTGTGCATCTCTGGGAAGCAAAGCACGTCAGTTCCCCTGGTCTGCAGGCACCCCGAAGCAGCACTGGAGGGAGACGGCCACCCCACGCTACCTGCACAAAGACGGCCATCTGCAGCTCCTCCGTGGACTGCAGCGCGGCATCCACCAGCTTGGAGGACGACTCGATGTGTTCGCTGTACGACCTGGCGAGGGATTTCAGGTGCTGGGTCTTCTCCTCCTGCTCGTAGGTGATCCTCTGCAGCATGATCTTCCTCCTCTCCTCCAGGATGGCGTACATGCGGTCAAACTTCTCACACAGCGCCTGCTTCTGGGCCTTGCTGTTCTCCTGCTCAAGGGAGGCAGAGATCAGCCCCCTGGCTCACTTAGCTTGGCTCAGAGATCAGGCTGGGCAGCTGACTCGCGGGGCGAGGGGCATTAGGAGCATTGGCTCCTCTTCCCTTTGGGCTGAGCATTTCAAGCCAAAAGGCCCCTCGGCGCTAGGTCGGAGGCAGCACGACGTTGTCGTTCCAGCCAAGGTCTGGAGAGAGCGGAGTGAAAACTGGCATGTCCCTCCCAGGGGAAAGTCTGATACTTTGACCGTTGTGTACGTCGGGATGAAGTGGAAATGTCTGAACATTTCCCCAACTGAAACGTTCCAAAAAATGACCAATTTGGAAGCATCATTTCTGGAGTCCACTTCCTCCACCACGGTCAAATGACTCCCCTAATGCACCGTGCCGGCCAATCAGCAGAGACCACCGAGCATCCTGGGAGATGCAGTCCAGACAAGGAGTTTGCCCTGGGTGAGTGAATGAAAGCATCCAACAGCCAAACTACATCTCCCTTGAGGCTCTGCAGTGCTACGGGCAAATCCTGTCTAACGTTGCACTAACGCAGAACGAAACGTGTCCGCTCAGGTCACCAAACCAGAATACTTCCGGCGGGGGGGGAAGGAGAGTGACATGAAATATTTCAAATGGTTTAGTCCAACGGGCCATTTAAAAAATGGAGTAAAACTAAAAACTAAAATAAAATCAGCACAACTCTTTGGCTTGGCTGAAACGGCTCATCCGTTTGTCCTGCATTCCTGAGCCCCTCTGGGCGTGGGGGTCAGCCAGACTCTGTGGGTCTAATCCCAGACCCACCACTGTGCGATCAAGAGTCAGCCCCGCAGCTTCCCAGCTTCCCCACATGCAATGGGGAGGGGGATAATGAACTTCTCCACCTCACAGGGAGGTGGGGAGGCTGAATTCCTCTGGGGAGAGCCCTACGGCAGCCTCATGTGGAAGGTACCGTACAAGGGCAGTTTTCACGGCCCAGCACTGGGGGGTGGGATGTCGGGCGCTGGGTCTCTTTGCTGCCCGGGGATCAGGTGAACAGTGTGGGGGCTAAGGCAGCTCCCTGCCTGTCCTGGCACCACAGACTGGGCTGTGCCCCAGAAGTGGCCAGCAGCAGGCCTGGCTCTTAGGTGTGTGGGGGGGAGGAGCACACAGGGCTCCGTGCACTGCCCCTGCCGTGAGCACCAGCTCCACACTCCCTGCTGCTGGTTGTGTCTGGGGGCAGCCTGGTCTGCGGTGCCAGGAGAGGCAGGAAGCTGCCTTAACCCCCCTGCTGCACCACTGACTGGAAGCAGCTCAAGGTGAACCCCTCCTGCCCCAGCCCTGACCCCCCAAAGCCAGACCCCCCCTATGATGCCCCAAACCTCTCATCCTCAGCCCCTCCCCGGAGCCCACTCTCCAGTCACATGATGTTGAGTCTCAGCATCAACCATTTTCTCCAACTGGGACATGAGAACCAAAGTCTGAAATCCGCTGCCTTAGAACAATAGCTGGGCACATGGCCTGGAAACGCAGCCCTGCAGCAGCCAGCCAGGGACACACTGTGCGCGGCATCGCGGCACAGCAAAAAAATGTAGGAAGCCATCACAGCAAACTCCTGCCGGGGGCTTGTCAGTGTCCGTGCCGAACAGACAGAGACATCGGCTCTCCAGGTCATCTTCAAATGCGGCCAACTGAAGGAGAGCACATCAGTGCCGCAGAAGGGGCTTCCAAGCTCTCTGGGCCCAAGGAGCAGCCCCTCTCTAAGCTCAGCACTGGTTCCTGGGGCTCCCCCTCTCTCTCCCCAGAAAGGAACCTCAGGAACAGCCTATTGTACCTCGATGTTCTTGCACGTTCCTTGCAAGGTATCGATGAAGGCCTGGATTCGGTCATTGGTGGCAACAAGGGCTCCGATCCCATCGGTCAGTGCAACCTGGGCAGGGGAAGAAGGAAAGAGCGAGCTCAGATTTTACCACGCGGCACCAAGGACACAGCCAACGGTGTACAAGTCACCAGGACGAGATGGAGATGGTCCATGCTCCAAAGGGGCTACTGTCCAGGGCACCCTTGTTTCATAGAACCCTAGAACTGGAAGGGACCTCGAGAGGTCATCAAGTCCAGTCCCCTGCCCTCATGGCAGGACCAAGCTCCATCTAGACTAAACCATCCCTGAGAGGTGTCTGTCCAACCTGCTCTTAAATATCTCCAGTGATGGATATTCCACAACCTCCCAGGCAATTTATTCCAGTGTTCAACCACCCTTGACAGGTAGGAAGTTTTTCCTAATGTCCAACCTAAATCTCCCTTGCTCCAGTTTGAGCCCATTGCTTCTTGTCCTGTCATCAGAGGCCAAGGAGAACAATTTTTCTCCCTCCTCCGTGTAACATCCTTTTAGATACTTGAAAACTGCTATCCTGTCCCTCTCAGTCTTCTCTTTTCTAAACTAAACAAGCCCAGGTCTTTCAGTCTTCCCTCCTAGCTCATGTTCTCTAGACCTTTCATCATTTTTGTTGCTCTTCTCTGGACCTTCTCCGGTTTCTCCCCATCTTTCCTGAAATGTGGTGCCCAGATCTGGACGCAATTGAGGCCTAATCAGCGCAGAGTAGAGCAGGAGAATGACTTCTCGGGTCTTGCTCACAGCACTCCCTTTGACTCATATTTTGCCCACGGTCCACTCTGACCCCTAGATCCCTTTCTGCAGTATCTTTCCTAGACAGTCGCTTCCTGTTCTGTATGTGAAATGGATTGTTCCATCCTAAGTGGAGCACTTCGCATTGGTCCTTATTAAACTGCATCCTGTTTACCTTAGACTGTTTCTCCAGCTCATCCAGATCATTTTGAATGATGACCCTATCCTCCAAAGCAGTTGCCACCCCTCCCAGCTTGGTATCATCTGCAAACTTAATAAGCGAACTCTCTATGCCATCATCTGAATTGATGAAGATATTGAACAGAACGGGTCCGTGTGAAACCCCACTTGTTATGCCCTTAGCCTTTGTTCCCGCACTCATGCCTGCCATGGAAGGCAAACATCCCTTTTTCACAGACCAGACGGCATGGCTTCATGCTGTCACCATTGCTGGTGTGTCCCTAACATCTCTCCCAGGGGGTGCTGGGTAAATAAAACATCATAAGCAGCTTCAGTCGCTTCCTGCCCCATCCCAAGTCTCATTTATGTCTCTGCTCGTCTGGAGGCAGCCCTTCCCGCCTCACAGACGTCCCCTCTCCCTGCAACATAGAGTCTGGCTTTGAATTTCCCGCACCCGAGTGCAAGACAGAGTCAGGGAACTGGGAGCCCTGCGGCTTCCAATCCCGGACACAATCCCTTGCAACAAACCCCGTTGCCAACTTTGTCCACATATTTACTCTGGTGACACCATCACTGGACCTAACCATGTCAGTTATACCATCAAGGACACATATTCCTGTTCGTCCACAAATGTAATTTATGCCATCGTGTGCCAACAGTGTCCTTCTGCTACGTATATTGGACAGACTTCTCAGACACTTTGCCAAAGGATTAATCCCCACAAATCAGACAACAGACATCTTCACAAGGAAAAACCTATCAGTTTACATTTCAACCTACCTGGACATAGTCTTAACGACCTTACTACACGCATCTTTCTTCAAAGAGACTTTAACACCAGATTACAGAGGGAAACTTCAGAACTTTCATTCATGCTTAAATTTGACACTTTATGAATGGGCCTTAACAAAGATGCTAATTACCTTACACATTATGGCTGTGTCTGGATTGGCATGATTTTCCGGAAATGCTTTTAACGGAAAAGTTTTCCGTTAAAAGCATTTTTGGAACAGAGCATCTAGATTGGCACAGACGCTTTTCCTCAAGAGTGCTTTTTGCAGAAAAGTGTCCGTGCCAATCTAGACGCGCTTTTCCGCAAAAAAGCCCCGATCGCCATTTTAGCCACTGGGGCTTTTTCACGGAAAACAGCATTGTACTGTCTACACTGGCCCTCTTGCGCAAATGATTTGTGCAAAAGGGCTTTTGCCCAAATGGGAGCAGCACAGTATGTCCGCAAGAATACTGACAATCTTACATGAGATCGTCAGTGTTCTTGCGGAAATTCAAGCGGCCAGTGTAGACAGCTGGCAAGTTTTTCTGCAAAAGCAGATGATTTTGCGGAAAAACTTGCCAGTCTAGACACAGCCCTCGTGAGGACTTGTTTTCTTCCACAAAAGGCAAAGGGCTTTGAGTTCCTCAGGCAGAAGGTGCAAGCTGGTCTATTGTGGGCACCCCACCCCCGCTCCTCCTTCCTCCCTCACCCCCAGGAACCTCTGGTCTGGTGTAGTTGCATGTCCTGTGTAGTTCCTAGGCACCGGTGGAGAAATTAACAGTCCCATTGAACTCAGCCCTGTAGGCCTGAGAGCTGCTGCTACGAAGGCATCATCCAACCCTTCCTTCTCACAGCCTGTCGCAGGCCCGGGGGGGATACACGGCTGCGGGAACGAGATGCCCAACTCTGCCCCCGCCACCCTCGGAGCGACGAGCCAGGTCCCTGGCCCCCGGTGAGCAGCACCCCCGGGAGACGCCCACCTTCTGTTTCATGTAGATGTCCGACAGGGGAGCGACGTCGCACTCCTTGTGCTCCCCGAAGACCTTGCAGAGGGAGCAGGTGGGCACCCCGCAGGTCACGCAGTAGATGTTGATCTTCTCTTCCTCGTGCTCTTCGCAGCTCGGGTGCTCGGTCTTGAGCAAAGGCCGGGAGCTACGCGCAGAGAGGGAGACAGTGAGGGGGGAGGCGGGGAAGCCAAGATGGGTTTTTATTGCCTCTTCTTGCCCCTCCTGGTGCTGCGACTGGAAGCCCAACAGGGCAGATGCGACGGGCTGAAACGCCCCTGCTGAGACCCAGGGCCAGGGAAACCCGCCAGTTGCAAAGCCAGGAGCGGAGGGGCTGGCACCACTACCCCCGTTTCCTTCCTCCCCGCACTAGCGGGAGCAGGAAGTCAACAGGCTCCTCTTCCCGCGGGTGGGTCATCCATGGAGGGGTTTGCTAAGCAGAGGGGAGGGGAAGCCGGGGCGCCCTGGGCGCAGCGCCAGCAAGTAGCCAGCTGACTGGGGCACTCGGCTGCAGTGGGAGGGGCAGTGCGATCCAGCCGGGCCCCTGGGGCTTCCTGCAGGCAGCTGAAAGGGGCTGGCTGGGTCCTTCCCCTCTGGGATTGCCCCAGCCCTGAGCCATTTGGAGAGGGCGGGGGGGGGGGGGCTGCAGACACACATAGCAGTTTGCTGTTTCTTCCCCCTCCTCCCCGCCTTGACTCCCAGGGAGCGTGGGGAATGGGCCCAGCCTGCTGCCTCCCTCCGGCTCCCGGCTGCCTGGAGGGAGGCAGGGAAAGAACGCAGCAGGCGATGCACTTTCCCCTCGCTCCCCGAAAATCAGGGGAAGGAGAAGAAGAGCAGCAGTGACCCAGTTATATGGGGCCACCACGACCCTGCCCTCCCGAAATGGCACCTTGACCCGCCCACACACAGCCCCCTGCCCTGACTCCAGCACCCCCACATCCTCCCTTCCCCGAGCCCCCCACACTCCCAGCCCCCCCACCCCAGCCCCCCCACCCTGACTCCTGCACCCCCACATTCCCAGCCCCCCACCCTGACTCCTGCACCCCCATCTTCCTTGCTCTGAGCCCCCCTGTGACGTAGTGTTGGTACCTTGCTGGTTGCTAAGCTGGGGCTGTGGGTGACCCCCACTGGCTGCTGCCTGTACCACGGCCCAGCAGAGTAGCTGATGGGACAGGGAGGTGACCTGTTCGACCGGTTACCCCCCAGGGAGAGGAACAAAGGAAGGAGGGGAGGCCAGCCCCTGGCTGGGGGGCAGGGCTGGAAGGGACGTTTTTTAGTTTCTGTCTGGTATCATGGAGGAAGCAGCCTAAGCAACAGGCTGGGATCTAGGGGCCCAGGCTCCCCCATTTCAAGGGGGACTGAGGCATCCGAGGCCTGCCCTGGAACCAGATCATATCAGTGCTGTGCTGTATCCTGGAGAAGCAATAAACTCCCTCTGTTCTGCTGGCTGGTGGAGTCTGTTCGTGCCACTACGGGGGTGCAGGAGGTGAGGGAACTCCAATGCGCCACTACACCCCCACTCTCCCAGCCCCCCACCCTGACTCCTGCACCCCCCATCTCCCAAGCGCTGATCCCCCCACACTCCCAGCCCCCCACCCTGACTCCTGCACCCCCATCTCCCAAGCGCTGATCCCCCCACACTCCCAGCCCCCCACCCTGACTCCAGCACCCCCCATCTCCCAAGCGCTGATCCCCCCACACTCCCAGCCCCCCACCCTGACTCCTGCACCCCCCATCTCCCAAGCGCTGATCCCCCCACACTCCCAGACCACCACCCTGACTCCTGCACCCCTATCTCCCAAGCGCTGATCCCCCCCACACTCCCAGACCACCACCCTGACTCCTGCACCCCCATCTCCCAAGCGCTGATCCCCCCCACACTCCCAGACCACCACCCTGACTCCTGCACCCCTATCTCCCAAGCGCTGATCCCCCCACACTCCAAGACCACCACCCTGACTCCTGCACCCCCATCTCCCAAGCGCTGATCCCCCCACACTCCCAGACCACCACCCTGACTCCTGCACCCCCATCTCCCAAGCGCTGATCCCCCCACACTCCCAGCCCCCCACCCTGACTCCAGCACCCCCCATCTCCCAAGCGCTGATCCCCCCACACTCCCAGACCACCACCCTGACTCCTGCACCCCCATCTCCCAAGCGCTGATCCCCCCACACTCCCAGACCACCACCCTGACTCCTGCACCCCCATCTCCCAAGCGCTGATCCCCCCACACTCCCAGACCACCACCCTGACTCCTGCACCCCCATCTCCCAAGCGCTGATCCCCCTCACACTCCCAGACCACCACCCTGACTCCTGCACCCCCATCTCTCAAGCGCTGATCCCCCCACACTCCCAGCCCCCCACCCTGACTCCTGCACCCCCCATCTCCCAAGCGCTGATCCCCCCACACTCCTAGCCCCCCACCCTGACTCCTGCACCCCCATCTCTCAAGTGCTGAGCCCCCACACTCCCAGCCCCCCACCCTGACACCTGCACCCCCCATCTCCCATACTCTGAGGCCCCCACACTCCCAGAGCCCTGCCCTGACTCCTGAATCCCTCACTTTCCCCAACCCTCTGCCCTGAGCCCCACCTCACATCCCCCAGCGCAGACTCCTTCACCCCCACCCATCCCCAGCCCAGCCCAGAGCCCCCCCACTGCACCCCACACTTACATTTCTTACAGATACTGTCTTATCCCCCCCTCCCCCGGGTGACAATCCTGTACCCGTAAGAAACGCAGGGCCCAGCTCTACCTGCAGATGTGCAAGCGGCCGGGGCAGGTTGCCCCAGAGCACAGCTGGGCTTGTGACCCATTCCTAGCAGACGGGGATGCACCACAAGGAGAGACCCCGGCTCCCCTCCCAGCAACTCCTCTGCCACGTCTCAGGTGGGCACATGCCATCTGGGCCGCTTCAGACTAGGGGTGGGGGCCCAGATGTGGCCCCAGCTTGCCTGGATCCGGCCCCTGAGACTCAGGCCCCCCTGCATTCACTGGGAGCCCACATTGGTACTCCAGCCTCCCCCCATCACCTCTTCATGGCGGGGCTGGAGCACACGCAATCCACTAGCCTGCTCCCCCACCCCAGGCTCTGCTCTGCGAGGGGAATGGGGGGAGGTTTGGGGGTTTCTGGGCTTTTTCTTCTCACTTGTGTGCAGCCCCCGGCTGATTTTTCTGTGGGTCAGCGGCCCCCGGCCCAAACAAGGTTCCCCGGCCCTGAAGGCAGAGACAAATCTGTCCTCCTCTGCAGAGTCCAAGCGCTCCTGCAGGGGAGAAGCCCGCTCCCGCTCCCGCTCCCGCTCCGGACACCACCCAGCTCCCTCTCCGCTGGATTTTTAGCTTTGCCTCCTTCCTCGACCAGGGACCGAGTCCGTCTGGAACTCTGCGCGGTCCATGGGGACCTCTAATGGCTGAACGGCACTTTGCAAGGAGACATCCCAGAGCCTGCAGGCTGGATGGACAGATTCATACACACACACACACACAGACACAAGCTCTTTGGGGCACCTTGCTTTCACACAGACACACACACACACACACCCACACACACACACGAGCGCTTTGGGGCACCTTGTCTTCACACACAGAGACACGCACACACACAAGCTCTTTAGGACAGCTTGCCTACACACAGACACACACACGAGCACTTTGGGGCACCTTGCCTTCACACAGACACACACACACACACAGACACAAGCTCTTTGGGGCACCTTGCTTTCACACACACACACACACACACACACACACACACACACACACACACACACACACTGGGGCACTTTGCCTTCACACACGAACACACACACACACACACACACATGGGGCACTTTGCCTTCACACACACACACATTGGGGCACTTTGCCTTCACACACACACACACACACACACACACAGGGGCACTTTGCCTTCACACACACACACACACACACTGGGGCACTTTGCCTTCACACACACACACACACACACTGGGGCACTTTGCCTTCACACACACACACACACACACACACACACACACACACACACTGGGGCACTTTGCCTTCACACACACACACACACACACACACACACACACACACACACACACACACACACACACACATTAGGGCACCTTGCCGATTCCTGTTTGTAAATATCAATGATGTTCTCCACCAGCAGATTCCTCTGCAGGCCGTAGACCCCGTGCCGGTCCAGGACCACCTCGTGGCGGCAGGACGGGCAGCGGAAGCGGCCCGCAGAGCCCAGCGTCGTCCCGCGAGACTGAAACACAACAAGCCCCTACGTTAGATGCCTGCGGGTGGGTTGCTCGGCTGGCCGGGAATCCCCAGGACCCGACGCATGCGCCGCAAACCTGCCACAAAGGACGCCAAGAAGGGGGCGGACGGTTAAAGGGCACGATTGCAGCGCGGCAGCTAAGTGTGAACACGAGCTAAGTCACAGCCCAAAGGCAGGTGATGAAAATCCCCCAGGACAACGGAGGGATCGGAAGAAGAACATGCCTCACCCCTCAGCTATGCTGAGCCATCGGCACATGACTCCAGGAGATCATTCTGGAACTGCTACCAGAAAGAAAAACTTCTCTGTGAATGTGAAGTGGTCAGACTCGCTTCTTCTCCATTAGTGTCAACCAAAGAAGAAATGAGCCCGTCAAAATCAGTGGTGATGAGCAGCAAAGAGCCAGGGAGGCGTTAAAAGCTACAACAACCTGATCCTGATGCCATGGCCCAAGCACAAAATTAAGAGAGTGCACAGTCTGAGCGTGGCTCTGATAAAGGCTTCCAGTGTAGCCTTGGGCATGTCACTTTGCCCATCAGTGACTCCATCTTTCCCTCTGTACAATGGAGACAGTCAGACTTACAGGCCTGTCTCAGGTGCGGTGATGCTTCTTAATACAGGTTGAACCTCTCTGAATAGGTCCAGCCCCACTGGCAGCCTGCTACCCTGCCAGAACTTTCAGGTGCTCCAGCTGCCCTGCCACTGGCCCAGCCAGACTGGTCTGGCTACATCTATGGTCCAGCAGGACCACAGATGTTTCTGGGCCAGCAGCAAGAGCCCTCTGGGGGCTAGGAGCCCAGACAGGCTGGCTGCAGGGGGGCCAGAGGCTGGGAGCCCAGTTGTGGGAGTCTGGCTGGGCTGGTGGCAGGGCAGCTGAGCACCTGCGGGCTCTGATGGGGTAGCAGGCTGCTGGTGGGGCCAGGAGCCTGGTGAGGCAGGGAGGATGTAGCCGTGAGCCCAGCTGGGCCAGTGGCAGGGGCCGGGCTGGGAGTCCAGAAATGACCTTTCCTGGTCCAGCCAAATCCCTTGCTCAGGGTTCGTCAGGTCCCGAGGGGGCCGGACCAGGAGGGTCCAAACAGTGAAATGCCATGTGTGCTACGAACGCCCAGATCGCCACTAAAGAAAATGGCGCGTTATAGAGCTGCCAATTTGCCGGCCCATTCCTTCCGCATCAGTAGCCCCTCCTGTCTACTGTGAGCTCATCCCCACTGAGCCACGTTTCTCACTCTCGTGGTGCGCAAAGACATTGCTCGATTTTGGGGAAACTTCAGTCCTTTTATCAGAGGCCAGGTAACCACGAACTTCTCTACAGGCTGAACCTCTCTAGTCCGGCACCCTCAGGACCTGACTGGTGCCGAACCAGAGGATTTTCTGGACCATGGGAGGTCAATATTGTCTATCACTAACACTTCCACTGCCTACCGGGCTCTGAGAAGACGTTTCAGGGTCAATTAGAGCTAAACAACAACACAGAACACCGAGAGCCAGGACTGGTGGCTGTAAACAAACTTCATGGGACCGTGGGCAATTTGGCCACACCCGTGATAGATGGACACACGGCTTATAAAACCATGCTGGATCACGGATGTTGCCGGATCAGAGAGTGCTGGACTAGAGAGGTGAGGGCATCAGACTGGAACTCAAACATTCTAGTCCTGTCTGCACCAGAGGTGACAGTCTGCGGGGGCGCCCTGGTGCGCAGCTCGGGCAAGACCTGGCTGAGCTGTGGCAAAAGCCAGCAGGGAGCTATTGAAAGATCTGGCAGGGATCTGGGTTGCAATAGGACAGGACCTGTCAAATGTTAAGTTCCTGTCACCGCACACAAGATCCCTGTGTGACCTTGGCCAATACCTTTCCCCTCCCGGGTGCCTCTGCCCCCCATCTGCGAACAGGGCCTCGGTCTCTCTGACCTCACAGCAAATGGGGCTGTTCACATCATTCACGTTTCTGAGGCTCCTTTGCCAGAGGGAGCTAACACTGGCCTGGCCCTTGGGCCCACAGGAGAGTTCAGCCCTTTCGCAGAGGTTTGGGTGCATGAAAGTTTGGAGTCTGGAAAGGGTTGATGAAGAGGACAGTTTGGGGGCACTCTCCTTCCCAACTCAGCTGATCAATCCACCCGGCCTGACCTCTCCCTGCCCACTTAGACACACGGCCACAGGACCCTGGGGTATCAGCTGGTTTAAATCAACACCCACCCGGCCCCCAGGAGCAGAAGGCTGAAACCGGGGTTACTCACCTGAAATATGTCATTGGCGCATTTCCGGCACAGGTTGTGCTGACAGGGCAGGATTACCACCGGTTTGGTGAACATCTCCAAGCAAATGGGGCATATGAGCTGCCTCTCCAGGCTGTCGATGGGGTGGTCTCTCCGGTAGGAGCTGTAGTCCATTTGGAGAGACATGACAAGGAAGCCAACGCACCCTCCCTCTCCCGGCTCCCCCAAACCCAGCAGCCGCAAGCAACGGAAAAAAGGAAGCGCTGGGGGCGAGGCCTCCGTGGCCACGGACTGGAGAACGGAGGAAGAGCCCAGGAAGATATGGAAGGGGAAAGCCGCCTGCCACGCAGCTTAAGCACTGGGGGCAGCTGTTGGCCGGGTGGTCCCTGGGGCTCTCCTTCAGCTCCACTTTAGGACTCTAGGAATTTGATAGCGGAGGCGGTTTCCCTCTCAAGTTACTATTAAGGTTCTTGCTCCTTTCTGGAAGGAGAAAAGGCTCATTTGGTTGGACCACACTGCCCAAGGTCAGCTCATCGCCCGACAGACGCCCTATGCCCATTCAGTCGACACACAGAGGGGGGACACTCCGGCTACGTCCACACTACGAGTTTTCTCGGCAAAAAATATGCTAATGAAGGACTCATTTGCATGAGTTGTGATCTCATTTGCATATTTTCTGCCAATCCGTTTTCGCCTAGCGGTTTTTACGCAAAAACAGGCAGTGTGGATGTTTTCTTTTTGCGCAAAAAACTCTTTTCCTGCCAGATCGGTAAACCTCCTTTTTGGGGGCATAAGGATCCGGCGGGAGAAGGGGTTTTTGCACAAAAAGGAAATGTCCACACTGCCTGTGTTTGTGCAAAAAACACCAGGCAAAAACGGATTGGCAGAAAATATGCAAATGAGATCACAACTCATGCAGATGAGCCCCTCCTTAGCATATTTTTTGCTGAGAACTTGTAGCGTAGACATAGCCACTGAGGCAGCGACAAAGAACACGTACCCTCCTGGGGACCCGCGTCCCCCTCATGCAAGGAATCTCTAAATTGATGGGGGAGCTGTGGGCACTGCTGAAATAGAAAGTGAGCGATCAAGAGCAGGGAGCACTAGCAAAGGGAAATCCAAAGGGCAGCTGGATTACGGGATGGCGAGAGGTGGCCGCGTCGTTTCTACGTCCCCTACTGCACCAGCGGCAGCCTAACGCGAGGATAAATCTTGGCCTGGCGCAGCTCCCACGGCCACGACTTAAAATCAGAGGCAGTTGTAGAGTGAATGCAAGACGGGGTAAAATTACTCGTATCCAAGCCAAGCCAATGGCAATTAACCTTACAACCAAGTTAACAGCACGTGGACGCGAGGCCCCTGGGAAAGAGAAACGCCAAATAGTCTGAATCTTTTGATTTACCGTCTTATCTTTCAGGCCTTAGGGTTCAGATGGGGACACACCACATTCCCATACGCTCCTCACATGGTGGGGGCATGACTGCCCCACCCACACTGCCAACCCTGCCTGGTGTGTTTTTGCCCTCCACACCTGGCTGGGCCCCCAAGACAGACCTGCCTCTCCTGTGACCTGACACAGCCTCTTCCTGGGGCAACACTGGGGGGGGCGAGGGGAGGCACACAGGACACATGCACCCCGCCCAGATTTCTGCCAAGCACGGTGCTAGAACATGGCCAGCAGCAGCCATTCAGCCCGGTGCAGGAGCCAATTCCAGCCACAGGAATGATTTTGCAGCACTCATCTCTCCCCCACTCCTGCCACCCTTCCTGTGTGGCTGGGAGCAGCGTGGCCCGTCCTGCCCTCTGTCTCGAAAGGCAGCTCGCACCTGCAGGCTGCTGCTGGCTTTCTTTTGGGGGGGGGGGGGGGCAGTGCCAGTGGACGTTTTCTTCCTCTGTGCCACAAGACAGCTTCGCTGCAGAACCAGGTAAGCAGAGGGGAAGGAGTGTCCGGGAGAAGGGGTGCATGTATCTGGAAGGGGAGGGCTGGGCCCAGTTGCTGAATGTCATAAGTTTCCAGGTGTCTGGTATTTTCACCTCCTGGCCCGGGGGGGGGGGGGGGGGGGGGGGGGAGGGAAGGGGGGGAAGGAAAAGAAAAACACTAGACATTTTAGATATCGGGTATTTTCTGATTTTTTTTACCTGGACAGGAGGCAGAAATACCAGACTGCCCAGGTCATGGGGTCCAAAGTGGGGGGCATGAAGAAATTCCAGGGGGGCAACCTAAGGCAACCCAGCCCCCACCCCCCCCCCATCAAGTTTTGCTGCCCCACTCAGGGTTTTTCTTTTTGCTCAACAAGTTTTGCTGCTATTGGGGGGGGGGGGGGGGCGGGCACATGAGGGTTTTTTTCAAAAATCAAAAAGGGGGGCATGATGCCAAAATGTTTGGGAACCACTGGTCCAGGTCAATACCAGACACCTGGCAACCCTACTTCCTTATGCCAGTGCTAGACTGTGGGCTTTGCATGTGCTGGGCCCAGCTCTCCCTGGACAGCACTCAGGGCTGGAAGGTTGGCCTTTCCCTGGGCACCGGCCCAGACAGAGGCAGCAGGCAGAAGGCGGCTGGCCAGGCTGTTGGTGAGCAGAGGGGTCTGATCAGAGGCCGATTCCCTGTGCCCCGCAGGGAGGGATACAGAGGAGCAGCAGGGCTGATGGGTAAGAAGCAGGAGGCAACACCACTGGCTGCCAGGGGAGCAGAAACAGGACAGGGAGCAGAGCCCTGCCGGCTGAGACATCATTGCAATGTCCTACGCCCAGGGGTGTAGTGAGGATAAATACATTAAAGGATTGAGAGGCTCTCAGTGTGGGTACTTAAGCTAGAAGAAGAAACCTCCCCTTCTCAGTGTGCTTAGACCCACAGACTTCGTTTTCCACACCCTGTGGATTCTTTGCCCTTGCTGATATGCAAACGTACAGGCTTCACCTGATGTATGGTAGTTTCCAGTTTATTCAAAGGGTCTCCTGTTATACGATTAACTGAACAAGCCTTCACAGCTGTTCTTTTAAGAGTAACAGAATATCAAGCTGAGCATATGTATAAATCATTCATAAAAACAAACAAGCATCAGAATAAATGTGTCGGGGGTTTATTTTCATGTGTCATTCTAGGAAAACCAGCTGTATGTCAGCAAAGCTTTACAAGAATATACAACAATTTTGGCCATTTGAGAGGTGCTGCATTTCCCCCCCTTTTTGAAAATTTGTCTGTGTATTTTACACTTGCCTACTCTTTGCATGTATGAGACAAGGAATTAAAATTCAATGTTGCATTGCATAGGAATGTAGCACAATGGATTCTGGATGTAGAGTTATGGGAGAAAAAAGTGGGAGAATTTTGGGGGGTTAAAGGTGAGGAAGAGTTGTGAAACAAGTGCATAGGATTCCTAAATCGGGTTATTTCAAGGATATTTAAATACTCACACAAGCCAAGAACCAACAGGTCTGTGCACATTGAAGTAATAGGAAAACCTGTAGTGAAATCAAGTACAGGTAGAACTCCCTCGCCACCTGAAATCCAACCTATAACACCCCTACTATTCTAGTCTCTTCTGAGTAGCAACCACTAAGTGTGGCACGATGTTCATGAGGTAGACAAGTGCTCAAAGGTGCTAGGTTAACACCCTCTGTGCTGTGGCTGACAAAGTGATGCATCAACAGCCCAAGAAGGCTGCATTAAAGATGGAAAGAAAAAGCCAAAACAACTGTTTCTGCATTGAAAACATTTATTTTACAACAGTGGATTCAGATAATTTAGCAACCTTTATTTTAGTTTATATTGAGACATACATTGCACAAATTACCATGCTAAAACATAAAATAATTCCTTCTGCTTGAACCGTATCTATGTACAGGAGCTCAGTAGTATCGAGTGTTACAATCCACAAAGTCCAGACAGCCACAGCTACTTACATACAATTCAGAGTATGGTCCTTTAGTTACATAACAAAATATATATATATGTCTATACATATATCATTGCTTTTCAGATGCTTTACTCCTTTGATTGTTTTTACAATTGCTAGCATTTTTTAAACAAGGGCTTTTCCCTCACCCCACCAGAGCTGAAACACAGTGCAAATGTGAAATGCATTCTCTCATTCCATCTTCAGCTCTCATGGGCTTTGTAAGCAGCCGATATGACAAACCCATCGTGAACTGCTCACATGCAAAACAAACTGTGTTGGATTCAGTGACATAGCAAACCAATAGCCTCTCCACTCCTACCCCAACACACGGGAGGAGGTGGGGGGACGTGGAGAAATGAATGGCATGACAGCCATTGGTGCAAGTGGCACATGCACGAAAGAAGGAAACCTCAAGAGCAAAAGTTCTTTGAGCTTGGCAAATATGAAGGTCCATCTATTGGGACAGAAACAAACGTCATTTCAAACATTTAAGCAGCAAAAGGAGCCTTCCTTGATCCCTACAGATTTTCACATTTGGGCTGATTGCCATTAGCAAAAAGAAAAACCAACTCTGACTTGCGCATGTACTTTGTGATCGTGCCAGGCAACAGCCATTTGGCCTTCGCTAACCAATACAACTAGAAGTAATTTGGTGGTAACTTGAAGTTTGGCCCTGGGGAGGGAGAGGGGCTTTGAAAAGCTAGTTTTATTTTACAAAACATCAACAATTCCATGACACCCTTTTGAATTCAATCTGTCTATAAGCAACAAAAATTGGGGTAACTGAACCAGACAGTGCAAAGGCATCTTATTATTCTAGCAAGGAGGGAAGACTTTATGGACAAACAGAGAATTCCCCCTATGTGTATGGCATGACATTCTTATTCTAAACACTTGACCTAATTCTATTCATACCCTAAGATCCTTCATCGTTTCCTTCACTTGTCATTCACTGGCAGATCTACTTTTTTCCTGAAGTTGAAAGGAGAAGTGGTGATTCTGGGCACACTAAACTAACTTCTTCGGCTTGTCTGTCCAAGAGTTCATAAGAGTAGTGTTGAGGCAAATTTCATGTTACACCACCAAAGAGACAGCAGCAAGAACTGAGTGTATATACGCTGTATAAATATACACACGCCCACATACAGACACACGCACACGAACCTGCAATCCTATACGTACAGCACAAGGTTTGGACCTCTGAGATTTGCAAACTACATTGACCCCCTGCCCATGCACTGGGCACAGTGTAGCCAAAACCAGCACCGAAATCACAAAATAGCAATATATTTTGTTACACCTCCAGTGATTATCATACTGATATTTAAGATGGCTCTTCACAGCAGCCCACGCAAGTTGAAGTCATTCCAAGGACTGCCCTTACCCTCTGTGCTATTGTTGGCTTTTATTTCTTTTGTTTAAAGAAGAGCAAGAACGGGCTCATACCAGCTTCACACAGTCTCATGGGACAGAATCAAATAGCCGCTGACAAGCTTCAAATCAGTTTTTAAATCTTTTGGAAGCCACTGCTGCACACAAAATATGATCAACAATCATCCACCCACAAAAAGGGCACAATGTTGGCTGTGAAAATGTAGCAGGGAAGAAGCTATTTAGGTCAGAGGTGTAATGTAACCGTCTGATACCTATCGTTTCCCTCTCACAATAAAAAGATGGTGCATGTAACATGGGCATTTCACTTTCCAATGAAAATTTGTGTCTCTGAATTATGGAGTTTGGCGTGGCAGGTAAGAGAAACAGCTGCCCTAATATAGCCAGGACTTTGGAGAAAGCACCTTCTTGGAATGAAACTAGGACTTCAGGCTTGTAATTTCACTTATATTACACTCAAGTCTCCCAATGCAGCACGTGAAACAGAATATCAGCACTCACAGGACTTGAACACTGGCAAGATTTCCTGACTTTTCCCTTCCCCATATAGCCAACAAAATTAAGCTTTCCAAGCCATCAGTGGTATTTCTTTCAAGGTGTAGGAGAAGCTCAATGGTACACTACAAACGAAAAGGCTCCATCTAGAGATAGGAGAAGTGGCATTCAAATGGAATGCATGCTCCGTTCATACCAACCTCACACAAGAACCATCTGCAGAGGAGCTGGGTTTCGGTGTTCTCGCCCAGCGATGAATACAGGCTGCCCAGCAATATGGAGGCATTGCAAAGCGGCAGAAGCCTATCAGTTTACCTAGCAAAGATCCCTTGTAAAAGCTGAGCTAATATCCAGTTGCACCGGGCAGGGAAAACTGCAGCACGACACATTTCCTAATGTTTTTGGAAACGTCAAGAACACTGAAGGGGATCAGACAGATTCGAAGGACACGGACTAGTTATGGAAACAGGGTGCCCCGCTCAGGGCCGGTGTCCATGCCTACTAATCAAAGTCTAGCCCTATAAAAGGGCACACAGGTCCCAGCGCACTACATAAAATGACCCTTGTGTAAAATAGATCAGAAACCAACTTCAATCAGCTCTCTAGCTTAGTTACATCTATAGTGTAAACAGGCTCTGACAGGATGGGTTTTAAAAACTGTAGTCTCTACCACACTTAGTCTCATCTTCTAGTACCATATTAATAACGCCATTCTTCTGAACAGGTTGTGCACATTTAAATTTCAAAGAGCATCATATATTTTAAACACTGAGCACTAATATCTAAAGCAGTTTAAAAATGTTACAAACCCAAAAATAAGACTAAAGATATGGCTCTAAAATGTCACTGCATGGAATTAGCAGAAGTCTACGTATCATCAGATTCCATTAAGACATTTACATAAACAAATGTATATACAGATAAATAGTTAACTTCCTACATACATTACCAATGGAATTAAACTGGCATTTAACAGGCACAGTGCCCCATTAGTCACTTCAAGTGAAGTTTCTCACTTGTCGTTTGTTGCACTAGACGAAGTTTGGGGACTTCTACTTCCAGAGAAAGAACGGGTCACAATAAATCTATCACCAGTTACTTCAATGGCAGTTCTGCCATTATGCAAAGTGGATGGTATTTTAAGTATTCACTCATATGGAAAGCAGCAGCTTTGTTTACTTAATCTTCTCTAGGATTCGTGTAAAGTCAGTGGTCCTTAAGATCAGTCATTAGGGTACATCCCAAACTGGGCTGTCTCAAAAATCTCACCCAGCATGTGGAGATCAATTGGTTACGTTTCTATCTACTAAAGGAGCTAGTGCTTTGTATAGATTTTATGAGCTAGATGGGAACAACTGAACAAGCTAAACAAAGACTCCAGGAAACTCAGAAAATCTCTCTTATTAATGTAACTTTTAAAAAAACCTTAAGTTCAAGTTAAATCTGGCAACACATTTAACATGGAATAACGCTGCTTAAGTTAAACATTTAGAAGGAAACATTCTGCATCCAAGTCAGTAACAATGGCCTTTTAAGTTCTCTTCTCTTTTTATTTTCCAGGTTTTGGAGCCTGCTGTAGCCTCCCAGTGAAGCTGTCATGCCAATTCTGGTGCAGCCCCATGGAGCTGGAAATGCTTGCTGCTCCTTAGCATTGCAAGATTTTAGCGAAGGAACCACTAGTTACCACCACATTCTGTATTCACGAGGTGTGTACAAAGCTTGGCTATTCTGTAACTATAAAAGTGCATGTAGTAGTTTTAGAGCTCAGGATGCCTGTGTATAATATATGACTCAATTGAAAATAAATGTGGACAGTTTAGTGACAGGGCCCCTTTTTAAATGAAACAAAGATGAATAAAAAGACTGGATAACTCAAGTCTTCTGGTTACATAATACAGTACAATCTTTTTTTTAAAATAAACTACAACTAAAATAACCATGTGTTTCATATAAAAACTGAGAAGTTAGGAAAGATCCAAGGATGAGACTCTTATAACAAATCTTACTTTGTAATATCTGAAATCTTTCCAGTGTAAGAGAGGGAGTGGATTAGGTCCTGAGATCAGAATTCTGGTATCTCTCTTATAATGTAACCACATATAACGATGCATGGTCAGCTAATTTACAGCAGATGGATGTGGACACATCAACCGCTGAAAGGAAACTAGCACTTTCTGAATCTGGGTCTTGTTACGTCATTAAGGAAGAGGACATTATGGACCGTAGTGGATTATGAAGTACATATAAATGTGTTACCAGCCTGAATCTTGTCTATTCCCCTCCCCCCAATGCCACTGTGGTGCACTCTTAAATTTATCCTCATATAGCTTTTTCCAAACAGCATCATAATTGAGGTGCCGTCTTTAACTTTCATTTTCTTATCTTCGGCAATTTCATTGTTTTAAGATTAGCTTGTATTTAAAAAGTACATAGGACTCCTACACTGTTTACAAAGAATACAGTGAGTTCTTACAACTGACTTCCATGGAATTTGAAGCTAGAGTTAAAAGTCTCCTCCTGCATTCACTCTCACTCTGAAACATCCCAATGACTTTACTGCTGCAAATGAAGTGCCACAGAAACTAAGAAACAGTATCAGAAATTTCAAAACTAAAGATCAAAAGTAACTTGGATCCCTGAAACAAGGAGTCACAACTTCTTCACATTAAGCGACAATTCAAATGAAATGATGTTTGCATTAGTAGCTCTCGACCAGTAACCGGGGAAGGAAAAATATCCTGAAGTGTAAGTCTTTCCATCATTTTACCAGGACCTTCTGTCAGCTCTGTGGCTAAAAGTACAGTTAACTTTTCCCCAGTGGAATTCACTGACATGTTCAGATCACAAAAGCTGCTTTGCTGGTAAGATTCTAGGGAATTAAGTTTGCACATATCTCTTTACGTTCTCTGGAGTACAACATAAGTACAGGATTAGTCTATAAAAGGCCATTGTGACCCCAATTTTCAACTGGAAATTTACTCCCCATCCAAAGGGGTTAAATCAAGTCTTTAGTTAAGCAAGGACCTAAGATCAGATTGTGACTGATCGAGACTGCACCAAGTTTTTTTTCCTGATGCTAAATACTAAAACAAAGAGCAGAGCTGTAAATCACTGTTTGCCCAAGATACGCTGGTAATAGCATTCAAGCAACTCCAAGTTTGTAGGACTATCAGCCTTAACCATATGCTACAGAGGGAAAATGGCTCAAATGACTAAGCGATCTAAAATCTGTTAAGTGCTGCAGATTCCCTTTGGATACCACAGCAGCAAGATCCAAAATTGCCAAAAAACACACTTTTGCCTGTCCCAGACTTACATGCATGCAATTGCGTCCAGACACCTGGCAGTTATGGTGAATAAACTACTTTTAGAAAAAACCTGATTTAGTGTGGAGAATGCTAAAGAATTGTGTGTCAAAGTCTGGCAGGAATCCAAACCAGAGATTTTAAATAATTTCATACTTTCACTGTGTGCAAGGTTGTAGTGAAAGAAATTTGCATGAACATTTTTTGTACAGATGGACAAGGCAGAAGCCACCATCTTCCATAACAAAGAAACTATGATAGGTTAAACCCAATGGTAGTGCGTTGCTCTGCTATGGCAAGAAGCCGTAGCTCAGTTCCCAGGCTCTTCTCCTCTAGTGACACTTGAGCAGTTCTAAGTACTTTCTCCAAACTCACGCCTCTGGCTTGTGAAAGAGCAGCATGGAAGAATCCCAAAAGGAATGTTGGCTGGAAGGTTATCAGTCACCTTGCTGGGCTTGAAAGAGAGAGTATGTGTGTGTGTGTATATTTACTAGTGACTCCTCAATCTTTATTCAACATTTTCCGAGGAAAAATTTATTAGAAGCAAAATATACCAGCAATTTAGCTGAAAAATAAATGCTTCTGTAACAGCTGAGCAAACCTAAAATTCTTAAATTAAACCACAAGTTGTAAATATCTAGACATGATTTGATTTCAAGAAAGTACAGGAAACTGTTTAGTAGTTTCCATAATAATTTATGTGAAGAAAAATAAAATGTTTAAGTAAACAAATCTAAACAAAATACTATGTGCAAACTTATATAATATAAACACAAAATGAGGTGCATTGTTCTTAGCCATTTACACATTCCAAAAAGTTGTTCATGAAAGTTCAAGGGACATTGTCAAGTTAAGAGCATTTTAAAAAAAACAAGTGTCCCTAGCAGTCTTAATAGCATTTTAGATGATTAAAGGATAATTTTAAAAATCTAATTTGCTTTCCACCATTGATGCTATTTGTTTACTTTCTACATTTTCTTAATTTGCATAATGAAAACAGACTAATCAGCTTCACTTTAAGATTGTCATGCACTAATAAGAAGCTGCAATAGCTGTTTATAAACACTTCATAGAGGAATGCTGCAACAGTTTATGCATGAATAAAGAAGCCCATAAAATCTTTCTAGTAACATTTGGGTTTTGTCACAACCTACATTAGCATATACTATCAGAACTCATATCATGCATAAATAGAAGCTGACTGAAAATTTTATGTCTGAAGTGCAAAAACAAATGAGGGAAGCATGTCCAGGGTAGTTTTATTTATGCTGAAAATCAGCATTAAAGAATTCCTACCATACATTGGCCTTTTTTGGTTCTTTGCATTGTAAACTTGCTTGGACAGAGGTGTAGGGAAAGGCAGGAAGGGCTAAAAACAAAGATCTTAAGACCTTTGTCGCACTCTCAGATCTTTACAGTTCAACTGTATGGAAGCAGAGCAACTTGTGTGTGACTGATTTTACTCACTCTTTAAAAGATCTTTTTTAGGCTGGTACTACTGCTTAAAATGCAGAATGTCTCCATCACACCTTATTGTGAAAATTCCTCAATACATAACACAGACATTTAACGTAACTCCATACATGCTATAAAAACAAAAAACAAAAACAAATAAGACCATAGCTAAACTGCTTTAAATACTGCATGCTACAGCACTTCATGTATCATCAAGATACGACACTGAAGGTGACAAAAGGCTGAAGGGATTACAAAATATTCTCGGCAGATTGGAGGCTGCCTTCTTACTCTGGCAAAACCTTTTCCCCCTCCCCATTTGCTATTTCTAATGTTCATGATTCTAGTGTTGAATTGGCCATGTATATAATTATCCGTTCTCAATCAGCATTTCCTTAACTTAGTTAAATCCATCAGTGTGGTAGCTGGGGTGAGAGTCAGTTGTGAGCTGGGTCGTCTCTGTGGCTGATGCTGGTTGTATCACAATGGGTGTGTCTGCAGCCTCTGAAAAGGGAAAGCAACGTTTTATTGCATTGGGGAAAACAGTTTCCATGAATTTTTGGCAAGTAGCAGGCAGTCACGCTGCCCAAGGACAGTACCAACAATACTCTCCCACATGCCTCTCTTCTGAAGCACTATGAATTCATTATTCTCCAGTCAGATATCAAATCAGATGAGACAACACCTGCGTACTAGGTATATTATTTGAAGGGATGGCATTTTTTAATTTACCAATGAAGAGCCAGCCATGCATAAAGCAGCTATTACTGCTTTCCCTCTTAAAAGCATTACAGTCCAGACGGAGGGTATGTCTACACAGCAGTGTTATTTAACAAAGTGTGTACACACAGCAAGCCATTATTTTGAAATAATGGCGAGCTGGAGGACTTTACTCCAACTCCTGAAACCCTCATTTCACAAGGAGTAAGGAAAGTCAAAGGGAAAGTGCTGTTCTTCCAACTTCCTGCTGCGTAGAAAGCACCAAAAGCCGAATTAAGCTATTTCAACTTCAGCTACGCAACTGACATAGCTGAAGTTGCATAGCTTAATTCGACTTTTGCCCTGCTGTGTAAACATGCCCCAAGTGAACCAAAACAAAATACCCAACTCAAGCGGTTTCCTTTTAACTCAAAATCATTTGCTTGCCTCACAGACATAAGTTTCACTTATCATTGCATGGAACTATGTAAAGACTGAAATAATATTTTCACTTGCTAAGCCGATAGGCTCTTTGGCCTGTCACTGAGAGATAAGCAAGATAAGCAACCAGCTACTTTGTTGCCCTCTCTAAGCCTAGAGGTGATCTGTGGGAATTGGGTAGGAGAAGAGTTTGGGACCAGCATGGGGATGAGGCTGCAAAGCAGCATAAAACCAGCAGATCATTCTCCCCATAGCTCCAAGGCAGCTGGACTCTATAGAGGAATTAGGAGCCTGAGGGATGGTCACTCTACCCATAATTTGAGAAAAGTGCAGCACGTAATCCAGCAGCTGATGCATCAGTTAGAAAACGTGAATGGAATGCAGGGTTTGTAACAATAGACAATCTTTAAAGGAAAACTCAGATTTCGTGTTCATTGATCATACTGAATACACTTATCTGGGAAAGCAGCCTTCTTCCCACATACCTGAGGCAGTATGCAAAGTTGCTCTTAACTTAAATGTGCTGCAGGTGTGAACGACTATACATAAGCACAAGAATCTGGTGTGTTTATTACTTCAGCTTCTCCATCTCCAGTGGCCTATTTCTTACCTGCTGTAAATGAGACTTACCCCTTTCGTCCGACTGTAACTGTGCCTCCAAGTCCTCTGGAGATACATAGTATTCCTGTTCACTGCCTTCAGGAGGTTTAGGTTTACACTTTCCACAGCAACAGTTACAGCAGCAACACAGACAGCAACAGCAGTAGCAACCTGTGATGAGCCCACAGAACACAAACAGGGCCTGCAGAGAAGAGATGAAGAGAAAGAATACACACAAGATGTAAGCTGCATCTTCTAACAAAGTGGTAGCTCCCATTACCTAACCTAGAGTTCTCACTACAGCAAAAGGTCAGTTTAAATGGGTTAATTATTTAAGCAGAGATCCTGCTGCTTTGGACATATGACTCCTCACTGGAATAGAATCAAACAAATATGAATATGCAGTAACAGCCATAAACATTCTAGTCCAGTGTGAGCACTGGGCTGCTGAGAGGGATTGGATAAACATGAAGAGCAACTCGAGGAAAAGCACTGTGGCAAAGCGACTGAAAAATAACAAAACATGTAGATGGTATCATGAGCTTCCGTGGGCACAGCCCACTTCATCCTCTGGTCATCTAAAGAAGTGGGCTGTGCCCACGGAAGCTCATACCACCACCTACATGTTTTGTTAGTCTTTAAAGTGCTACCACACTATTTGTTGTTTAAGTTTATCCTGTATAGACTAACTTGGCTACCTCCTGAAGCTAATGAAAAGTATTTCTTCTTTCCAATTCCTCTCCTGAGAAGGCCTAGGGTCAGGCTGCAGAGGGAAAAAGCAGAACCATCTAAAGGTAAGAATCTCATATTGTTTAGAACAGAACACTGCATCCCGAAGAAATTCCTGAAACTGGGTTATCTTGAGCTACTCTTTCAGCAGCACCCTAAGGAGCAGAGAATGCTAAGACTCACTCACAAAATATTAATAGGAATTTGTTTCCTCTTGCCCTTCACCAGACACCTATGGGTGTTCACAGTGGCATCCACTGATGGTAAAGTGCAAATCTTTCTGCACTGCTACCTTGGAGGTTCTTTTATTTCAGCCAATTATCCAGTCACTGATCCATTAGTGATACAACTATTTTCTCGCTCCAAAGGAGTCATGAGATGAAGGTGTTGGCAACTACGCAGGAAAACCTTTTCAATGCCTGAATAAAAAAAAAGACCAGGAAACAGTCTTAGTCAGATTTGTAGAATGGTAAGTGATGTCACCGTACTCAAGTATAATGAGCTAGAAGAGTTTGGATTTCCAAAGAATAGGTGTGGTTTCTAAGAAATTTAATTACTCATGACACATTTGGATGTGACATCTCTCCCCCCCCCCCCAAAAAAAAAGAGAGGATGATTTAGATTATACATAACTCATCTCATTTTCTTTTAAACACTTTACAGACCTGACTACTAAAAATCTCAGTTGCAAGAGAACCCAAAAATGCAACTGAGTGCAGCAAGATAAAACCAGGATCAAGTAAAATACAAAGATTCTTCGGCACTGGCAACATTTATTCCCAGAAACTCTCCGCATAATATTTATTACACCTCCTGTTCAATGTGTATGAGAGACTATTAAGAGAGTTCTGGAGGAAACATGAGCCACAGTGTTATTCACTACCATGATAATATTCAGCTCTGCTCCCATTACATCAGAACTGGTAGGGTGCAGCAGAATAAATAAATAATCCATCATCTATGAAATTGAAAAGAGGACAAGGGCAAACTGGCTGAAGCAATGATGGCTGTTGAGGAAGAAAATGGGAACACTTATAGCGAGCTAGCCTGTTTATAATCTTGGAACATATTAGGCCTGGGATGGTTTTATACAATCTAATAGCAGCTGTTGCTTAAAAAAATAAAAAAATAAATAAAAACTCCTCCCTTCCCCCCAACACCATTTTAATCAGCGTCTCACTATGACACAGAATTGGTTACTGCTGTCTGTGCATTTGTCACTCAGATTACTGTGATAGGCTCTACCTGCGGTAGCACATAAAGACCTTGTGGAAGATCAAGATTGCTTCTGAACAGCATCATCTGCACTCTCAGGAAGCGCACACCACCAATATGCAGAGCCATACATTTCTGGGCTGTTATCAAAGTGCTTGATGTAATCTATTAAGCCTTAAAATGTTTTGGAACCTGTTGCTTGAAGGACCACCTTTCTTTCCTTGAGCACATCATCACAGTTCAGATCAATGCAGGTACCTAAGCTAGAGACCTCCATGCAAATGGGAGGGCATTCTCTGTGAGAAGGTCCTCAGCTTTTGAATGTGCTTCCTTTATTGGTCTATGAGAGCTCACATTTGTTAGTCTTCCTGGTCATGCTACTAATCTGATTTTTTCTCTTAATCATTTAGGGAGGGTAAGGGTTCACAGGCAACAGAAACTGGAGGATGACAGAGGTCTGATTCTGTTAAATGACTGTCCTTGGGGTACAGTTTTTGTGGGAGAGCATTAATTGGAACTTGTAACTGGAAAGTTGATAAATCAAAGATATGTATAAAAAGATGTTTTAAATGTTGGGCACTGTCTAGAGCTATGGATAGGTGCTAGAAATATCAAACATTAAATAAAATAGCATAAATATCCAATTATCAATAGCAGTATAGTTCCTTATTGAATGGCTAAGCATCTCTTCAGAATAAGTGCAAAGAAATCTTCATTTACCTTTGCCCACCAGCTGGACAGGACGAAGTATGTGTTCACATTCTCCTCTCCAAACTGCTCTGCTACATATAGACCCAAGGACCCATACTTATCATAAATGTTTCGTTTTGTGGCATCAGTCAATATTGCATGTGCATTGTTGATCTCTTTAAATTTATCTGCAGCCTCTGGATTATCTGGGTTCTTAT